>NC_059354.1:7649166-7967500 GCF_019703515.2 Myxocyprinus asiaticus | reverse complement strand
TCTCATAACTGTAATGCGAAAAAAAGATATATTATTAATATAGTAAAGTAGTTATACATCACATTAGTTTCACCAACTTTCATGTTTTGCTGATTTGAATAATATAACAAAAAAACACCAAACATATTTTTTTACTGTAGTACAATAACATGTTACGGTAGTGAGAATGATCATTGAAACAATGGGAAAAGTGAAATGTCCAGATACGTTACGGTAATTAGAATTGGGAGGTAAAATGTGCTTATGTGTCATGAAAATATTGTTTCAAACCTAAATATAGGCTTCATTTACTTCATGCAAAATATAGTTTGTGAATATGTTTTTTTTTTTTTTAAAGAACATGAGCTTGTGAAGTCAAGCAGTCAGTCAGGCATCAGTGAATGCTTCCACACCAATGCAATGATCATGATTGTGTGTGTGCGGGGGATGTGTTCAGACATACAGTGGCTGCAGTGGGCCTCTTTGTTAGAGTATTGATGGCAGTGTGTGAAATCAACATTTTGAGATTGTTGTTAACTTGTGTGCCATCCACTAGAGAACAGTTTTTTTTAATGAGTGTGCTGAAGATCAGGATGGTACAATGCTGGTTCACTTCTTTTCTTTCTTTATTTGGCTGTTTCTCTCACTGATCTGTTGGTGCTTAGGGACAAAAGGTCTTGCCCAACATTGACTTACCAGTGTATCTTGTTTTTTGCTCTATAATTGCCTCGTCAAAGACAAAGCATTGAATTGAAATGAATGTTATCTCTTAGACTCCATTTACACCTATTTATTAGCATTCCAGGTCTGATTTTAATTAATGCTTGATGTGTCTAAGCTAGTGTGAGCTCTGAAAACACACTCAAATACCAGCATGATTAAATTTGCTCTTTGGCTTTGATTGATTTTGTATGTCAGTAAACATTAAGCAGACACTTTTATCCAAAATAACTTGCAGCTCACTTATTACAGGTTCTGTCCTCCTTACCCAAGGATAATGGTGATGGAACAGCCCTTGCTGGGTTCAAACCTGCAAACCTTCAGTTGCTAACCACAACTGAAGAACAGAGCCACAGTTTTTACACCCTTGAGGAAGTCGAACTACCAAAGGCTTACTTGTGTTAAACTGGGATAGGAGAACATATTTTAATGTATTTTAATGAAATTACACACTGCGCCTTTAAGACAGTAAGCAGGAGGGAACTTTTACCGACAATCAGCAAAACCAGTAAGTTAGAAAAGCAATCCTTGAGAATGAAAATATTGATTAATTCCAAAACTCACTCTTTTAGAGTGCAAACACTTATTACAATATGTGTTGTTATTTTCAGAGGTATTGATGGATTTCCTGCCCTTCACATAATGTAACCTACTTTACCTAGATATACATAGATTATGTGTCAAGTTCAGTAAAGTTATAGGCCTGAAATATGAGAAATGACAGCAATGTGAATGTACAAACTTACAGTGATCATTACCAATAAATATTTATTAATAGCGACAGAAATTTTGACTCAGATACCATGAACTCTATATGAATGCTGCTGTCCAATTAGTTCTCATTCTTTAAAGGAATAGTTCACCCAAATATAAAGATTAGTTCCAAAACGGTCATTCAAATTTGTTTGTCATGTTCAGTTACGAGAACCAATGGCGTTTGGTGTGAAGACTAATTGACGTGAAACCGGTGCAACGCTTTTTTTCATGCCAAAGTTTAAATATGCGCATACACGAATGAGAATGGAGCTATGGTGGAGGGGATTTTCACCAAATAAAGGCCATGATTAGGGTTGCCAACTTTTTTAACAGCCAAATATGGGACATTTTTTTCAGCGGGGCTCCTGAGTGAGATGCTGCGCAATGGATAAAGAGGTCCAGCTAGAGCTTGTTTACATCGGAAAAATAAAAAGAAAATCAGTGCGGCCAGACGCTAAAGCATGTTCGCTGTGAACGGTCTCTAAAAGGCTTAAAATGAAAAAATGCTTTAACACAACGACCAGGAAGAACCAAATTTCTATCAAACTTCACTTTTAGTAAACACTAATTTTTGCCAAAACAACGAAGCTGCAATCAGTGGACAAAGATAATATTTTTTTGGGAAGGGTTAGGATTTGAAATTGAAACCCTTCCGAGGGTTTGAATTATGAAATCCGCAATTTTGTTCACTTAAATACAGGACAATTCTGTATAATACGGGAAGGTTGACAACCCTAACTACGATACACCCTTCGTTCTTTGCTCAGAGCTAGAAAGAAGGTTGAAACAAGAGTATAATGTTTACAAACTTTCAGACACCGCTCACTACGCTTAGCTGGCGTTTAGCATTTAAATATGAGACGCGCGCTGTCCTGTCAACAGACTAAAATGTAAAGCATGAACTAATGTGAAATTAAAATGTGTTCTCAATGTGTGGATAAAATACACATGAGATCAGTAAAACAAGCTGTTTTAATCACTCAACAATGTGTCTTTTGTAATGTTTACATTCTGCATTCTTGGTGCTAATGCTAACATGCTATATGTGGTCATAAGATGCACCGTTTACCCTTTGTTGTTGTATTTTATGATACGTTTTGTGGAAGGAATCAACGTCAGATGATAAAGTTCTTTTATACTTGTTTTATAAAGAAAGACATAATTACTGCTGTAAAGGTTGGTTTATAAAACAGTGGCAACTTTGCACTCCTTTGTTCATGTTGACTGATCTCGACTGAGTGAAGAAATTAACTGGAAAAAGATTTTGCCGTTAGAGTAGGTGGAGCACGGGTCACGGACACTGATGACGTGGTGCAATGGCAGTAAAATGTGTTTAGCTGCCGGTACTACGTTTTCCTGAAAGTTCGCGCTAGCGAGCTATTTTGAACCACTGCAGCGAACTCTAAAACATTTTGTTTGAAATTACATCACACCCGTTCTTTTCCGATTTCGTTAGAAGTGTATTGGTGCCTTAATGCCTTTGGTCTGTTCCTCACCAAAAGCTAACGTATGGCTTCAGAAGACTTGGAATATAGCAAACAATTGATATGGACTACTTTTATGCCACTGTTATGGTACTTTTTGGAGCTTGACAGTTAACTTTTCCTTTTGTGTTTAATGGAAGAGAGAAAGTCAGACGAATTTGGAACAACATAAGTAAACAGTGACAGAATCGTCATTTTTGGGTGAACTATCCCTTTAAAGAATGAGTAGTCATAGGACAGCAGCATTCTTCCCGAGTTCATGGTGTCCGTTTCCAGGTTTCTTCTCAGTTTCCTGTCTCTGCAGCTGCTCTTTCACAGCGGGGTGAAGTGTGTCATTTGTCCACACAGGTCTGAATGGGGGGCAATCACTTTTCCGTGCACTGTAATTTGTCTGTCACAAACAGCTGGCGTGAGTGTGAGCGGAATAATGCGCAAGGAGAGAGCAGAGTGAGGTTAGCAGAGAGAGAGAGCAAGAGAGAAGTGTTAGTTTGCAGAAGGCTGACGGGGTTTCAGATTTCAGAGGCCATCAATAAGGGCAGACGGAGGCACACACACACGACTGCACGTCTGAGCATGAGACACGGGTACGTCTGTCTCTCTCAAATGTCTCTGTCATTGTAAACGCAAAGGAAGAAGGAGAAGAGGAGGAGATGTGTGTGTAATTTACAGGACAGGGTTTGCAAGGCTCTTTTAACACTACAGAAGGATCTGCTGTCTGTGAACATGCGTATGCGCATATTAGATTGCGTGTGTGTTCGTTGCATGCAGACGTGCTTGTAAGTTTTGGGTCTGATCGAGGAGAGTGTGTCTCTCAGTTGGGATTCGTCTGGGTGTCTCTGGCAGCATAGCTCTGCAATTTGTCCTTTATTTTTAGGGCAAATGCATCCGGCATCAGTTATTCCAAGATAAATGCACAGGGAAGATGTCAGATGCAATCTGTGAGGTGGAAAAAGACTCGAGAGAGACGCACAGGACTCTGCAGACAGACAGGCTCTGGAGTGCTTATTGATTTCTGCTCTGTCCCCAGTCTGTCTGCGAGTGTGTGTTCTGCTCCCATTACCCCCAGACTGACAGTCTGTCTCTCTGTCTGTCACTGTTTGACTGTTCTTTCTCTGCTGCAATCGTCCATTATGCTAATATGATATGAATAATGCAAATTATAATAATTAGTTATCTGCCAACTTGGTAATAAATTTAAAAAGAGAATCAGCTACATTTACACAGCATCATATAAACTCCATAAAATAAATCTCTAAATTGCGACGTTTCACTGAACCGCCACTTCATTTGAAAAGCCACATGTGTGAGCTGCACGGCAGAGAGAGGGCAGCGTACTGAAAGTTCAAAGCCTGAACCTTTATTTCCCCCCGTCAAGCGGCTGAAGTCCGTGGTGTGGGAATATTATAGTTATTTAAAAGACCCAAAAGGCACCATTTGTTTTTTTTGGATTTTGGCCCCTTTTCTCCCCAATTTGGAATGCCCAATTCCCAATGCACTCTAGGTCCTCGTGGTGGCGTAGTGACTCACCTCAATCCGGGTGGCGGAGGACAAATCTCAGTTGCCTCCGCGTCTGAGACAGTCAATCCCTGCATTTTATCATGTGGCTTGTTGATCGCGTTACCGCGGAGACCTAGTGCGTGTGGAGGCTTCAGGCTATTCTCCGCGGCATCAACGCACAACTCACCACTGCCCCACCGACAGCGAGAACCACACATTATAGCAACCACGAGGAGGTTAACCCAGTGTGACTCTACCCACCCTAGCAACCGGCCAGTTGGTTGCTTAGGAAGCCTGACTGGAGTCACTCAGCACACCCTGAATTCGAACTTGCGACTGCAGGTGTGGTAATCAGTGTCTTTACTTTCTGAGCCACCCATGCACCATCAGTGTTGATGATTACACAGTTTGTAAACTTTGTCAGTATACAGGCTGCCCCCTTTCATAACAAGATTTGTATGACTGATTAGGTTTATAGGGAGGCTAACGTTATGCTTGTGCTTTTTGTCAGGCAAATGGATTTTACCGTATATGCAACGTGTTATATGTCAAGTGTTTCTTCATGCATATTTGCTTAAGTGCAGCAAAACAGTAGGTCTACAGTGTGTTTAATACAAATAATGATATGTTTTATCTGTAAAGTACTATGGAAAAAAACGTCAATAAACTAAAATTGAAAGAAACTTTTTTGACAGTAATAAATAACGTATGAAGAAGAGCATAGTTTTTAAAAAGTACTCAAACTAAATTACAGAAGCAACCAATTACTTAATCAAATGCATATCTGAACTGTTACCCTGGGTAGAACATTTTCGGAAAATTTTCGGAAATCTATAAAGATTACAAATGTATTTCTTTATCCATCCAGAAAAATGCTCCAATATTTCATTGCTAAATATGAAACTGCTAATAATTTTAGCAAGGCACCTTAATACTGTGATACCACAATACCGCAGTATTTTTTGTGAAGGTTATTGTACCATGAACATTTCATACCGTTACACCCCTAGCATGAACAAATAATTGGCCCACTGTTAACGTTACATATAAGAGCTTAAATCCGTTTGCCACATTTGTGAATGTGACAGAGCACAAACATAAAGTTACCTATTAACCTAATGAGTCATTACAAATGACGTAAAACTGTATTGTATCTGGTGTATTTCATGAAAGGGGATCTGTAATTTATTATCATATATGCTGTATTTACTTGCGTTCAACTCCGCGAATTTCATGGGATGACGCTCAGGTTTGAAGTGTTTCCTGTTTGAGGCAACACTTTGACAGCCTCGTGGGTTTTTAACATGCCCAAAGTATTCCCACACAGCGGACTTCAAGCACTTTGGTGGGGGAAATAAAGGTTAAGGCTGCGGCGACATGTCTGTGTGCTGCGCTCGCGACAGTGATGGTTGAATGTCAAATAAGGAAGTCACTATTTAGAGATTTAATTTATCACGTCAAAGATGTTGTAAGATGCTCTACAAATGTAGCCGATTCTGTCTACATAAAACGTTATATTCATGCAATACTGTAAATGATAAGATATTAACTGGATGAAAACCATTAAACCTCGGTTTTAAAACCGAGGTATGGTGGAACCATTACATTGCTACTTGCAAACTACTTAAATATTTGTATTTATCAAATTATTTTGCAATAAAATGAAAATAGGTTGATTCTATACTTCTAACCGACAACTTTAAATGAGCCGTCTTTTTCCAATATGTCATTCGGAGTGCTTCATGGAATTGTAGCCTATAGCATTCCCTCATTAAAATGTTAAGTCTTGTATCTTTGTCTTGTATATGTTTCATGTCCATAGCACAAACACATGATGATATACATGCTGAAGTTTTATACCTTTAAACGTGCACATCGCATTGTTACTGCTCGATACTGTGCGTGTGAATTTGTTGGGCATATTTTAGTGTATTCAGTACTGTCAGAGGGACTACGAGTTTGGCCTGCTTTCAACCTCCACAACAATTAAACTCTGATCTAATCGTTTTTGGCCTGATTTGGAGAGTTTATGGGAGTTAGAAGAGATTACCACGTCCCTCACTACAACCTCATAATCCCTTAACTCACAGAACAGCAGCTGTCTCGTACTAATGACATCACACAACTGTATTAGTGTCTGGAGCGCAAATCTTTTAGCAGAATAATGTCTCCCTGTGTTATTGCTGCGTGATTATGCACTGCAGATGAATTGGGTCTAATGCAGTCTAATAGCTCTAATATCTAATATCTACATAGTCTAATATCTCTGTTTAAAGATAACCTCTCGTGTGTGAATTACATGAAGAGCTGTGAAGGTGATACAGCTGGTTAGTCACATTTTTGTTTAGTTTTCGGATGTTAAAATACTTTCTCCTATCCCAGCATGTATTGTAATGAAGCCATACATAGTTGGACTTCCTGAAGTGTGCAAACACTGTGACTGGGCCGCCTTCAAAC
Organism: Myxocyprinus asiaticus; assembly: GCF_019703515.2. NCBI lineage: Eukaryota > Metazoa > Chordata > Actinopteri > Cypriniformes > Catostomidae > Myxocyprinus > Myxocyprinus asiaticus. The sequence continues at coordinate 7,960,607 of NC_059354.1, read as the reverse complement.
ATTGTTCTGTTTGTTGAGCAGAATCTAGTTGTTTTCAGAGGCACATGGAGTCCGCCGCACTGTGTGATTTTATCTGAAATGTTTGGGCAAAGTTTTGTTTTACTTTGGCAAGAGTTCAAATCTAGAGGGAAATATGGAAGGAAAGCTTCTTGTGTCCATGAGATCATCTGATATAAAACACATGTGTGAATATCTTCAGTGTGTACTTTTGCTTTTAAATAGAGGTTGACCTATAGTGGATTTTGCCAATACCGATAACTAAGGTGGTGGAAAAGGTAACCGATTAATCAGCCGATAGTTTTTCAAATCGATTCATAGAATGTTACAAAAAAATATATAATTCTTAGTATTTCTTTACCATGGCAGGCTAAGACATAGAGGCTACAAGAGTCCAAAATGAAAAAAATAAAATAAATAAATTGCAGTTTATTTTTCAACCAAAATCCTAATAATAACCAGAAAAATATAAAGATTTGGTGATAATGTGGGACTTTTTTAACTATAAATAAGCCCAAAACACACAAGACTCTCATTTTGAAATGACAGAGACTTGGCTCTGTTACAGCGCTCTAAAATTAAGTATTTACCTAATTAAACTTTTTGTAGCCTACAGTATAAATTGACCAGATAACATGTTTGTGTATATATATTTCACCAGATGAGGTTTAATGAGGAATAAGGTTTATTATTATTCACAAGGTATGAAGTTGGAGACGCAAAGTATATGTTGACATTGCATTTTTGTTTGCATGCCCTCACTTCAATTAAGAACTCTTGATTAACTAACCGAAATAACAAAGATGCATTGAGGTGAGGATAAAAATATGGATGAATATTGTCAATGATGAAAGATTTAGATACAGCAAATGTTTATAGTGTAGAACCAAGTTATTCTAACTGTAAAATCCTCTAGTGCCGGCCACAGTGGTACAACACAGGAATAAATAATAAAAAAGTAAAACTATTGGCAACTCTTGGCATAGATTTTTGACGATAACCGATAGTTCCAAAAGCTACTATTGGCACCGATTAATCGATAAAATCAATATATTGGTCTGCCTCTACTTTTAAACACTGTTAAAGTTTGTGTGTGAAGTTTTTTGGATGTAAAAAGTAGTGTTGTCAGTCGATTAAAATATTTAATTGTGATTAATCGCATACAATTTTATAGTTAATCGCGATTAATCGCAGATTTGGAAAGCACTTAAATTTGACTCAATACTTCTTTTCTTGTCAAAATGCCTTTAGTTCCTTCTTAGAAAAGAAAATAATATGTGACAATGTTTTATTAACATTTTCCAAACAAAGTATTCCACAGTATAAAATAGAAATTCACTGAAATAGTACCAATTCAGGTAACACTAAATGTTTCTTAAAGTCTAAGTGAGAGGTTGACTAACTGAAATATCTAGTCCCCGTAGGTTAAGTATTCATTGTTATGGGCATTAAATCTCTTAAACTCTCATCCTCCACAATATTAATCATGGCTATCCACTTCATTACAACAATCGTGAAGTCGCATTCACATGATTCACATCGTTTTGAACTGTACTTGAAAAGCGCTGCAGAGTCTTGTTTTGCTCTGAGCACTGGCACTGCACACATTGATGATACTTTATCCAAATTGTCCCGTAAGACTGAAGCGCATAGTGGCGCCAGGGAGACGTTTATGCTTCACTCCAGCGAGTCATGTGAAAGCAGCTTTTCGCAGGTCCCATCTGGGTTTTGTACAAAAAATATGGTTAAGAGGTCTTTTCTCCATCACTTTATCGTTATTGATAACATTGACACAATCACTATTGTGTGCGTCAGTGTAATGAACCTGGACACATCGCAAAGGTTCTGCCTTACTCCATCCAGTGTTCAGTACTCATGCGGAGCTAAATAAAATGTCAGAATCGAATGTTGAATTGTAAATTTGTTAATCGCGTTAAAAAACTATGTGTTAAACATTTTAAATTAATTGATTGCGTTAACGCATTAATTTCGACAGCTCTAGTGAAAATACATTCTCCTATCCCAGTTTAATGTGCAGAGACAAAAACATGACCTGTGAAAATTTTGGACACACTGCATTTTTGTTTCTCATGATCTTACAAACCTTTTGATCTAAGACTAGAGGTGGATTTACATGTGACGCGGTGGGCGACAGGCTTTGCTTGCGATCTTGCCACTTCTCGTTAGTACAGGTGTTTTCCATTCACATGAGAAGCGGTGCAAAACGTGCCAGTAGAAGGGCAATAATGCCCCCCACTGCTTCAGCTCAGTTTCTGCTGTGAAGCGATTACAGTAAATATTGTATTAGTTTTCATGTAAGTGATTGCACTTAAATAAAATGCCACTGTCTTTTTTAAGACATCAGGCCCACCTCTGTTATAATGTAAAGACTGTTTTCAGTGAGTGTTCAATGAGGCCCTACTTTAGTGAAAATATAAATAAAAATTATTTTTTGTTTAGCACGCTGTAATTTGTAGGAATGGTTGCAGAGGTCTTCGTCTGTTTGTGAGCAGCCTGCAAGCAACGTGTTTTTTGCATGTTTGTGTATTTGTGTGTGTGTTTTGTTGTATGATGACACATTCCTGTTCTTGTCCCTTATTGGCTCATTTCTAATCACATGACCCAAACACAGCTCAGCAGAATAGATTAGCAATATGGTGACAAAATACCATAGGGGAATTGATTTTTATCTATAACTTATAAACCTTTAAAGATAGACCTACTCTGAGCCCTGAGGTTGTTAATAGATGTTATATGCTTCTTTTGAAGCCTCAGCCCACGTTATTTCAACTTCATTGTGTTTAATAGCAGAATTCCAGGAACTACACTACCAATCAGATGTGCCCTGTTGAAGGAAATAAATGAATAATTTGTTGGATACCATGCATTGATAAATCATGTAGGCCATGTTAAATTGATGCAGGTGTGTTCAGTTATACTTATTCACTAGTACAACAGAAAAAACAGCTTTTGCCATCGTTCATTGTGTATTTGTTTTAGTTTGCCGTCTTCTGTATTTAGTTTCCCATGTATATCATGTTTTAATAGCGAATGCCCGACTCGGAGGTGTGAGCTTCCCAGGTGCACTTGAAAGCAGCAAGAGAATCACAGGGAACAAAACGCACCAAAAGAGCTCCACAGTGACCCCACACTCCCACGGCACGCGAATGATGCAGTCAAGTCTCTCTCCCTACACTACTTAAAAATGTGGATATAACTAAATATTTTGCAATAAAATGTAAAAAATATAATCAACAACTTTAAATCAATAGTTTTGTATTTTTCCATCATTTTGAAATTGAACAATTGATCACACAAAAACAAATGTTTAGGATTGCAAGGTACTGGCCCAATAGGGCAATTGACAGCTCCATCAGTGGGCTCGAAACTCCCTCACACTGAGCCTGGGCCATCGGGTTATCCGTAGTTGGACTTTTTTTCGCTGGTGTGTTTATTGCATAATGTTGTTTTCAGTCCCACCTCTGCTCTATGTGCTGTGTTCAAGTCTATTGCTTCATTGCACCTCATGTTAATCTGAGACGTCTGTTGTCAGACTGTTGGTGATGTGGTTTTGTCATGTACATCTGGACCGTCTCCTCTGCTGATAGGCTGGTTTGCATAACACAAGCTCAAGGACAAACAGTGCCGCCCGTCTGTAGCAAAAGCCCCCCCAGTTTATGAAATCCACAGATTAGATTCATTGCAGTGTAGTGTGTGTGTATCTGTGTGTGTCATTCTATTCTGACACACATTATTTAGACCACACATTATTAGACCAGGGTCAGAAAGTAACTTTTCCATTAGGGGGCAATATTGGAACTAACTTTATAAAACTGTCATAATTTTATGTAAAATACTTCAAATTAATAAATTATTCAGTTTGAATGAGATACTGTATGCTGTAAACAATTAAATAAAATCAACACCAACTAATTTTTGTTGGACTGCTTATTGGCTTGGATTACCCAATTTAATTTGATTTAATTAGACTCTAATTTTGATTGAATTGATTGAGTCAATATCAATTTCTTTTGGGAATATTTCAGTTATAATGCAAACATGCATGCTTTAATAATTACATATTGCCTGATCTCTACACTGCATAATGTGCATTGTGACTGAAACGCATAACTTTTTTCCCCTCATTCACATATTTCCAAATATTTAGGCTATTAAAGGGATAGTTCTCCCAAAAATAAAACTTCCCTCATCATTTATTCACCCTTCTGCCATTCCAATTGTGTACAACTTTCTTTCTTCTACAGAACAAAAATTATGATTTTCAGAAGAATATCTCAGCTCTGTAGGTCCATACAATGCAAGTGAATGGTGACCAGAGCTCTGAAGGTCCAAAAAAGAGATAAAGGCAGCATAAAAGTAATTCATAAGAGTCCTGTGGTTTAATCCATGTCTTCTGAAGCGATCCAGTTACTTTTGGGTGAGAACAAACCAAAATATATCTCCTTTTTCACTGTACATCTTGCCAATGCAGTCTCTAGGCACAATCATGATTTCAAGCTTGATTACACTTCCTATTGCTTGACGCATGCGCAGAGCGCTAGATGAAGCTATAGGAAGTGTAAGCAAGCTTGAAATTGTAATCACCAAGGAAACTGCTGTCAAGATTTATAGTGAAAAAGAGTTACAATTTGGTCTGTCCTCACCCAAAACTGATTGGATCACTTCAGAAGACATGGATTAAACCACATAGTCATATGGATTATTATATGATGCCTTTATGTGATATTTAGTCCTTCAGAGTTCTGGTCACCATTCACTTGCATTGTGAGGACCTAAAATCTTCGTTTGTTTTTTGCAGAAGAAAGTCATACACATTTTAGATGGCATGAGGGTGAGTAAATGATGGGAGAATTAAAATTTTTGGGTGAACTGCTCCTTTGAGTTAACAGCCTACAAAACAGAAACTCGTTGCAGGGGCATTTTTTCCCCATATTTTAAATTTTGGTGGCATTTCTGCCCTGAGCCCCCGTTAGTTTTCTACCCTGATTTAGACTTATTATAGCCGTGCTTCCCTAACATATTTGTCTGCTGAAGTACCTCCTGAGATTAGAAGCATGTAATAAATGACAACATCTTTGCAAGTTCACTTGAAATATTTCAGTTTTCTCAATGAACCTTAAAAAGAATATATATATATATATATATATATATATCAAATTAGAGTAAAAATTTTTAATCAAATGATTTACATGACATGCCGACTAATTAATTGAATTAATTGCATATATCAGTATTTGCTGAAAAAGGCCCCCAAATATAGATGGTTAAAATAATTTCTAATTATTTAATAGTTTAAATAATTCAATTAAATATAAGTTTAATAAATATAACAATTCAGATATTCAGATTTCTGTCCTCTTATTCTATGGCTGTGCTGCTTGTAAGGTTTAAGACACACTGACTGCCCCCTGCTGATGCAGCTCATAAAAACACTAAATTACTTCAAGCTTGAATTGATCTGATGGTAGAAAAATATGTACTTTTATTATGGAATTTAGAAATGGGTCAGGAGGCATAATTAATTGGATTAATTTATATAATACATAATTTTGTACTATTCATTTTTATACTTATTTATATAACTAAATGCACCAATTTTATACATTAAATTGACATCCCTAATTATAATACATTTTTATGTAATTTAATTCAGTGTTGTCATGTGTATTACAATGTCACGGACCCCCTGCAGTTCAATCACAAACCTCTGACCCCCGTTTTGTCAGCATTTTGTGTGTACATGGGAGCTTTCTCTCAGGGATGTCTCAGTCAGGTCTCATTCTTTTCTATCCTTGTGTGACACATCTCTCTCTCTCTCTCTTTGTCTGTATGTCTTTTTCTCTCCCTCCGTTTTTATTTTGATGAGTCAGCAGATCCTGTTGAACGGATGCTGATCTTGAAGACTCTGCTGTCCCTCTCACTGCTAACACAAATATTTTTAAAGCACTTAGTAAGACTCACCATGATGTTTCCTGTTTTTCCAGAATCCATTTAAGTTTTAGAAATACAGAAACACATCTTTTCCCAAAATTTTCAGTTATAGTGATAGTGATAAAATTAAAATGATAGTTCACCCAAAAATTCTCTCATCATTTACTCACTCTCATGCCATACCAGATGTGTATGATTTTTTTCTGCAGAACACAAATGAAGATTTTAGATGAATTGCTCAGCTCTGTAGATTCATGCAATGCAAGTGGAGTATAAAAGTAATCCATATGACTCCAGTGGTTAAATCCATGTCATCTGAAGTGATATGATAGGTGTGGGTGAGAAATAGAACAATATTTAAGTCCTTTTTTGTCAAATTCTCCTCCCTGCCCAGTAGGGGGCGATATGCACGAAGAGTGTAAATAGACAAAAACAGAAGAAGGAGAAAGTGAAAGTAAAGGAAAAAGGACTTAAATATTGATCTGTTTTTCACCCACACCTATCATATTACTGCAGAAGACATGGATTTATCCACCAGAGTCATCTGGAGTTGCACTTTTGTAGATTATGGAGCTTCAAAATTTTGGCACCGATTCACTTGCATTGTGAGACCTGAGATGTTCTTCTAAAAATCTTTGTTTATGTTCAGCAGAAGAAAGAAAGTCTTACACATCTGGGATGGCATGAGAGTGAGTAAATTATGAGATAATTTTCATTTTTGGGTGAACTAACACTTATCTCGTCAGCAAAATTACTCATGAAATATTCGTTGACGAAGGGTTTTTGATTACAACTTACCTCTGAACAGACAATGAAGTGAATGAACAAGTGAACTCGAGCAAAGTTACATGATAGTCAGAATGCATAACTTGCGCTGTAAATATGCATTTTATATATATATATATATAAAAAACCTGCTATGCGTAACCCAATATCTGAGGAATTCATATTAAATGTATTAACCTTTAATATGTTTGATTAAAGTTTAAATAATGTAAATTCTTATACAGATTGTTTGTGGTCGAATCACAGCGAGTGTTCTCGAACAATAACAGCAGTAAGTAGTGTGTGTGCTATTGTCTCTGTGTATTCTCTGTCCCAGATTCAAATGAGGTTGACCCACCCCTCCCTGGCACTCAGTTTACCCTACTGACCCAGCTCTCACCCTGTTTACCCCAACAGTGCCCCCTTGTGCCCCCACCCCTGATGGGCCCCTGCTGTGTGTGTGTGTGTGTGTGTGTGTATATGTGAATGAACGGGCCATTTCGCTGTTATCAGAACAGAATGAATCGGACAGTCGCAGACGGGTGAGTATTCATGCCGGAACAGAGTACTCAGAGACGGGTGGGCAGTAAACAGCCCATGAGGGAGCCGTTAGCACATTAGGAGAGTGATTGTAAAGCTCGTATGACCATCAGAGTGATTTGAAAGGCATTTCATTCAGCTGTGTGTGTGTGTTATCAGTGTGTGCTGTCTGGAAATGGCTTGTGCTGTACAAATGTGAATGTATTAGCAGATGTCTCAGTGTCTGTGTGGTTTAAAATGGCATTCACTCATATGTCTCGCTGGACTTTCTCATATTCTGTAAGCATGCTCAGTCTGTATGGAGCTAGGACAATGACAAAAGTATTTGAATCGGAATTTTGTTCATTTGAATTCTAGATGTGACAGTCAACAAAACTGAAGATTTTTGTGACATATTTTATAAATTTGTATCAGAGGTAGACCGATATATCAGGTTTACCAATTAATCGGTGCAGATAGTTGCTTTTTGTAACTATTGGTTATCGGAAAAAATATTTGCCGATAGCTGCCGATATTTTCTTTTAATTTTTCCCGTTTTTTTATTCCATATCAACAAACCTCATCTGGTGCAATATATACAGTACATAAAAACTCTTCATCTGGTGAATATATAGGTTATGAAAAGTTTCATTTGGTAAATACTTATGTATAGAGCATTGTAAGGTAGCTAAGTCTCTATCATTTCAAAATAAGGGTCCCCGGTGTATTTCGGAGTTGTTTATAGTAATAAATTGCTTTTGGGATTTTATTCATTTTGGGCTCTTTTAGCCTCAATGTCTGTGCCCGCCATAGTAAGGAAAGACCAAGATATTTTTTTTTTTTTCGAATAAGAAAATAAACAGCCAATTAATCAGTTATCAGTCTTTTCCATCACCTTAGTTATCGGTATCAGCAAAATCTACTATCGGTCGACCTTTAAATTGTATATTTAAACAGCAGATTTATTTATTTTATTTTATTTGAATTTACTTTTTTAAAGGTTTGAGAGCTCTGCACTCATTTTTTATTTCTGTGAAGATTTATGCATTTAATTTTCTGTGATTGGCCAAAATGCCAAGTTCGACTTTTCTGATAACCTCTACTTTTCACTGTGGAAAGCAGAATATTGAGCTTTGCCCTAGTTTGTTTACAGTCTGAACTTTTGAGATCTGAACTTAAGAGAAGTTTTAAACATATGTGTGTTCCAGTTTAAACATACACATTTATAAAATATGCCACAAAATTTTTTGTTAATTTTGCTAATCACGTATAGAACTCAAATTTAAAAAAATTCTGATTTAAATATGTCAGTCATTGTTCTAGCTCCATATAACCATACCTCACACATTATCCACTCATCATCTTTAACTCTTCTGGCTTCTGATTGTGTTAGTTGTATGAGGTAGTGCTCAACCGATATGGGTATTTCAAGGGGTGATGCTAGCACCGATATCTAGAGAGCAGAATGTTCATTGGTGAATACAAAGCATGTATGTAAAAAAAAATAAATAAAAAAAAACCGAAACAAATAAGATCTGTGATTATTTATTGTTTTCTTTAGGTGTATAATGTTGAGAAGTGTGCTGACTGTGCTGCTGGTTGTGATCGCTTCACCTGTTGTCTGTATAGAAGGTAAGACAGACCTTTAAAATCATTCAACATCAATATGAAATCAAAGTTAAATTTTTTTAATTTATAGAAAGTGAAGTCTTGTTTAAACTTTTGTTTACTCTTGCTAGTTTATTTAATTTGTCTACTAACAATGTCCAACATTGTCCAACTTCTGAAAGTCATTATGTTTTGTGTTTAATTTAATTCAAATGTTTTTGGGGGGTTCTGGGTAGCTCAGCGAGTAAAGACACTGACTACCACCCCTGGAGTTGCGAGTTGGAATCCAGGGTGTGCTGAGTGACTCCAGCCAGGTCTCCTAAGCAACCAAATTGGCCCGGTTGCTAGGGAGGGTAGAGTCACATGGGTTAACCTCCTTGTGGTCGCTATAATGTGGTTCTCGATCTCGGTGTGGCACGTGTTGAGTTGTGCGTGGATGCCTTCACACACGCTACGTCTCCGCGGTAATGCGCTCAACAAGCCACGTGATAAGATGTGCGGATTGACGGTCTCAGACGCGGAGGCAACTGAGATTTGTCCTCCGCCACCTGGCTTGAGGCGAATCACTATGCCACCATGAGGACTTAGAGCGCATTGGGAATTGGGCATTCCAGACTGGGGAGAAAAACAAAAAATTCAAATGTTTTTGAAATAAATTGTCTGATTCCTTTCCTAGTCAGTTTTAATCTGACATAAATGTAACAAAAAGGAAAAAGTTGACATCTGTTTGTTTTAATAAAAATCAACCCCTGGGACATGAAAGTGCCTGAAATGAAAGAAACACCTGTTCACAGTTGCTCTGCTGGTCTTGAGATGCATCTGTGAGTGTTGTGTGACTTGTAATAAGAAACCAACTCTGTTTTTCTCACTGTGTGTGTGTGTATGTGCAGACTTAGGCAGCACTGGTGACATCGAGTGTGTGTGTGAGGGCTCGTTGTGTGGCGGTGTCCAGCGTTGTTTTGGCCGTCAGTGTTTCTCCTCGCTGTCTATCCAGAACAGGAAGGCCCTCCAGCAGAAGGGGTGCATTGTGGGTAGTGATGAAGAGGCTGTGCGCTGCAGAAGCTCCCTTTCACTGTCGTCTGTGGATACAGTGCAGTGTTGCCAAGGAACATTGTGTAATATGAATGTTACCGTGGAAATGCCAAGCACAGGTGACTCATGGGAGCTATAATTATTCAGATTTTTAAACCTTACACGTACAATAAAATATTAAAGGGATAGTTCACCTGAAAATTTTAATTGTCTCATTTACTCATCCTCCTGCCATCCCAGATGACTTTCTTTCTTATGTTGAACACAAATTAAGATTTTTAGAAGAATATTTCAGCTCTGTAGGTCCATACAATGCAAGTGAATGGTGAACAGAACTTTGAAGGTCCAAAAAATCACAAAGTCAGCATAAAAGTAATCCATATGACTACAGTGGTTTAATCCATATCTTCAGAAGCGATAAGTGTGGTTGAGAAACAGATACATATTTAAGTTCTTCTTTAATATAAATCTCCACTTTCACTTCCACATTCTTCTTTTGTTTTTTGCCGATTCACATTCTTCGTGCATATCTCCACCTACTGGGCAGGGAGAAGAAATTAATAGTAAAAAACGCAATCACATTACTAATTTCTTCACTTTTAAGTTACTTTCTAAAACACTTTTCACAGAAAATGTATTTATCTGCTCAACAAATTCAAAATAATGTCTATATTTCCTCCTTGTTCACTGTCGCACTAAAGTCATTCACTAGTTTCTCCCTTTCAGTGACTCATTAGGGGGCGCATGCCCTTCAACCCTCTCAGAAACACAAACAGGCGTACATATTAACATAATTCATGTTTTAAAGATGTTTTACTATTTCTTTTTTTTTTTTAGAAATATAGTATGCTTAACCAAAGTAATGTACTTAAAAGTAATTAACCTAATTAAAAGTCAGTAACTGTAATCCGATTACTGGAATTTAAAATATAATTTTTCACTCTATGACTTAAAATTGACTTAATAGTTTAAAAGCATTTAAACACATTTCTGAATCCTTCAGAATCCAATTAATTCTTCAAATTTGTTTATGTAATATCTAAAATCATTCATAATAAGCTTGTTTTTTATAAAATGGTTTATTATTTAATGTCTAAATACAAGGGCGTAGGTTTGGTTTGAAAGTTGGTAGGGACAAATTGCCAGGAGGATAATATTCAAAATGTTGGTATTTAGAAAATGTGCGAAAGTCAGTCTGGTAATATAGGCAAAAAAAACAAAACAAAAACATTGTCTCAGTTATGATTTCTCTGGCCCAACATATTAAATATATAGCCTTATTTAGTTTCAATAAAAAGCCATATTCAATAAAAGACTGAGATTGATGCATCCTGAAAAGGAATGAGGAAAGTAACAGGTGCCACGGGAAAACGCCATTTATGCACTGCAGGTAGGACAACAATTTACACATGAATAATGACACGAATAAACTTTATTAGTCGTTAAAATGAAAATTAAATATCGGTCAGGACATTTCCGATTTTCTGAACATTGGTTGGGACATGTCTTCAGTGTATTCATGTAATCGTAAACCTTGTGAATGTGACGGCAGGACTCACATGCATCATCTGTGATTTCTCTGCAGAAGTGGCTGGAATCTCCTCATCATCTGTGCAGCAGTGTGTGTGTGAGGGTGAGGAGTGTGTGAGCGGGCTGTCATGTTGGGGCGAGAAGTGTTTTGCCTCCGTGAGTGTGAGAGAGGGGGTCCTGCGCTCTCAGAGGGGCTGTTTCAATGACACCACCTGTGACACACCTGCCTCACCTGACACCATAATCAGCTGCTGTATGGGACACCTGTGTAACGCCAACATCACTTTACAACTGCCTGTCAGAGGTGAGACTTTCGATACACATGAATGCAACATGAAGTGACTTTCCTGATACACATTGCTGGTCTTATTGTGAACGATTCAAAGGAATGTGAAGAAATACAGTACATCACATTACAGAAGTAAAATGGGTTGCAAATGCTGTTTAATGTTGACCGTACACCGTAAAGAACAGACTGTAATGAATAATTAAATGAATACTTTAGAGTATCTTATTTGTTTATCTAGTTAAAGAATGTATTTCTCCGTGTCTGTCACTAGATGAGGAGTTGAAGGCGGCTCCCACGGAGCACGAGTGTGTGTGCGAGGGCCGCTCGTGTGTGACGGGGAACCGCTGTATGGGTCAGCAGTGCTTCTCTTCTCTCACTCTCAGTGACGGCACACCTGTGTCTCAGAAGGGCTGTTTTAAGGTGTACGAGCAGGGGAGGATGACCTGCAAGACTCCCCCGTCACCTGACCAGATCGTAGAGTGCTGTCAGGCTCACCTCTGCAACATGAACCTCACTGTGGCACTTCCTGTACGAGGTAACGCTGACACATTAACCTCTCACACACATAAACGCTGCATGCTTTAATGTTGTGATTATACTCACACTCACACACACACACACACACATATAAGGGTGTTTCTCTAACTTCATGCTCTTTTAATGTTGATTTTCATTAAAACAAACACATTTTAACCTTTTTTTTCTTTTTTCAGATTAAGTAAGTAAGAGTGTGAAAAATATTTTATCAAGATTTATATTCTAAAAAATCCACAGTGCTAAAAGTGCCTGAAGTTGAAGAAACACCCATAATCTGCTGGTGGTCAGGTTGGAGAAGTACATAGTTTTCAGTTGTCTAGTTCTTCAGGGAATGAAGAAAAGAAAGAAAATTCAGAGTAACCCCAAAGGCACAAAACTAGCAGACTCGAAAAATAACCCTTTGGCTGAACTTGATTCAATCATGGTCTGTGGTTCCACATGTTTTCTTATATGAAAATTACCATGTAATTTCAACTTGAATACGTCAAATAGAGGGAACCTAACTGAATCAAGTTAACCCAACAAAATTAGACATGTCAAAATAACTCAAATGAAACTCTTTTAGTGATTTGCTAGCTAGTGACAGTAAATGTTAGCATACTAAAAACAAGCTAGTAGGAAGCACTAGTGAGTGCAACTCGGTCACTGTGCCATGGTTTGCACAGCAATTGCTCAATGGATAAAGAACTTTTTTAGTTGAATCATCTCAGCTAATTTAATTTCCCTTGGTTACATGATTTTTTTGAGTGATTTGAACAGCTGGGTCAATATGGCAAAACAATAATTTTTTCAAACTTATGGACGATTCACGATTCGATTTGTTTCAGTTTTTAAATGTACTCCAACATGATTCAAATTGTATGTTCTTTATTAGAATGCAAAACAACCTGGTTAGAGAAATCCAAGTTCTTTTCATTTTAGGAAACAAAGGTGTGCAATTTTTTTTTACAAATGCACCACAGGGGGAAGTAGTCAACAGAGGGTAAATGTAAAATAAATTAAAATCGAATAAACCCAGATGTTCAGAAATAATAGAATAAGAAAACTGCTAAATAATTCTTAGCCAGTGTAGGTATTCATTTGATCTAGACCAAGTCTGTAAAGACGCTGGCTACCACCCCTGGAGTTCGCTAGTTCACTAGTTCGAATCCCAGGGCGTGCTGAGTGACTCCAGCCAGGTCTCCTATGCAACCAAATTGGCCTGGTTGCTAGGCAGGGTAGAGTCACATGGGGTAACCTCCTCGTGGTCGCTATAATGTGGTTCCGTGGGGGCACGTGGTGAGTTGAGTGCGGATGCCGCGGTGGATGGCGTGAAGCCTTCACACGTGCTATGTCTCCGTGGCAACGTGCTCAACAAGCCACATCATAAGATGCACGGGTTGACTGTCTCAGACGCGGAGGCAACTGAGATTCATCCTCCGCCACCCGGATTGAGGCGAATCACTACGCGACCACGAGGACTTAAAAGCGCACTGGGAATTGGGCATTCCAAATTGGGTGAAAAAAATAAATAAAATAAAATACATTTCTATAAATTATCAAGTTTATCTAGAAAGTACTCATTGTATATCAAACAATTTTTGTGTATATTCATAAACCCCTGCAGATAGAGACGTGCCCTCTAGCGGTTCATGCTGAGCAGTGCAGAAATATGAAATAATGTATCATAACAATTCAACTAGCAAAGTTTGTCAAAATGATCGCTTGCCAAATGTTGGCTATAAAAGCAATAATTTGCGATCTATCTGAATCATCATGGCAAAAGGAGCGGCGGATGTTTGATTCTCCCATATATAGCCTCTCCATGATGTGAAATGAAGCGCAATAACTGTCACGTAACTAACGCTTTTTATGGGTAAAATGGATGATGCATGATTGACGAAGCTGAGCTACAATCACACTGTGTACAATCGTACTGGGAATATTACCACTGCCTTTCATATCAGTCTCCGTGTTGTTAACTTGTCACGTTCATTTGGAACGCGCTACATACGTGCAGCTGATCAGATCGGGAGCGGCATTAAGACGAGCGCTATGAATTCTTTTTCTCTTCATTATTCAGCCTTTGGTGGATTTACAATGGATCTAACTATAGTATTTGCAATATTTCTTGCAAAATCTCGATTTCTCGATTTAAAAAAAAAAAGAAAAAAAAAGTCAAATTCGAATTAATCGGAAAAATCGGAAAAACTGCCCAGCCCTAATATGAACATGGCGGGATTGAGTAAAACAGACAGTTCATTTCTGAAGTTCATTTTTTTGGAGTGGAAACCACTTGCCTAGTACAACAGTCAATTAAACCGATTAATGCTCATTATGCATTAATATTTGACCACAGAATGTTGCAATTGACCAAACCGAACCAAGATTTCCAGAAAACCGTGTAATAATGTGTATGACCATTTTTCCAAACTGTCAAGCACAACTAAACAGCAGAAACATTTCCAAATATCCTTCACAGTTTGCGCTTCTAGTCACTAATTAAATGTTATAGATGTTGTGATGCAGCAGTGTGTGGTCGCAGCAGTGTATTTGGAAAATACCTCAAAACATCTGAAAAGGGCTGTCTGTGCCCAGGCGTTCACACACATCTGTGATCACCCCACTAAAAATCTAATTTTGTAATCTCACTAAAAGGGTGTGTGTGTGTGTGTGTGTGTGTGGCATCTCAGCTCAGCTCTGAAAGGGCTGTTTGTGTGTGGTGGACTGGTTTGCATGATTGTGTGTGTGTGTGGTCTGTGCAGGCATGAGTTGATAAAGGTCTTAGTGTGTCTTAAGCATGTTGAATAACCAAGGATTTCTTCTGAAACACTATTCGTGTGTGTGTGTGTGTGTGTGTGTGTGTACTAAATGGTGAATCGCACGAAAACTGTCAAGAACATGTCCATGTCATATTTCAACCAAAGATCAGAAGACAAAAATAAGAAATTATAGCATATTTTGAAGACTATTAAGGCTATTAAGGCTAGTTACAAAATGTTTTCATGCACATTAATAGAATAGAATAATAGATTATAATAGTAAGATTAAGAGGAGAGTTTGTCATTTTGCTACAGTCTGCAAAAGAATGGTGTTAATCCAAATGTTTTCCCAATTTACCTAGTCCTAGTTACCTAGTGACCATACTGAACTTTACGTAGGGCATTGTAATGTTGGCAACTCCTTAAAAATTCTTTATTCGTTTCCTCATTACATTTAAAGTAACTTTTCTTAGGTTACTAATGCTGAATAAGTGTTAGGTAATTATAACAAGTGAGGTAAAGTGGCTTACTATTCGGCAGGTGTTGCATGAAAATTGCCATTTTAATGCATGTTGTTATAAACACATATCAGTGTTTTACAATGCATTTGTAAGTGAGGTTTCCAATGGCTCCTTAATAAATGCTTCATATGTGTCCACTTTACATAAAAGTACATTTTCATAGGTTACTAATGTTGAATAAATGTTGTGATTAAGAATTTATAACATTAAGTTAAAATGCTCACTGTTTGGCAGGTTTTGCATGAAACTCACCTTTTTTATGCATGTTGTTATACACACACACCAAAGATTCATAATGCATTTGTAAATCAGTTATTAGTCATTAATGAACCTCTTTATAAACCCTTAACAAAGGGAACTTTAAAGTGTTACCAATATATGCAAATTACATCTGTCAAATACAGTAAATGTATTTTTTTTTTTTTTAAGATTAATTTTGTGAGATTAACCCCTCTACAATTTGAAGTAGTTCTATAGAGCTGAATTCACTTTTTTCAATGCCTCTATACAGGACACATAATGAAATTCACTCTCTCTCTGTGTGTGTCTGTCAGAGGTGGATGGCCACAGCTATAGTGTGATGACGCTGATTGTGGTGATCGTGGCTCCAGTCATTGTTTTGATCTTTCTGTCTGCTGTGGCGATCCTGATCTTCCGTCGTATTCACCATCATCAGATGGAGCGGCTGACGCCACGTGACGCAGAGTACGGCACCATCGATGGTCTGATCACGTCTAATGTGGGAGAGAGCACACTCGCGGTGAGAGACACGGTGTCTGTTATCAGTGACATCACGTTATGCACTGAAATTTTGGCCGCCAAAAATAAAAACCAAGGAAAAAGCAGAAAATCTGAACAAAAATTGTTATGGAAGCACACTGTGGTGAAATTTAAAATGCAAAAGCACATTCTGTTAGTATTTGCGTTACCTAGTTGCCTATTAAAGTCTACATTCCCAAAAGTAATGAAGCGATTGTTCTCTTGAATATCAGCGCATTAATAAATAGTGTTTTTCCATGCATATCCAGAGGGTGTGAAGCTGTTTAGCTTGAGCCACCATCATATATCACAGTAAAATATCCCCACCTACTGTTCGAGCCAAGCCAACAATCATCCATGCGATTGTCTAATCAGCCAATCGTGTGGCAGCAGTGCAGTACATAAAATCATGCATATATACGGGTCAGGAGCTTCAGTTAATGTTCACATCAACCATCACAATGGGGAAAAAATGTGATCACGAATGGGGAAAAAATGTGATCTCAGTGATTTGGTGCTTGGCATGATTGTTGGTGCCAGAGAGGCTGGTTTGAATATTTCTATAGCTGCTGATCTCCTGGGATTTTCACACACAACAGTCTCTAGAATTTACTCCGAATGGTGCCAAAAACAAAAAACATCCAGTGAGCGGACGGAAACGCCTTGTTGATGAGAGAGGTCGACAGAGAATGGCCAGACTGGTTCGAACTGAAAAAGTCTATGGTAACTCAGATAACCGCTCTGTACAATTGTGGTGAGAAGAATAGCATCTCAGAATGCTATTCTGAGACAGTTTCTGACAATTAAACAATTCGCTTCTGATAGGAGGTGTACTGAATTGGAGGTGTACCTGTGGATGTATTTTAAGGCCTACCTTCAAACACAGTGCCTCTTTTCTTGACATCATGGGAGAATCAAAAGAAATCAGCCAAGACCTCAGAAAAAAAATTGTGGACCTCCACAAGTCTAGTTCATCCTTGGGAGCAATTTCCAAACACCTGTACCAAACAATAGTATGCAAGTATAAACACCATGGAACGATGCAGCCATCATACCACTCAGGAAGGAGACACATTCTGTCTCCTATAGATTAACATAGTTTGGTGTGAAAAGTGCAAATCAATCCCAGAACAACAGCAAAGGACCTTGTGAAGATGGTGGAGGAAACAGGTAGACAAGTATCTATATCCACAGTAAAACGAGTCCTATATTGACATAACCTGAAAGGCTGCTCAGCAAGGAGGAAGCCACTGCTCCAAAACTGCCATAAAAAAACCCAGACTACAGTTTGCAAGTGCACATGGGGACAAATATCTTACTTTTTGGAGAAATGTCCTCTGGTCTGATGAAACAAAAATTGAACTGTTTGGCCATAATGATCATCGTTATGTTTGGAGGAAAAAGGGTGAGGCTTGCAAGCCAAAGAACACCATCCCAACCGTGAAGCATGGGGGTGGCGCATCATGTGTGGGGGTGCTTTGTTGCAGGAGGGACTGGTGCAATTCACAAAATAGATAGCACCATGAGGAAGTGAAATTATGTGGATATATTGAAACAACATCTCAAGACATCAGCCAGGAAGTTAAAGCTCGGTCACAAATGGGTCTTCCAAATGGACAATGACCCCAAGCATATCTCCAAAGTTGTGGCAAAATGGCTTAAGGACAACAAAGTCAAGGTATTGGAGTGGCCATCACAAAGCCCTGACCTCAGTCTGATAGAAAATTTGTGGGCAAAATTGAAAAAGTGTGTGCGAGTAAGGAGGCCTACAAACCTGACTCAGTTACACCAGTTCTGTCTGGAGAAATGGGCCACAATTGCAGCAACTTATTGTGAGAAGCTTGTGGAAGGCTACCCAAAATGTTTAACCCAAGTTAAAGAATTTAAAGGCAATGCTACCAAATACTAACAAAGTGTATGTAAACTTCTGACCCACTGAGAATGTGATGAAAGAAATAAAAGCTAAAATAAATAATTCCCTCTACCATTATTCTGACATTTCACATTCTTAAAATAAAGTAGTGATCCTAACTGACCTAAGACAGGGAATGTTTTCTACTTTAAATTAAATGTCAGGAATTGTGAAAAACTGAGTTTAAGTGTATTTGGCTAAGGTGTATGTAAACTTCTGACTTCAAATGTATATATGTGTGTGTATATGTATATATATATATATATATATAAACTTTTTCGGTTTTCAGTGTCAGTTTTCGGCCCAGTGTTTACAGAATTTTCGGTTCCGGCCAAACTTTTTCATTTCGGTGCATCACTAGTTATTTCACAGAAGCTGTGTATTTCACATTTGTTCAAACAGCACAACACAGAATGAGAAATAGCCAAGATTTAGCATCTGAAATCCATGGTTTCTTTTTTCGAATAGCTTTTATACTAGCAACAAACTTTGTTTTTGGTTAATTCTAATGAAATTCTCACACGTTACTATGTCAAACTCGTCAGCAGTGCCTGACTGTGATTCATTAAAGTGGTTGCAGCAGAAACACTGCAATGTTTGAGTGAATGTGTGAGTATGGTGGCGTTTGTTTGCTGAGTTGGCTCTTCAGTTGATGTTGTTGGATCTTTTTCAAGCTATTTTCAAAGAGTTCTGCAGAGCACTTGGCAACCAAAGTAAATATTCAGCAGTCAAATGTTTGCCTGAGAATAATTAAAACTGCTCGCCAGAGCAGACAGAGACGTTATTAAAAACACTTGGATGTGTAAAATCTGCTCTTAGTAGCAGAGGTGGTGCCTGGTTCTCACTCTGTATGGCTGAATGTTTTGAATAGTTCACTCAGACAGTCATTGTAAAAGTTTGACGGCACCAATCTTTGAGATTGTGCAGGAACAATTTCTTGAATTTTTCCCTGTGTTTAGCCTTCCTGCTCCTTTAAGCTCTCTCTCTCTCTCCATGATGCAGACATGTGGTTATCCTGTCTCTTGTGGTTTTAGCCTCAGGAACATTTTTCACTGCTCTCTTCTGTGGAATGTTGTGGGAAGTGTGCAGGAGATGTACGGCTGCTCAGCGGCGTCCTCTAGAGCATGTGTGCAAGAACTGCAAGATTATAGAACAAAAGAATATGCCCTGTGGCAAATAATCATTTTATTTCTGTTTTTCTTTTGTCTCTCTCCATCAGGATTTGTTGGATCACTCCTGTACATCTGGCAGTGGTTCCGGTCTGCCGTTTCTGGTTCAGAGGACCGTAGCCAGACAGATAACACTGAGCGAGTGTGTGGGTACGTATCCAGATCATTAAAAAAATCTATCCCTATTTAAATAGCTGTGTGTATGGCAAGCACTTTTAACATTTACTTCTTTTATAAATGTTAATAAATTTAAGTATACCTTTAAATGTTAAAAAAAACTATTCCTTAAGCTTACTAGTATCTATTTTTATGTTACTAATAGTTTTTAGTTACTAGTAAGTATTCCAGTAGTGATTTAGTATTGGTATTAGTAAGTTACTAGTACTTATTCATTAGATACTAGTACTTATTCTTTTGCTACTAGTCCACTATTCTTGAATGACAAGTTACTATTCCATTTTTACTGGTAACAAAATGCAAACTTTTGCCATCAAATTCTATGGGCATATGTGGTTCAGATGTAAACTATTTACTATATATGACTAGCTCCTATTCCCACAGTAACTTGTTTCTTTTTTAAATGTTTCTAGTTTACTAGTTAAAAGTTACTTGTAACATTCCTTTTATCACTTGTTATAACTGCTCTTTTACTCTTCAAATGTAGTGACTAGTCAAAATGTCTACTGAATAGTTCAATTAAAAATCTTGAAGTAAAATGAATTATCTTACAAGTAACAATTGGAATAGCCACTAATGTCTAATAAATAAGTAACAATATCTAATAAATACGTACTAGTAAAAGTGGAATAGATTCTAGTCACTATTGAAATGAATATACAGTATCTAATTAATAATAAAACAATAGTATAATTATTAATAATAAAAAATAATGCATTATTATTAATAAAATAATACATTATTATTAAAAATAAAAGAATATCGAATCAAATGAATAGTCATTCGTTAAATTAAACAAGACACTATTGACTATTGGAATACGTTCTAGTCAAAAGTGAATTGTTGATATCTGAAACACATATGCCAGTAGAATTCAATGGCAAAATTTAGCATTTTGTTACCAGTTAAAAATAAAAAATGTTACTTGTCATTACTGGAATAGTGACTTGTAGCAGAGGAATAAGTACTAGTATGAATAAGTACTAGTGACTATTGAATTGGAAAAGGTTATTTGGTATCACTTTATTTTACAGTATTGTTCTACATTTACGTACTATATAACCCTAAACCTAACTCCAACCCTAACCTTAACCCATATTAAGTACATGTAGTTACCTTATATTACTTAGTACTTTCTTGGGTAAGTACACTGTAAGTATACTGAAAGTACACATACTGTAAAATAAAGTGCAACCAGTTATTTCAAGTCACTATTGGAATATTTACTAGCAAATACAAAATAAGTACTAGTAACTTGGAAGTAATAAGAATAGCTACAAGAAAGTTTTAAGGAATAAATGGTAGAACGGCTTGCCATAGGATGTGTAATGTGTGATTTTTTTTATTTTTTTTATGTTTCGTTAGGGTTTTAGTTAGCCTATAGTATACTATGCTAAACACACACACACACAAAAAGCATACCTGTGATATGTCGTCTTTTAGATAAATGTAACTGTCTGTAATGGGCAGCATTAATCTTTGGAAAGCTTTTAATACAGCAGTTATATGAAGATGTGAACTAATGAGAGCCCATTAATGCTGATGGTCTTAATGTTATAACAAGTGTTCAGGGCAAATCTGTGTGTTTTAATCCAACAGCTGTGTTTAGTAACTCCTCAGAATCAAAGAAGAACACACACACACCCACACACGCACACCCAAACCCCTTTAAAGCTTTATTACTGAGGACCTCTCATAGACTATAGATGGTTTTAATACTGTGGTGAACTGTCCTTAAGTATACTAATGTGAGTGTTTGTGTGTTGTGTAAGGTAAGGGACGATATGGAGAGGTGTGGAGGGGTCAGTGGCAGGGTGAGAGTGTGGCAGTGAAGATCTTTTCATCTCGAGATGAGAAATCCTGGTTCAGAGAGACTGAAATATACAACACTGTACTGCTGCGACACGACAATATACTGGGTAAATACAAACACACACACAGAAACACAAAACCCTTAGAAATGACATTTCATTATCGCATCTCCATTCACCTCAGTTTAATACAGTGTATTAAATGCTAAATATATTTACATGAACTTCATTATAGCAATTACTCTTAATACACATTTCTGGTTGGATTGTGAATGATTCATCAGTGTGCATTATTCCTTATGAATTTTTTTGTTGTTGTAATCTTTCATCAGAATGTATTAACTATAATGTTAAGCAATAGTCAGACAGCTACAGTATTTAGGTATTGTTTTAGCAAATGTACATCCAGGTTTGGCTCTATTATGGTTTGGAACAGTATGGAGCTAGAACAATGACAAAAGTATTAAATCTGAAATTTGTTCATTTGAAATGTAAACATGTAACATTGAACAAAACTGAACATATCTGCAGCGTATTTTATACATTTGTATTTTTATACAGCAGACTTTTTGTTTTGAATTGTTTAGAGGTAGAATTAGTTGTAAAAATTCATATTTTAGAATTACAACAAATTTTCAAATTAAGACAAAACTCCAATTACAAATGTCACATTCAGATCTCAGAAATTCAGATCATTAACAAACTAGGCCAAAGATCAAGCAAAGCTGGCTTTTTTACCAACAAAAAAAAAATCTTTTTAAAAATACAAATGTATATACAGGTGCATCTCAATAAATTAGAATGTTGTGGAAAAGTTAATTTATTTCAGTAATTCAACTCAAATTGTGAAACTCGTGTATTAAATAAATTCAATGCACACAGACTGAAGTAGTTTAAATTTTTGGTTCTTTTAATTGTGATGATTTTGGCTCACATTTAACAAAAACCCACCAATTCACTATCTCAAAAAATTAGAATACATCATAAGACCAATAAAAAAAATATTTTTAGTGAATTGTTGGCCTTCTGAAAAGTATGTTCATTTACTGTATATGTACTCAATACTTGGTAGGGGCTCCTTTTGCTTTAATTACTGCCTCAATTCGGCGTGGCATGGAGGTGATCAGTTTGTGGCACTGCTGAGGTGGTATGGAAGCCCAGGTTTCTTTGACAGTGGCCTTCAGCTCATCTGCATTGTTTGGTCTATTGTTTCTCATTTTCATCTTGACAATACCCCATAGATTCTCTATGGGGTTCAGGTCTGGTGAGTTTGCTGGCCAGTCAAGCACACCAACACCATGGTCATTTAACCAACTTTTGGTGCTTTTGGCAGTGTGGGCAGGTGCCAAATCCTGCTGGAAAATGAAATCAGCATCTTTAAAAAGCTGGTTAGCAGAAGGAAGCATGAAGTGCTCCAAAATGTCTTGGTAAACGGGTGCAGTGACTTTGGTTTTCAAAAAACACAATGGACCAACACCAGCAGATGACATTGCACCCCAAATCATCACAGACTGTGGAAACTTAACACTGGACTTCAAGCAACTTGGGCTATGAGCTTCTCCACCCTTCCTCCAGACTCTAGGACCTTGGTTTCCAAATGAAATACAAAACTTGCTCTCATCTGAAAAGAGGACTTTGGACCACTGGGCAACAGTCCAGTTCTTCTTCTCCTTAGCCCAGGTAAGACGCCTCTGACGTTGTCTGTGGTTCAGGAGTGGCTTAACAAGAGGAATACAACAACTGTAGCCAAATTCCTTGACACGTCTGTGTGTGGTGGCTCTTGATGCCTTGACCCCAGCATCAGTCCATTCCTTGTGAAGTTCACCCAAATTCTTGAATCGATTTTGCTTGACAATCCTCATAAGGCTGTGGTTCTCTTGGTTGGTTGTGCATCTTTTTCTTCCACACTTTTTCCTTCCACTCAACTTTCTGTTAACATGCTTGGATACAGCACTCTGTGAACAGCCAGCTTCTTTGGCAATGAATGTTTGTGGCTTACCCTCCTTGTGAAGAGTGTCAATGATTGTCTTCTGGACAACTGTCAGATCAGCAGTCTTCCCCATGATTGTGTAGCCTAGTGAACCAAACTGAGAGACCATTTTGAAGGCTCAGGAAACCTTTGCAGGTGTTTTGAGTTGGTTAGCTGATTGGCATGTCACCATATTCAAATTTTTTGAGATAGTGAATTGGTGGGTTTTTGTTAAATGTGAGCCAAAATCATCACAATTAAAAGAACCAAAGACTTAAACTACTTCAGTCTGTGTGCATTGAATTTATTTAATACACGAGTTTCACAATTTGAGTTGAATTACTGAAATAAATGAACTTTTCCACGACATTCTAATTTATTGAGATGCACCTGTAATATGCCACAAAAATCTTAATTTAAATTAAATGCCACATGTCTAGAATTCAAATGAACAAATCTCATATTCAAATACTTCAGTCATTGATCTAGGTCAGACCAGCCACTTTTACCATGCAATCGATTCCTAAAAAATAAAATCAAGTCCCACCCTACCTTATTTTTTTACAACTGTTCTTCTTGGAAACCCTCCACATTAAATAAAATTAATAAAACATAAAAAATTACATGAAATAAAATGAGTTGTGAATGCTGTTTCATGAAGATTTCAATAAACCATCAGTGTATTATATATGAGATGTTTGTTGTTGTGTTTGTCAGGCTTCATTGCATCAGATATGACATCACGTAACTCCAGCACTCAGTTATGGCTCATCACACACTATCATGAGATGGGCTCGCTGTATGATTACCTGCAGCTTAGCATGCTGGATGCGGCTGCTTGCCTGCGGATGGCGCTGTCCATCGCCAGTGGTCTGGCACATCTGCATGTGGAGATCTTCGGCACTCAGGGCAAACCAGCCATCGCTCATAGAGACCTAAAGAGCAAGAACATCTTGGTGAACAAAAACGGCCAGTGCTGCATCGCAGACCTCGGTAAGAGACAATTCTAACTGAAGACAAATCAGTTACTTGCATGCCGTTGGTCATACGCCTTTCATAGTAGAATATGTCAAGTATTGACATGCAGCAGATCTTGGACAGTGTCAACAAACATAAAAAAATTTGATTAAATAAGAAATACTTGTTGAAGGCCATTGGATTATGAAAAATGTATTTTACAGTTTGGTTGTGCATTAAGTTTTCAATAATTTAACATGTACTTTTAGTATATGCCACTGATTAATCAGTTTATTTTAAACTTTGGCAACACTTCAACTGTGTAAACTGTATAATGCATGAATTTATAAAGTTTTTATAATGCCTTATCAGACATACTGTAATGCAGTGTTTCCTAAACTGGGGTACGTGTACCGACAATGGGGGTACGCGAATAAAATTCTGAGATTTACTGTTCTTTTAATTTCGTTTCAGTCTAAAATAACATTCAAACCTAGTTCATGTATTTATCACTGGCAAAAATAATTTTGTGTGCCCTCTAGTGTAGAAACACCAAAATGGTTGTGTCATAAAGGTCGGATAAATATGGAATGAAATAACCGTATCTTTTGCAGTTAAAAAATACATCTACTCATGCATCGTGCGTCACACAAGTTTATTTTTTCGCCAGCCCAGCACACTGCTAGGTGACGTGGCTTAGTGATTGCAAGTAAAATTGATAGTTCACTGTTTTACCAGATGTCAGTCATCCACGATTTTAGTTTGTCTGTTTTTTTTTTTTTTTAGTAGTTTGTATTTAAGGTTAGATGCTTGGGAGTTTTGATTCCGATGGTATAAGTTCATAAGCTTTGATGACAAGTGTCAGACATCCGATGTGGCCAAATAATTTTCCACATTCACACGCAGTAATTTTCACTCACATTTGCTCGCATGCTAGAGACCTGTTTTTACATTGTTGCATGATGTTTTTTCATGCAGAACAATCTTTTATTAAAAAGAAAAAAATAGGCAGTGAAACAATTTTGTTTTTAAATACTGTATGATTCATATTTGAAACACTTTTGTCAAGTTGTGTACCCAACATGTAGGATGCCAATTTTTTGTTATGTAAGCCCCCCCCCCCCCCCAAAAAAAACAAACAAACAAACAAACAAAACAAAAACAAACTTAAAACAGAGACGACCCCTTTAGACCCTCAAGACTAAATATCAATATTCTGGCACAATTTGTTCAGATCAGTTGGAGTAACCCTAAAAAACCTTGTTGATATTCTTGACTCAAACATTCATGATATTTGTAAAAAAAAAAATATATATATATATTTTTTACCTTAAAAAATGTGCTTGAATACTTTTTTGAAATTAATGATTTTGTTGTGTACACTCTCATGCATTCAAGGTGCAAGGAAATTATTTTAATACCATTTATTTGATGGTTACACCACTTGACATTAAATTATTTTTTTGTAGGAAATGCTATAAATGTTATTCAAACATTTATGAAGCTAACATGGACACAAAGATTACATTTCTATTAACCTGACATGTGTTTTAAACTACACATTTAAAAGATTTCGATTAAACTTTATTTTACACTGTTTATGTTACTGTGTATTTACATTGGTATTTGCTGTGTAATTATTTTGTAGAGCTGCTTGTACTTATTATTATTATTATGTTATTGTTATGACTAGTAATTAACCTTTCTCAACCATTCTCTGTGTTACTACATGGTGTTCTGCAAAATTCTCACAGGATTATCATTTGCTGCTACTGAGATTGAGGTACGGGTAGGTTAAGGAGTAAGGGTAGGGTTAGGGTCAGGGATTAGAGTTAGGTTTTAGGGCAAAGGTTGGGGTAGGGTTAGGTTTATGTTTAGGCATTGGGTTAACAGTGTAACTACAGATGTAATTAAATGCAAGTACTTTAAATAAACACTGGCAGCCAAAAGTTTGGAATAATGTACAGATTTTGCTCTTATGGAAAGTAATTGGTACTTTTATTCGCCAAAGTGGCATTCACCTGATCACAATGTATAGTCAGGACATTAATAACGTGAAAAATTACTATTACAATATGAAAAAAATGTTCAGAACTTCTTAAACTACTTCAAAGAGTTCTCATAAAAAAATCCTCCATGTGCAGCAATGACAGCTTTGAAGATCCTTGACATTCTAACTATCAGTTTGTCCAGATACTCAGGTGACATTTCACCCCACACTTCCTGTAGCACTTGCTATATGTGGCTGTCTTGTCGGGCACTTCTCACGCACCTTACAGTCTAGCTGATCCCACAAAAACTCAATGGGGTTAAGATCCGTAACACTCTTTTCCAATTATCTGTTGTCCAATGTCTGTGTTTCTTTGCCCACTCTAACCTTTTCTTTTTGATTTTCTGTTTCAAAAGTGGCTTTATCGTTGCAATTCTTCCCATAAGGCCTGCACCCCTGAGTCTTCTCTTTACTGTTGTACATGAAACTGGTGTTGAGCGAGTAGAATTCAATGAAGCTGTCAGCTGAGGACATGTGAGGTGTCTATTTCTCAAACTAGAGACTCTGATGTACTTATCCTCTTGTTTAGTTGTACATCTGGCATTCCACATCTCTTTCTGTCCTTGTTAGAGCCAGTTGTCCTTTGTCATTAAAGACTGTAGTGTACACCTTTGTATGATATCTTCAGTTTTTTGGCAATTTCAAGCATTGTATAGCCTTCATTCCTCAAAACAATGATTGACTGATGAGTTTCTAGAGAAAGCTGTTTCTTTTTTGCCATTTTTGACCTAATATTGACCTTAAGACATGCCAGTCTATTGCATACTGTGGTAACTCAAAAACAAACACAAAGACAATGTTAAGCTTCATTTATCAAGCCAAATAGCTTTCAGCAGTGTTTGATATAATGGCAAGTGATTTTCTAGAACCAAATTAGCAATTTAGCATGATTACTCAAGGATAAGGTGTTGGAGTGATGGCTGCTGGAAATGGGGCCTGTCTAGATTTGATCAAAAATGACTTTTTTTCAAATAGTGATGGTGCTGTTTTTTTACATTAGTAATGTTCTGACTATACTTTGTGATCAGTTGAATGACACTTTGGAGAATTAAAGTACAAATTTTCTTCTGAAACAGCAAAATCTGTACATTATTCCAAACTTTTGGCCGCCAGTGTAAGTATAATGCAACAACATGTATATGCATAATAAGTACATTGTATCAAATGCTTAATTAAATGGTAGTTAAGGACACCTAATATAAAGTGGGACCCCAAGATTTTTATCACCTCAGACAACCTTATTTGTCAAAAACTGATTTACAAGGCAGATGAATGCCTTATAATGAATCAGGAATACTTTTAGAATGCATTATATACTGTATAAAGTCTTCAAATAAAGTGTTATTAAAACTTGGTTACAAAAATAAAAAATTGGAAATAATGCGGCAGGATGATATGCAACTGTAATGGGGTCAACAGATCTGGAACAACTTCATAGCCGTTCAGTTATTACAACAAATAATCCAAAACCTCGGAACTTAAATCAACTAATCAGAATCAAGAATTCAGCAAGGCCAAGTGGCATGTGTTGAATTGTTGACTGAATAAATGAAAGCTATATTCATGGCAATAAATCAGATAGGACCGATTTATGAGCTTTTAACACACTTAACATTTGTGTTGAGTCAGAAGATCTATACTTCCCTACTATATAGTATGCCAAAAATTATATGCCAATGAAGTATACCTGCATACCTAAATAACGTACTGTTTTACCGACTGAGAAGTGTGTCCTTCATCAAAAACAGTACACACTTCGGATGCAGGTTTGGTGATCTTTTTTTAGACAATTAATTCCAGCTATCACTCACTCAATGTCCATTTTCCAGTAGTGAAAATCACTTGTTTGTTCCCACCATATTTACCTGTTGAACATGTTGCTCTCCACACAAATAAGCAGGAAATAAAAGCAGGTTGTTTGCTCATGAGGACAGACACTTTAATTTATGTGTCTTTATTAAATTTACTCTAAAGCTACTGAAGCAATTTCTGCAACATCAGGCTCTTTTTAGGAGAGACTATGATTTTTTTCCCCTTAAAACCTTAACTAAAAACCCATTAGGCTTATTTAAGCCTAACGCATATCTACAAACTCCGCTGGGCACAGGAAGAGAAACTAGACAGGTATGTTTTTGTAGAGCACTTGCAACAAAATGCAGAACATTAAGAAAATGAACATGTTCTTCATGGTCACAGAATTTGAAAACATGTTGTCCGGATGAAACTACAATTCTGATGCAATTACAGCTGTTTTTAAAATGTACTTTTTTTTTCTTTTTTTTTTCAGATATGCTCACAAATGTGTTTTTAAAGATTTGGGAGACTAGTTGTTGACTTTTTATCGTTTCCTCACTTGAGGGCGCTATACAGTATTTCAGAAAGAAGTAATGAGCATTCTGCATAATGCAATCTTAGTGACTATTTCAGCTTAAAGACTTCATTGAATGATGGAGTTTTGTGGGGTTTAGTCCATGTCTGTTTGAATTGAGTTCATCTATATGCTAGAGTGCTCCTAAAAGTTGACAAAATATAGCAGATATACACATTTAAAATTTCTCTTCTTTGAAAATTGACCAAATATCATTGATTTTGTTCACAGAGTCTTAAACAAATTTTGTCCAATCAAATGCTCTCTACAATGAGAATGTGACTCCCCTTTAGTTATAAATACCACTTGCCTTTGACTCGCAATCATGGTTTGTTGCTGTGTCTACAGTTGTACTAACACTTTAATTTATTGCCTTTGCCAAAGGAAGTGACTGGAATTTATTCACTGTAAAAGTGTCTTTGAGAAGGCACACAAAGAAGAACAATTTAATGAAATTGTTTATTTATTACACATTAGTACAAATGCAATGGTCTATAATGCAAAGACATGTGCAGTTCATCTAAAATGAACTGAAATTGTTGTACTAATCATGTACGGAGACACTGATATATGTGCTCCCATATTTGTCTTCTGCAGGTCTGGCCGTGATGCATTTTCAGGACACAAATGAGCTGGATGTAGGCAATAACCCTAAAGTTGGGACGAAGCGTTACATGGCTCCGGAGGTTCTGGATGACTCCATTCAGACAGACTGCTTTGAATCTTATAAACGAGTGGACATCTGGGCCTTTGGACTTGTGCTGTGGGAGATCGCTAGAAGAACTGTTAGCAATGGTGCGTTCAGCGTCTTTGCAACTGATTCGTATTCACACCGCAGTTGAATCAAGAGAACTAGTTTGTCCTGTCTTAATATAACAGTAGCTGATAACTTAATTAACTTGCTTTTAATGTATAATCACTACATAAATATTGCTGTATTTTTCAATTTATGGGAAGTTTTAACACTTAAGCACATTTTCCCCTATTCTCATTACTGTAATGCAAAAAAAATCTCATTCTCGTTACTGTAATATTGAAGAAAAGTGATATAGGACTATATTTTAAAGTCTATGTTTAGGCTATATATAGGCCTATAATTTTTATTTTTATACTCATTTTTTATATACAAGTTTGTATATATGTGTGCATGTTTTAGGTTGATTGTGTATGTATCATGTGTCACATTGAAAAGGTTAGTACAGTAATGTGTAATGTGTCTCATCTGAAATGGATCCCAATTGCTCCCCGCGGGCCTCAATGGCTTTAGTACTCTATATATAGAGGCACTGCTGCAGTCTTCATGAAGCTCAATTTTCCACTGACAGACACACTTTTTGCACATTACAGTGATTATTTGTGTGATGCGATACACATTCTAATAATAATGTCTCATAATTATGTGTGAGGCAGTTTCTAAAGGTGTTTTTGGTCTTGACTGACTGTGCAGGTATTGTAGAAGATTACAAGCCTCCGTTCCATGATGTGGTGCCGAGTGACCCCAGCTTTGAGGACATGAAGAAGGTGGTGTGCACAGACCAACAGAGACCCAACATCCCAAACAGATGGTTCTCTGATCCTGTAAGTACTTGCTCAGATACCTGACCACACACCTTTCCAAAATTAATCAGTTTATCAGTCATGTAATAACTGAATCATGTGCTGTGTGTAAACAGTTCATTCAAAATATTTGATGCATATTGGAGGTGGGTAATATGACAATCACAGTAACAATACGTATGATAATATACTTACTTTTGCTACACATTTAACACACAAAAAACCTCTATATATTAAATAACCAGGCTTTAATGCAGATGTTTCGATAATCCAGTGAAACTTTAAAGGGATTTTATCATTTGATTATTTTTTATTTTTTATTTGGAATTTGCTGAGCCCCTGAGAGGACAGGACTTTTATTTTCTGAAGTAGTTTTTAGTTCCTTCGCAATGTTTTGCGTTCTCTCACAAAAAGTTTTGCATTTCCTCCCAGTAGTTTGCATTCCCTCGTGGCAAGTTTTGTTACCTCACAATAAGTTTTGCATTCCCTTGCAATTATTTTGGGTTCCCTAGCATTACCTTTATGCATTCTTTATGAAAATATACCATGTTTTTACTACCATATTTTAAACGTGGTATTTTTAGTAAAAACTAAGAATATACTGGAAAAACAAACCTATGGTAATAAAAATCATTCTGCTAAAAAAACATGGTTAGTTTTACTATAGTAACACCGTGGTTAATTTTTTCTTAAGGGATGGATAAAGCATTTGTAAGGGAACCCAAAATAATTGTGAAGGAATTCAAAACTTAATGTGAGGGAAAGCAAACTATTGCAAGGGAATGCAAAACTTATTGCAAGGGAATGCAAACCATTGCGAGTGCTACATGAAACTATTGCGAGGGAACCCAAGCTTTTGCGAGGGAATTCAAACTATTGTGAGGGAACTCGAAACGTATTGCGAGGGAAAGCAAACTATTCCGAGGGAATGCAAAATTAGGAACTTGACTCCCACAGACCAAACGATAAGATTATTCATAACAAATGAAAGATAAGTCTTGCACTACATTAGACTTTAACACACAAAACTCAAAACAGCGGTTCTGACTTTAAAGTCTGATTGGATAAGTCACATTTGAAGCTGTTTAGCCACACACATCAGTTAAATATTAATGCGGCAAGTTGCAACGTTGCTTGGCAACTGTAAACGACTAAATTCCACCCCACATTGTGCCTAACAACACCCTTGATAACAAGTTCTTCCTCGTCTTGACTAGTTTGGAACACATCCTGCACTGTATTTTCGCAGTTCTCCATGTTTCTTCATCACTCTCACATAAAAATAACGTAAAGCAGTCCTGCCCACTGATAGTCGAACAAATATACAGTATATACCACGGCATAAACAATACATAAACATATCTACCCATTATTAACTAATTTGTGCCGTTGCACTGTATAAACCATCATACCACCCAGTCTTAATGCACACTGGCACATTCTGATTGAGGTTCCCTTCCTGCATTGATTTGATTCATAGATTTAATGTTCTATCATCCTCGGTTCACTTGACTCAGTCTCTTTTTCTTTTCTTTTTATCTTTCAGACTTTAACATCAATCTCTAAACTGATGAAGGAATGCTGGTACCAGAATCCATCAGCTCGACTCACAGCGTTACGCATCAAAAAGACTCTGACGAAAATTGATAACTCTCTGGACAAAATAAAAGCAGACATTTGAACTGCTTCCATACGGAAGATCTCGAAGGCCTTTATCACGCCCAGCGGACGTCTCGTCTGGAGAAGACGCCAGAGAAAAGACACCGTCTGAGCTTATTGCTCTTATAGAGGCACATCATATTTATTTTGAACTTGCAGTGGGACACATTTTGGCATCCAAAGATGGTGTAGTGGGCATTTAAAAGACTACAGACAGTCTTTTGTCAGTGTGGGAGTTCTCTCTTTAAAGACATAGGATCTTTCACACATTATGTTCCATAGCTTAAAGACAGTTACAGAATATACTAGACATTTACAGTTTTCTTTTAAAATGGCTTCACTCTAGTGCTGTCTGCAAAATATCAGTTTCATTTAGCAATATTTTGCATTCCATATTTGCACTGTTACAGATAACTAAACAATTTGCAAATGGAGCCAATCTATTTTATAATGCAGATGCACCATATCTAACTGCAAACAACAGAAAAGATTCATTTACTGATGCATTTACAGTAAATATGTTACTCATTACAAATACGCACTATTCAATCTGCCATTTAGAGTTGTAGTTATGTATCTCAGTAACACTCTCCAGGCGTCTCATGTTTAATGTATTCAGTCTCAGTTTTGTATATCATTCAGCATTTAGCATTATGTATTTGTTTTTTGTTTGTTTCATATTCTTTGTTGAATACAGACACTAAAAGAGGAAAATGCAACTTAAATAAAACTACAAGATCCTGAATTCAATTGATATCTGTAATGTATGCTGAATTATCAAAGGTGTATTACCCCCAAAACACTCTCTCTCTCTCTCTCTCTCTCTCTCTCTTCTCAAAAATACTGTGTTGGGGATTATTGAATGTAACAAGGTTAAAAATGGGAAAGGAGGAGGTGGGAACCGGCTGAACAGTCAAAATAATATTTAATGAAACAAAAAGACACACAACACAAACGCACACATGGCAGCTGTGTGTGGCTCTCTCTTGAACTGCCGCATCCCGCTGCACTTATCCCTCTTCTCGGCTGATTAGCCCCATTGGGGTCCGGGCGTGCATAGTCACGGCTGGCCCCGCCCTCCTCATCACACTTCTCCGTCCTTTGCCTCAGTCCGGGGAACCCCCGGCATGACGTACCCCCCCCCCCCCCAGGAGGGGGAGCTGCCCTTTTGGCCCCGCCTGCCGGAAGGCTTTTCCTCACCTCTCTAGAGCTAGGGAGGGGGACGGGGAGGGAAAAACAAAAAAAAAAAAAGGAGAGGGAAAGGGCAAGGCGGAGCGACAGTGAGAGAGAGAGAGGAGAGAGAGAAAAAAACTTGCTCACATAGGTTCACAGGCATGCCATCGCCTGGTCCTCGATCACTCCTCCACCCTCTGGCGGACGACAGCCGCTCCTTCCCGGGCAGACCAGAGCAAGTCCTCTGACCCCTGGCGGATGGAACGCCCCTCTGCGTTTTGGGGGCCGGTAGCGGCTGTGGCTTCACCATTCCAGGCGGCCGGCAGCGAGCCCCTCATCCCCTCGCGGATGGTGGCCATTCCTCTGCGTCCAGGCGGCCGGCAGTGACTCCTCCGTCCCCCGGCGGATGTCGCGGCTGCTCCTTTGGGTGGATGGCTCCACGACAGTGCATCCCTCCTCCATCCCGGGCTTCGGCACCAATGTAACACTGTTCAAATGGGCAAGGAGGAGGCAGGAAAAGCCTGAACGGTCAAAATAATATTTAATGTAACAAAAAGACACACAACACAAATGCACACATGGCCGCTGCATGTGGCTCACTCTCTCCCGAACTGTCGCATCCCTCTGCACTTATCCCTCTCCTCGGCTGATCAGCCCAATTGGGGTCACATTGACGCCCTCCTCCTCGTCACATTAAAATACTTCCTATCATCCATTAGAATTATTTAACATGTCAGAATGTGGCCAAACACATCATATTTAACTCAAACCACCTGAATACTGCAGAATTTTATCAGCCTCGTGAGGTACTGTCCTCGAATAAGGTTCAAAAACAAAGAAACGACAACAGAAACAAATTGACTGTCAATCAGGAGGTCATACTTAATATTATATGAACTGTTTTATTTATCATTTTATATGTGGCTTTCAATTTTTGCAACCCTGTTTACAAAATGGAACAGTATATATATTAAAGAACCATTTGGTAATTCTAATCTTTTGATAATCCAGTGAAATCCTAAAAGGTATTTTATGTCATTTGATTATTTTCTTTGTATTTAACTTGATGCAAGCAAACCAAGAAATAAGAATAGCCTAAACATAATAAAAGTCTCACTATATTACACTTTAACACACACATGTGTATATGATCTTTTGTATTTAGCATTTTATGAGGTTTGCAATATGGAACATGTCTGAGTACAGTTTAAACATTGGTGGTGGCTCAGTGGTTAAGGCTCTGGGTTATTGATCAGAAGGTCAGGGGTTCAAGCCCCAGCACCACCAAGATGCCACTGTTGGGCCCTTAAGCACGGCCCTTGACCCTATCTGCTCCAGGGGTGCCATATCATTGCTGACCCTGCACTCTGACCCCAGCTTAGCTGGGATATGTGGAAAAGAAGAATTTCACTGTATATGTGCAAATGTATAATGTGTAATAAATAAAGAAAATTATTAATTAATTATAATTATTAAACCCTGATTTGTGTGACTAGCAATAAACATTCAACATCAACATTAAATAAATAAAATAAAAATAGGCTATACCAAAATGTTTAACAAGAATGCATATTTTGCCTCAATTAAACCGCCGCTCAGTAGCTAGCTAGTTTGGTGATTTGTAGTTATTTAAAGGAATTTTTAGAGTTAAATACACTTTATGACCAATCGGCAGCATCTGTGGCATAATGTTGATTACCGCAAAAATAATTTAGACTCGTCCCTCTTTTTCCTCAAAAAAATAAAATTTAGGTCACAGTGAGAATTGCTCAGGTTACAGAATGTTTGAGTTATTTGAGCTGTATATCATAATTTTTTACTGTCGTTTAAGGGTTTTAGGGTTTATGGCGTTAAGTTGCCAAAGCAAAGTTGTAAAATTGGATATACCTTTACACAGAAAAGGTTAGTAGATGATATCACACAAAAATGTTAACACGTAAAATTTTTACATCTTGTGGCTATACTTTTGAAACTGTGATATTTAATGTTTACAGATTGGCTTCATTCACTTCCATTGTAAGTGTCTCACTGTAAGCTCGATTTATACTTTTTTTTTTTTTAAGAAAAAAGGGACGAGTCAAAAATATTTTTTGTGGTAATCAACATTGTGCCACAAATGCTGTCGACTGAGTTTAACTTATATTGAGCCAAGAATTTTCATTTAAACATATATATCCCATGAATTAAAGAAAAAATATTTGAGCAATATAAATGCTGATCATTGCAATATTACCCAATAGAACCGGTAATAAGGTTCAATAGTTAAATTTGACAAATACTGTAAACACTATGGCCTTGTCCACACTAATATGTTTTGTTTGAAAATGTATTCATTTTGCTTCTTTTACGGCTCTCATCCACACCAGAATGGCATTGAAAACTGACCCTGCACCCAAAATCATGTATTGTCACCGTATGTACAGTATTTGATGAAGGACACACTTCTCGGTCTGTAAAACAGAACATTCTTTTAGGTATGCATGTAAGTAGTCTAAATAGATTCCGGAAATACTTCAACCGGGGACGTGGGTGTTG
The DNA here is from genome assembly GCF_019703515.2 of Myxocyprinus asiaticus. NCBI lineage: Eukaryota > Metazoa > Chordata > Actinopteri > Cypriniformes > Catostomidae > Myxocyprinus > Myxocyprinus asiaticus. Next base: position 7,925,020 of record NC_059354.1, on the reverse strand, counting down.
ACCCATGACCTCAATATATCAGGAAAATCAACAACCGTGAAAATAATCTACTCTGGTTTTGTTAAACAAGCACCATTAAAGACCAAGAAACAAGTTTCTTAATATACTCCATATATAACTTACAGTTGAAAAGAGCCGCCCCAATCGCGGTTCACTGCCGCTCTTTTAAATCCAGTGTTTTGAATGTGATGGTGCCTCAGCTCCCAAGGGATTTTGGAATCGTAAAGTGTCCAGTCGATCTGCACTTCAGAATCTCGCCAGAAATAGAAGGTCATCCAGGCATTTCTCACTTACTGTTTTATGAACACTGAGGATTCAGATATAGTACTCCATTGGCATACTATTTTTGGCATACTATATAGTAGGGAAGTAGATATTTGGATGCAGCATTAGACTTTCAAAAATGGTTTCTTTAACCAAAAACTTTGGAAAAGGATGACGTTATTTGCACACCAAAGGCGACGTGGTAATGCGAAACTAATCACCGATGAATGTCCCTTTCACACTTTAGCACATTTACAACATTACAATAGGTGGTGAATTAAATGTGATGATTTCTAAACGCTCCAAGAGTTTATACTGTATAATGCACACTATAAAACACAAATCCCAACTGTAAGGAAATAAAAGTTAGACCCAGTAAAAAGACCAGTATGAACTATGAGGAGACATAGTCAGAATTTCAATCAACGGAGAGAGTTTACTGAAGACAAAGTTCTCCACATTTCCAAAGGCAGAAAGAAAGAGAAAATGAGTTGAGTATCTAACCTCGAACTAACTTAGATTACAGAAACAACAGTTATTAAAGGCATATGCAAATAAAGTACAGAGATCTGATAGGTGAACAGAACAGACAAATTTAGAAATCTTACATGACGTTCTATTTAACTACGTGAATGCGATCATTCAAAGATTATATTTTTAAGACACTAAGTTGGTAAGAAGAAATGGGACAGAGGTGAGTCTTCTCTTTAGAAACATTGGCTTCTAGTTCCTCTGAATTAGTCACATGATTCTCAAAACTACAAACAATCCCTGCAATGACATCACTGGACAGAACACAACACTCCTCTCAAGGTTGGGACTCACTCACTGGGACACAGGCCTTATCCAGATTGGAACAAACATGACGATTGAACATTATGTTCAATCGTCAAAACGCAACAATGCTAAGTTAGGCAAAAATATACTTTTAGTGATGAATGCTTAGAATGTATTTGTGTCAGGAATTAATGACCGAAAACTTAAAATAAAACTCTTACTTAAACTGAACACGTGATCAATGAAATAGTTACAACTCATGTATACCTGTCCTCTGGGAGCTGGGCTGAATGGGAAAGCACTGTTAACTGCATTCCTGACATGGGTCAGACCCTCAGTCACACCTCAGAGGTCAAATACACAAATTATATGTAACATTCATAATTATAACATAACCGGAATAAATGCACACGACTAAAAACACTTTGATTACCTTTTAATTATAACAATTGCTAGTAAATGTATTCAACTCATCAATAGGCTGAAGAGACATGGGTAAATCCACCCCTTCATAACCAACAAAACCCAACTTCAGTCTGACCCATTATTAGATACTTCAAAACATAATGACAGCACAGCTGTTAATGACTGTAAATGATAGCACAGCAATAATGATTAAATCATTTTGCAGAGACACCACCACGTTTTTGGTATATAAAGGCACTTTGATACAAAGACATACAGTATATACAGAGTGAACAGCAATAGTATTCATATTATCAATATTTGGCAAAGAAAAGCCCTTAAGATCTGTAAAGTTGTTTATTAAAAAATGGTGATACAAAGGCAAAGATGCCGCAATATATATTATAGAGATACAAGAGAACTGACGTAAGATTAAATGCATAGCAATATAAATTACATACATGATAAGAGAACACATTTGAAATTTTTTTTCTTTCTTTTTTCAGGTTTTAAGCATTTAATGCAAACGAAATGCACATCCTCACTGTGGGCTCAGGAATTCTTCCTCGAGTTACACCAAAGTGTACCATATTTGTGGAAAGTTCAATAGTTCTGTATGATATTTAACATTCAGGTCACCACTGGACAGGTACCCGTATCAACACATTGAGAGCATTGCTATATGGTTCAACAGAGACACAGCTCTTGTACGCATACTAATGGATAATTGGAGAATTGAATTCTGTGCTGGTTCTTTTAGTAACATTTGTCTGTCCTTGGAGCTGTTTCACAATGAACTCTAAATGTGCAGAGTATCCTAGTATTGTGTAAGCTGAATGCACTCTGTGAGCCCTTATAAATAATGTCATGAATTAATTTGTGCCTGTAAATGTCAGATATCCTGCCAAACTGTAAATCGAACTGCTTAGAATATGGAGCACAAAATAAGTAGATTCAAATGACGTGCCAAGTCAACCTGTAGAAATATATAATTATGATAGGACACTTTACTTCGAAAGGGCAGAGTTGCACGTATGAAGTTTGGATTGCATATCCATTCCCTTAAAAAGACTTGAAAATCATGTCTAGTCCTTCTGTGACATAAGATTTGAGTCCGTTCACCACAAATGTTTGTCAGAAGTTTGCAGCCCATCACGGGTTGTGGTGAACCTGCAGCAAACCTTTGGCAACAATGAAGGGTTTGCTGCAAAGCTCATTTGCATGTGAAAATAGTGAGTGGTGAATTTGCTGCAAGTTTACATCAATTCTAGATTTTACATAAAATCTATAGGATGTATACTTTATATATATATATATATATATATATATATATACAGGTGCATCTCAATAAATTAGAATGTTGTGGAAAAGTTCATTTATTTCAGTAATTCAACTCAAATTGTGAAACTCGTGTATTAAATAAATTCAATGCACACAGACTGAAGTAGTTTAAGTCTTTGGTTCTTTTAATTGTGATTTTGGCGCACATTTAACAAAAACCCACCAATTCACTATCTCAAAAACTTAGAATATGGTGACATGCCAGTCAGCTAATCAACTCAAAACACCTGCAAAGGTTTCCTGAGCCTTCAAAATGGTCTCTTAGTTTGGTTCACTAGGCTACACAATCATGGGGAAGACTGCTGATCTGACAGTTGTCCAGAAGACAATCATTGACACCCTTCACAAGGAGGGTAAGCCACAAACATTCATTGCCAAAGAAGCTGGCTGTTCACAGAGTGCTATATCCAAGCATGTTAACAGAGTTGAGTGGAAGGAAAAAGTGTGAAAGAAAAAGATGCACAACCAACCGAGAGAACCGCAGCCTTATGATTGTCCAGCAAAATCGATTCAAGAATTTGGGTGAACTTCACAAGGAATGGACTGAGGCTGGGGTCAAGGCATCAAGAGCCACCACACACAGACGTGTCAAGGAATTTGGCTACAGTTGTCGTATTCCTCTTGTTAAGCCACTCCTGAACCACAGACAACGTCAGAGGCGTCTTACCTGGGCTAAGGAGAAGAAGAACTGGACTGTTGCCCAGTGGTCCAAAGTCCTCTTTTCAGATGAGAGCAAGTTTTGTATTTCATTTGGAAACCAAGGTCCTAGAGTCTGGAGGAAGGGTGGAGAAGATCATAGCCCAAGTTGCTTGAAGTCCAGTGTTAAGTTTCCACAGTCTGTGATGATTTGGGGTGCAATGTCATCTGCTGGTGTTGGTCCATTGTGTTTTTTGAAAACCAAAGTCACTGCACCCGTTTACCAAGACATTTTGGAGCACTTCATGCTTCCTTCTGCTGACCAGCTTTTTAAAGATGCTGATTTCATTTTCCAGCAGGATTTGGCACCTGCCCACACTGCCAAAAGCACCAAAAGTTGGTTAAATGACCATGGTGTTGGTGTGCTTGACTGGCCAGCAAACTCACCAGACCTGAACCCCATAGAGAATCTATGGGGTATTGTCAAGAGGAAAATGAGAAACAAGAGACCAAAAAATGCAGATGAGCTGAAGGCCACTGTCAAAGAAACCTGGGCTTCCATACCACCTCAGCAGTGCCACAAACTGATCACCTCCATGCCACGCCGAATTGAGGCAGTAATTAAAGCAAAATGAGCCCCTACCAAGTATTGAGTACATATACAGTAAATGAACATACTTTCCAGAAGGCCAACAATTCACTAAAAATGTTTTTTTATTGGTCTTATGATGTATTCTAATTTTCTGAGATAGTGAATTGGTGGGTTTTTGTTAAATGTGAGCCAAAATCATCACAATTAAAAGAACCAAAGACTTAAACTACTTCAGTCTGTGTGCACTGAATTTATTTAATACACGAGTTTCACAATTTGAGTTGAATTACCGAAATAAATGAACTTTTCCACGACATTCTAATTTATTGAGATGCACCTGTATATAATCATGTTTATTGTGTTTATTTGGAGTCCCACAGATACCCTACACCAGCCGCTACCTCTAAACCTGACCCTAACCCTACCTTACAAACAATAAACATGGTTTTACTACAATAACCTTAGTATCACCATGGTATTTTCTAGTAAAATCATCATAACCACTAAATTAAACATGGTTACTATATTAAAACCATATTACTGTAGTAACATCATGGTTAACTGCATTAAAACTATGGCTTCTTACCATTAAAAAACACAAAATTACTATAGTAAAAACATGACTAAATTTATCCAGGTCAAACCTTTCTCTCAACTTCTTGACCTTCACCGTGATCAGATCACTGCAAAGAAATCAACCTTTATATTCATTTTTATTAATTATTATAGGTAGTATTTAAGTAAATATTAATAGGGGTGACAGGAAACAGGATTGGAAAAAGTGTGACAAAAGGTAGAATTGAACCCCGGTCGTCCATACGAAAGAAACACAGTCACACCATCGTAATACCCCACGCCACTGCAGCAATACTAAGGTGTGCAGTTTCTCTTTCATTTCTGTGTTTCCACCAGACTTTTGGAGTGCAAATAGCTGCACTGTATGACAGGTGTTACTTACACCTAGTGCAAATAGACGCTCCGAATTTTAGTCCCTGTGGTTCAAAAGTTAAAATGATAAATGTTAGTGCAAATTGGACTGTTGGTCGTGCTGGATGGTTTAAGAGAATCTAAATTGCATTGGTAAGTGTTGAGCTCTTTACCATACAGCTCTATGAGCTGCCATAGACTCCAAGCCAGAAGTAGAAACGGCAGAAGAAAAAAGTTTTCACTTATTGCCAGAAAGAAGGTTGAAACAGCTGAGCAAAGGTATACTGTTTACCAACATTCAGACACTGCCCACACTGCTGGGGCCGGCGTTTAGAAGAGCATTTAAATATGTGCTGTCCTGTCAACAGACTACATGTAAAACATGAACCAATGTGACATTAAAATGTGTTATCAATGACTACATGCCACATTCTATAAGTAAAATACACACGAGATCAGTAAAAGCAGCTGTTTTATTCACTCGATAATGATTTAAAGTAATATACAGTTGTGCTCAAAAGTTTGCATACCCTGGCAGAAACTGTGAAATTTTGGCATTGATTTTGAGTATATAACTGATCATGCAAAAAACCTGTCTTTTATTTAAGAATAGTGATCATATGAAGCCATTTATTATCACATAGTTTTCTGGCTCCTTTTTAAATTATAATGATAACAGAAATCACCCAAATGGCCCTGATCAAAAGTTTACATACCCTTGAATGTTTGGCCTTGTTACAGACACACAAGGTGACACACACAGGTTTAAATGGCAATTAAAGGTTAATTTCCCACACCTGTGGCTTTTTAAATTGCAATTAGTGTCTGTGTATAAATAGTCAATGAGTTTGTTAGCTCTCACGTGGATGCACTGAGCAAGCTAGATACTGAGCCGTGGGGAGCAGAAAAGAACTGTCAAAAATCAAATAAAATCAAATCAAATCACTTTTATTGTCAGACAGCCATATACACAAGTGCAATGGTGTGTGAAATTCTTGGGTGCAGTTCCGATCAACATAGCAGTCGTGACAGTGATGAGACATATACCAATTTACAATAACATCAGATTAACACAGCACAATTTAAAGTCTAATATACACATAATTACACACAACACAGTATACAAATAATAACATACACTGTACAGTACACAATACACACAATATAGATACACATTATTCAATTAAAAAAAAGTATATATAGTATATATAGAATGTACAGTAGGTTGTATTGTACTGTACTGACATTCAGGCTGTCGGTTGATAGTAAGTTGTTAAGAGAGAATATAATATAATAATAATATAATTATGACAGTCCGGTGTGAGATATAAGAGTAATAAGTGCAGTGCTGATGTATTTTGATCGTGGGAGATCAAGAGTTCAAAAGTCTGATTGCTTGGGGGAAGAAGCTATCATGAAGTCGGCTGGTGCAGGTCCTGATGCTGCGATATCACCTGCCTGATGGTAGCAGTGAGAACAGCCCATGGCTCGGGTGGCTGGAGTCTCTGATGATCCTCCAAGCTTTTTTCACACACCGCCTGGTATATATGTCCTGGAGGGAGGGAAGCTCACCTCCGATGATGTGTCTGGCAGTTCGCACCACCCTTTGCAGTGCTTTGCGGTTGTGGGCTGTGCTATTGCCGTACCAGGCAGAGATGCAGCCAGTCAGGATGCTCTCTACAGTGCAGGTGTAGAACCGTGTGAGGATGTGGCGGTTCATTCCAAACTTCCTCAGCCGTCTCAGGAAGAAGAGGCGCTGATGAGCCTTCTTGACAACGACTTCAGTGTGGATGGACCATGTGAGTTCCTCAGTGATGTGGACACCCAGGAACTTGAAGCTGCTGACTCTCTCCACTGGTGCTCCATTGATGGTGATGGGACTGTGTTCTCTGTCTTTTCTTCTGAAGTCCACCTCAAGCTCCTTTGTCTTACTGACATTGAGGGAGAGGTTGTGCTCCTGACACCAGTGTGTCAGAGTGTGCACCTCCTCTCTGTAGGCTGTTTCATCATTGTCAGTGATCAGACCTACCACCGTTGTGTCATCAGCAAACTTAATGATGGCATTGGAGTTATGTGTTGCCACACAGTCATGTTTGTACAGGGAATACAGGAGTGGGCTGAGAACACAGCCCTGTGGGGCTCCAGTGTTACTGCCCATTCTAACCACCTGGCGTCTGCTTGACAGGAAGTCCAGGATCCAGCTGCACAGCGAGCTGTTTAAGCCCAGAGCCCGGAGTTTCTCATCTAGCTTGGAGGGCACTATGGTGTTGAATGCTGAGCTGTAGTCTACAAACAACATTCTCACATAAGTGTTCTTTTTTTCCAGGTGGGAGAGAGCAGTGTGTATTGTAGATGGAAAGGCATCATCAGTGGAGCGGTTGTTGCGGTATGCAAACTGCAATGGGTCTAGAGAGAGAGGCAGCACAGAGCAGATGTAATCTCTGATTAGTCTCTCAAAGCATTTGCTGATGATGGGGGATAGAGCAACAGGACGCCAGTTATTTAAGCAAGTGATTTTTGATTGCTTTGAAACAGGCACAATGGTGGACATTTTAAAGCATGTGGGGACTACAGACAAAGAGAGGGAAAGGTTGAAAATGTCTGGACCCGCGGCTTTGCGGATATTCTCCCGTCGGAAGGATCAGGTTACATCCGCTACAGATATGGAGAGTGAACTAACCTCTGTAGCTTCGGCCGCGAGAGCTCTCTCCATGAGGGCAGTGTTATTTCCCTGAAAATGAGCATAAAAGGTATTTAGCTCATCCAGGAGAGAGGCAGCGGAGTTTTTATTCCCTTTAAAGTCCGTGATGATGTTAATTCCCTGCCACATGCTTCTAGAGTTGGTGGTGTTAAACTGTCCTTCAATCTTGTCCTTGTACTGGAGTTTTGCTGTTCTGATAACTGGCTTGTTTATGCTCCTCCGTGTTCCCGGAATTAAAAGCGGAGGTCCGCACATTAAGTGCCGCGCGAACATCGCTATTAATCCATGGCTTCTGGTTCGGATAGATCCGTATTGTTCTGGTCGGAACGACGTCCTCTACGCACTTTCTGATGAAACACATTATGCTATCAGCGTAAAGCTCGATGTCGTCATCAGAGGCGGAGCGGAACATCTCCCAGTCCGTGTGATCAAAACAATCTTGTAGCGTAGAATCTGATTGGTCCGACCAGCACTGGATAGTTCTGAGGGTGGGTGCTTCCTGTTTCAGTTTCTGCCTGTTAGCAGGCAGAAACAGAATGGAAGAGTGGTCCGATTTGCCAAATGGTGGGTGGGGGAGGGATTTGTAGCCATCCCGGAAGGGAGAGTAGCAATGATCCAAACCCGGTCCCCTCGTGTGTTGAAACTAATGTGTTGGTGGTATTTTGGTGCGACTGATTTGAAACTGGCTTTATTAAAGTCCCCGGTCACAATGAACGTGGCCTCAGGGTGCGCGGTTTCCTGTTTGCTTATAATCCCATACAGATCCTTGAGTGCCCGGTCTGTGTCGGCTTGTGGCGGGATGTACACAGCAGTGATAACGACCACTGTGAATTCCCTCGGTAGCCAGAATGGTCAACACAGAAGCATGAGATATTCCAGATCAGGAGAGCAGAAAGACTTGATAGAATGTACGTTCCTCTGATCACACCATGATTTGTTGATCATAAAACATACACCACCACCTCTGCTTTTACCTGAGAGGTCTTTCGCTCTGTCCGCTCGATACACAGAGAACCCCGCAGGTTCAATGGCTGAATCTGGAATCTCAGCAGACATCCAAGTTTCCATAAGGCAGATAATACAGCAGTCCCTTGTCTCTCATTGGAAAGAGATCCGCGCTTTCAGCTCGCAGAGTTTGTTATCCAGAGACTGAACATTTGCCTGTAGAATACTGGGTAGCGGGGGTTGATTTGCGCGGCGTCTTACTCTGATGAGAACGCCGGCTCTGTTTCCCCTTTTCCTCCTGCGTTTCCGCAGCTGGGCAGCACAGACAAAGGGCTCCGCTTGTGTGTTTGTAAACAGCGGGTCAGCATTGAGGAATTTGAAGTCCGGTTTACGGTGTGTAATTGCTGAACCAATGTCCAAAAGTGTTTGTCTGTCGTAGACAATAAGGCAGATAACATCCAAGACAAAAAAACATAAGAATTGTAAACAAAACAAACAAAACACTACCATGTTGTGTCGGAGCTCTCAACGCAGCAGCCATACTCTGTGCCATCTTGAGTCCTTCTAAGACCTGCGTAACAAGGTAATGGAACTTTATAAAGATGGAAAAGGATATAAAAAGATATCCAAAGCCTTGAAAATGCCAGTCAGTACTGATCAATCACTTATTAAGAAGTGGAAAATTCGGGGATCTCTTGATACCAAACCAAGGTCAGGTAGACCAAGAAAGATTTCAGCCACAACTGCCAGAAGAACTGTTCGGGATACAAAGAAAAACCCACAGGTAACCTCAGGAGAAATACAGGCTGCTCTGGAAAAAGACGGTGTGGTTGTTTCAAGGAGCACAATACGACGATACTTGAACAAAAATGAGCTGCATGGTTGAGTTGCCAGAAAGAAGCCTTTACTGTGCCAATGCTACAAAAAAAGCCTGGTTACAATATGCCCGACAACACCTTGACAAAGCTTCTGGCACACTGTAATTTGGAGTGACGAGACCAAAATAGAGCTTTGTTTGGAGAGGGGTCAACAAGGCCTATAGTGAAAAGAATACCATTCCCACTGTGAAGCATGGTGGTGGCTCACTGATGTTTTGGGGGTGTGTGAGCTCTAAAGGCACAGGGAATCTTGTGAAAATTGATGGCAAGATGAATGCAGCATGTTATCAGAAAATACTGGCAGACAATTTGCATTCTTCTGCATGAAAGCTGTGCATGGGACACTCTTGGACTTTCCAGCATGACAATGACCCTAAGCACAAGGCCAAGTTGACCCTCCAGTGGTTACAGCAGAAAAAGGTGAAGGTTCTGGAGTGGCCATTACAGTCTCCTGACCTTAATATCATCGAGCCACTCTGGGGAGATCTCAAACGTGTGGTTCATGCAAGACGGCCAAAAACTTTGCATGACCTGGAGGCATTTTGCCAAGATGAATGGGCAGCTATACCACCTGCAAGAATTTGGGGCCTCATAGACAACTATTACAAAAGACTGCATGCTGTCAATGATGCTAAAGGGGGCAATACACAGTATTAAGGACTAAGGGTATGCAGACTTTTGAACAGTGGTCATTTCATTTTTTTCTTTGTTGCCATGTTTTGTTTTATGATTGTGCCATTCTGTTATAATCTACAGTTGAATATGAATCCCATAAGAAATAAAAGAAATGTGTTTGCCCGCTCACTCATGTTTTCTTTAAAAATGGTACATATATTACCAATTCTCCAAGGGAATGCAAACTTTTGAGCACAACTGTATATGCAGTGGACTATTTTTATCCATGTGCTTATTGTCATGAAAGTAATGCCACAATGCAACAAAATCTTAATGGTCCTAAAAATGCTCCATATTCTTCATGCAAAACATTTTTTTTCTTTCTTTTTTATACAGTGAAATCAAGGACATCACATAAAAGTCTAGATTTCATTTTGTTATTGTTATTGCCCTGTTATCGTTCAAAAGCCATAAACATTACAAAAATCCGATCACTGCAGGTTCTTCCTAATAAATATTTGAAAAATATATAAGATAAAGAAATATTAAATTCTGTGTGTACAAATTTGTGCATCACAGAATCCTGGATGTGTTTACTTTTTATGCATGAGGGTTTATGGAGTTTCCTGGTCGTGCTGTTTGGCTTCACTGGTGCACCCTCCCTTTCTGTCTTTCTTGTTCACTCTCTCTCTGTCTCTCTCTCTCTCTCCCTCTTTGTCTCAGTAATCCTCTTACATTGAGCCATGAAGGGGCGGAGTGAGTCTCTCTCTGCGTATTCAGTAGCTGTGGGGTTTATTTAGAGTGGAGCAATGCTTGGAGTGGCTGTGGACATACAGCAGAATAGAGTTGTGATGATTTTGTTCTTAAAGGTGGATGTGATGGTGTGCGGAGAGTGACGGAGGTCATGCCTCATCTCAGGTGTTCAGAAGCAACGCTTTTACTCTTCACATTTGCGCATCTCACTGCAGGTACAGTTTCTGCACTGCCAGCTCACTTTGTACATGTCCAAACTGAAAGGGTATTTGCAACACACTGCAACCTATGTAAGTAAAGTTGAGTTCATAGTGATCATAACATGATGCATAATCTTCTAATAGTGCTGAAATGCACTTACACAGATGTTAAATTAATGACCGTCTCATTCTGCTGTGATTATGGTTAACTAATTGTTATAGATGGACTATGACCATTATGTAATAATATGTTTAAAGCCAAAAGATAATAGGAGATCATGAAAGTGTGTGGAGAGACAGGTGTTCACAGGTGAATGTCTGTTCACTTCACTGCACAAATTTGGGTATTTAGCCATGTAAACATGTTTCTACACTCCTAAAAAAAAAAAAAAGGTTGTGTATATTATATATATATATATATATATATATATATATATATATATATATATATATATATATATATATATAATTTGTTTATTTATTATTTTTTGAGTGTAAGAGGGAAAAACTCACTTTTCAGACGTGTTCATGACTAAATACCCAAATATCACTTTATTCCCCCCCGGTGCATTAGCTACAAGCTTATATCTAACGATAGATGCTGAGTTTAGTGAATATTCAAAGAGTGTTTAGATATGGTGATATAAGCAGTCTTGATAATCTAGATTAAGATATTAAGAATTCATAATAACAACAAGATGACCGTACATAACCATCATATATCTTCCTTGATGAGCTTTCCACAAAATACATAGATTATAATAACCTTTATTTACAGTTACAATAAATACCCAACTACAGCTCATAGTATTTATAAAGTGTATAGTTGACATATGCTGTGGTGTAACATGCTACATTCCTAAACTGTTTATAACAGCATTTCTTATTCTTTTATAACGTCATGCTAGCCCCTTACAAGTAAATATGATATATGTTAATATATTTAAAACACATAGGAAATATGGTATATGTTTATATATGGTTTTCATTGAAATAAAAAAGTACTTGTTCATATATGGAACATATATTTCTAAATACTCTAAAAATGGCAGTTTTCATATATTTAACATACTGTATGTTCTTCCAAAAACTAATGGAATTTGAATATGTATGCTCAAATATATGATGAACTATATCTTTATTTTATGGCCATATATCAGATTTCTGTGTGCTTTTTGAGCTCTTATTTATTGAGACTAGGTGGAATATTTGTGAATTAATTTTAAGGAATAAATCAATGTTATTAACATTTACATAAACTATTGACGGCAAAAAGGTTTTTAGAAATCATTAAAAAAAACATGAAAAAAGGCGACCTTTTACAGAACTAAAACATACACTTTACCTTATATAATCATGTTATTTATTTAGTGTTTACTTTTTTTGCAGTTTCATACGCTATACATGATTTTTATTTTATAATAAAAATCACAAAATTATTATAATTTTTTCAGCTATAATTTAGCATTTTTAAATGTTATTTTCAAAGCAAGACCTTATTAGAGTTTTGAAAGAACATGGAAAAACGTGAATAAGAGACTAACGTCTAAAGGTTTACAGCACGCAAAGACTGTCAGCAGTAAATTCAGCTTGTTGCGGTCATACAGATGATCATTTTTCACTGTTATTCCTCCACTCACATGGATTTGTGCTTCTTGTGCTGATACAAGTCTTACAGGCTGCGGTTTCTCTCTTGATTGGGTTTGTAATTTAGTGGTTGTTTGTGATCGTAGCTGCTGAGTCCAAAGAGTTCAGTTCAAAGGCTGTGGCATCATTGCAGAGCTTTACTTAATGTCACCTTTAACAATAGATAAATCTGTTATCAATGTAATGAGCAGTGTTGGGTAAGCTACTTAAAATGTTATCCACTTCAAATTACTAATTACTTCTGTAAAAACTGCAATCAATTATGTTCCTGATTACTTTAGCAAAAAAGTAATAACATTGCTTATTAATTTACATTTAAGTTGCTTTCTGAAACACTTTTCACACTAAAGTTTTTGTTTTTCCACTAAACGAATTGAAAATAATGCCTATTAATGCATTTCTTTGTTCAATGACGACACCACACATACTAAAAATGTACTGTTACACTACTTTTAATTTTAAAAGTAATTAGATTACAGTAATTAATTACTTTGTAATCAGGTTACACCCAACTCTGATAATGAGCGTCTTCACATGCACACTAATGTGTGGATAATGACCAAAAATCCTCGTATTCAAAAAATCCGATAACACAAGAAAACCGTGTTTACAAGAATTTAGAAATTATCCAATGATTCACTACTTTTGATGTCAAAAGAATAAACAATGTGAACATTGGATAAGCCGGTAAGAACAGCAGTTAAGGTGTTTACATGAAATTGCAAAAAAGCATAATTTGGGTAAAGGGAAAAAAAAAATCTACCTGTGTTGATAATTTTTTGTTTAAACCGTTTATGACCTAGCTTCAATAAAGAAAAACACTGTAATGTGTTTACATGATCCCACATGTCGGCTTACTAAGCATAATTGGTGTAAGATGGTATATGTAAATGCACTCAATATTTGCACATAAAATGAATAAAACTTAGAAGACAGATTTATATGTTGAACACATTTGAACTAACCTTTTAGCCGTGGTCTTTCAGAGTGCTTCTCAATTGTTTTCTTTTTTAACTTCAGATATGGTATTTAGACTGCACTATATCATATGGAGATATTTGCTCCATAACTATAGCTGTGTAGCAGTAGCAGTGTGTCATATTGTTAAAGGAGAACTTAGACACGAAATGGAGAAAAGCAGACTGGGTCAGTAAAAGTGTGCTGATTTACCAAGAACAAATGAAAAGTTAGTTGTTTTAGAGACTGTAATAAGAATGCAGTGATCAGAATTATTAAAAGTAAACACTAAAGTATCATATTCTACCCACCAACCACCATGTAAAACAAACAAACAAACAAACAAACAAAAAAAAAAAACGAATATTATCATTGACATTTTAGGGACTAAAAATGTCACATACTTAACAATATGTAGAAATTAAATGTACGAATGTTCTTCTGGATGTAAAAAATTCAAACTCCCCTCTTGGTCAGGGCAGCATATTTCAGATAGCATCATAAAATTTATGAGCTTGTTTTCTAGAGTCCATCTGAGCTCTTTGGAGAGAAAGCAATTTCAGCCAGATATAGTGCTTGTGTTTGAACTATACAGTACATTTCTGTGATGGATATAGCGGTGGACAGGTGTTTGAGTTTCCCAGCTTTTACCAGTATTAAACAAAGTATTAGTTTTCATTTTCAAAGACAGTATGGAGGTGGCCGTTTATACCACAGAAAACCATGTGATGCAGTTTAAAATGCTGCCCCACCACAGAAATCAATTTGTCTTATTTTAAACACATTGTTAACATGTCCATTTTACCACACACATTTTGTACACACCCTAATGTGTTTTTAAAGAAATATTTTAGATCCACCTATCAAATCATCAGCTAGATTTTCATGGTAACACTGTAATAACAGGTATTGATAACATTAACAAATGTTATAACACTATGATAAACCAGCGCTGACCTTGTTTTTCAACTTACTGCCTTTACATCCTTTGCCATTTCCTGGATTCATTGTGCTAGAGTATTGTTCGACAGACAGAGATTTACATTTGTTTAAAGGTAAAGTGTGTAATGTCTGTGCCACTATAGTGGAACTGCAAAAATAATGGCTGTTTTTAACAAAGGCATTTCATGTGCATGGCAACGACACTGACAAACCTGCGTTGGTCACTTGTCAAAGAGTAAAGTCCACGCCTTTCTCATGAATAATATCGAGAACACCAGAAATGTAGAGGCGCTGAAATCAAATGGAAAGCTAAACGCTGTACGTCACATTCTGTGAGGTTGACTTGATGTTCATTTCAAACCCGGAAGATGAAAATTGCCCGAAATTAACCCTTTTCCACTTGAAATAAAACAAAAATGTTGACATTCTATTCCCTTGTGTGCAAGACATATACTGAATAATTGTTAAGCTCTCAAAAAATGTGTTTTGTGATCCTTTAAGCCTACATTTCACACATTCATTAAGATTGCATTAGGCCTTATATGAGTCTTGTCTCACACTGAGCCTCTTCTGGTCTCAGTTTTGACTCTGACTCAAACCTCTTTGGTCTCGGCATGGACTCTGCCCTCCCCTGTCTCAGTCATGACTCTGACTTAACCCTATTTGGTCTCCGTCTTGACTTGGACTTGATCCTCTCTGGTCTTAGCCTGGACTCGTACTCGGATGAGCTGGTCTCGACCACAACACGGCTGAACAGTAGCATCAGATTTTAAACTCGAACCGACCCACAAATTGCTCACTCTCTTTATAATTTCTTCTCCAAGCAAGTATTGTTGCAATAGGCTGTATTTTAGTTCTGTGTGAGACAGTAAAGAAACAGCAAGACAATGTGCAACAGTTAAAAACGGTAAAACACATTCACATGTGTCTGTTAGTTAGAGCGCTTGTGAGAAACAAGTTAGGTAGGCCTGTTTATTTTTTCATTAATTGCAAACCTGAACCCGAAGTACTTGAATAACTGACCTGAACCTGGCCCAGCAGTTTTTTCAGATCCTGTCGGGCCCAGGTCAGGTTGCAGACTTAATTTTGGAAAGGAGGCCACAAAATGCTGTAGCGAAATGAAAAATTGTGTTTCTGCTCAGAATGAACTGCACCCGGGGGTTTGTGGACCCCGATTGAAAACCCCTGGACTTAAAGAAATACCTTTGTTGAGTCATGTGACACTATGCGAGGGTTGGTCACTTAGAGGCAAGCTCTGCTTAAACTTTGCTACAATTATCCTTTTAAGCAATACTAACCGGTGAGAACTGTAATAGTTTTGTTTGCTAAACTGTGCTGGGAGGGCAGGATGTTGTAAAATGTGAAATGATCGGCCTGTGGGGACATTAAAAAGCACTTGCAGGATAAGGATGGCTACTTCATGAAGTAGGTCGGGAGATCTCAAACATTTATGCAGCGCATAAATCTCGACCAACTTGGAGGGCCTCGTAGAAATACATTGAACGATCACATCTATGGAGGCAAAACTTTCCACCCTGATCATAAGAATGGATGATGTTGAAAAACGGGTCGAGTTTCTGGAGTCTGCCGAAAGAGAGCTACAGGCTAACCCGCCTGCTACCAAGGCCCACAGAGTTTTCGGTCAGCTTCCCGGGGCAGGTGACAGACCCCCGATCTATCCTGGCAAGATTCTTGCGGTCGGCTGACAAGGAATAAAGGCAAGTTGTGCTGGAAGGACCACAACAGCATGGTCTATCCGTACTTTGCTAGTGTGACACAAACAAAGAGGGACGGATTTAAAGAGTGTAAAAAATTGCTTCACCAACAGAAGGTAAGCTTCGCACTGCTTTTTCCTGCTAAGGATGGTCGCAAGACTTTTACATGCCCACGACAATTTATGGCCTTCATTAAATCAATGGTGTAAGTGGGTAATTTTGCCTGCACTCAGTCAACAATACAGACTACACATCGAGCATTTTACTGATGCAGCCTGAGAGGTTATGTTATTCTGTTGGCTGCCCACTGACTCGCTCGACACTTTTTTCTTTTTCTCTTTCTCCCTTTATTGACTTATTGTTGAGGACATTTGTACATTTTGTGGGTTCGATGTGATTATTTACTGGGGCTTATTCTATGGAATACATTTTTGTGTGGTTTATGCAAAAAAATAATAATAATAAAAAAAAAAAAACAATTGAAAAAAACAAAACAAAACACTGGACTTGAGCAATCCGGAAGCAATGGTGTTGCAGAAAATGCTGTGAGCGTGCATGGACCGTCGGATTTCCGGGGGATGGATGCCAGTTGAGACTGTTATGCGTGGGGTTAAAGCAAATTGTTTTTCTGTTCTCTGGGTTGTTCAGGATTTGATGGTTACATCAAAGTTGGAAAGTGGTTTATATAATTTTGCCTTGGGTACACAATTTTTCTTTACATGTCAATATGTCACACTTTAATATAGGTACAATTTTTCTCTCCATGTGGACTGTTAATGGGCTGGGACACCTTATAAAAAGAAGGAAGGTTGTACCTTTCCTTACGCATAAAAAATATGTTTTCATGTTCCTTCAAGAAACACAACTTTCTCCACAGGAAGCTGAAAAACTTGGTAGGGCATGGGGTGGGCATGTATTTTGCAGTGCTGGTTCGAGTAAGAGCAGGGGAGTCATCACATTGATAAGTAAGCATTTCAATTTAAATGTCTCAAGCAGATCAAAGAAAATTTAGGAAGAGTTATTATTGTTTTGTCTGAAATACAGGAGCAAACTCTTATTTTGGCTAATATTTATGCGCCCAACGCTGATGATCAGAACTTATTTATAGATCTTGAGGGAAAGTTACAAGCAGCTGGGATCCTTCATGATATGGTTTTGGGTGGAGACTTCACCCTGTTAATGGATCCGGTCCTTGATCGTAGTGATGCAAAAGTGTGTCGACCCTTTAGAACAACATTGACACTACAGAGGATGTGTAAAAATCTTTTTAAAAGTCTTACATACATTTGGAGACTTCTGAATCCATCTGGGAGGGACTACACCTTTTTTTCTTCAGTTTGTAAGATTTACTCTAGAATAGATTATTATTATTTTTTTTATATCTAAGTCACTTATTCCATGTGCCACTGACTGCTCAGTTGAGAACATTTTAATTTTAGATGGTGTGTTTAGAGATGTTTCCGCATATAGAGAAAAGAAAATCATATAGATGGCGCTTTAATACATCCCTTATACAGGACCCAGCATTTTAACAGATGTTAAAGACAGAAGTCAATGTTTATGTAGAAAACAACTGGTCCTCAGTGTCCTCTGTGGGCGTGGCATGGGAGGTGCTTCAGGCAGTTCTTAGGGGGCGGATCATACAATATGCCTCATTCATTAAAAAATCAAAGCACAGGAATTCATAGAATTGGAAAAGAAACAGAGCTGAAGTGCCAAATGTCATCCAATGGTCTTAGAGAGTTGACTCAGCTAAAGTGTAGGTACAATACTATTTGAGTTTTGGTTATTCAGGGCAAGACAGACATATTTTGAGTCAGGGGACAAATGAGGAAAACTTATTGCCATAAACAAAGAGTTTTTTTCCACCATTCCTTCATTGAAGTCTTCTGGAGGCAATATATTTACTTCTGCCACAGATATTAATAAGACCTTTAAAGAATAAAATTTCGATAGCTCCATGTCTTCGTCTACCTATAAGGATATTAGCAAATTCATAGAGCCATTAGAACTTCCTAAATTGACAAAAAAATTCTTTTTTGACTCAGATATTACTTTGGATGAGCTTGTTGAGGTAATTAAAGCCTTGCCAACAGGTAAGGCACCGGGGCCAGAAGGTTTTGCTACAGAATTTTTTCGATCTTATGTCACAAATCTGGCTCCACTTATGTAAGAAGTTTACACAGAGTCATTAAAGAAAGGTGAACTACTGACGCAAGCTCTGATCAGTGTCATTCTTAAAAAAGATAAGGACCCAAATGAATGTAAAAGTTATCATCCAAATTCCCTGATCCAGTTAGATGTAAAAATATTGTCTAAAATTCTGGCTAATCGATTAAGCAGAGTAATTACATATATTATACATATAGATTAAGTGGGGTTTATCTGTGGTCGTAGTTCTTCTGGTACACGGCATTGGTTGTCTGTGTGTAACAATGCCTAGTGTATTGTTCCTGTTAAATAAACAAACAAAATAAAAAATTAAAAAATAATATTAGATGTTTTATAAATATTATGTGGTCAGTAGCAAATGATCAGACCCCGATCACTGCTATCTCACATGACACCGAGAAGGCATTTGATAGGATGGAATGGGACTATCTTTTTAAGATTTTGGAAATTTACAGGTTTGAGAACACTTTTATTGGGTGGATTAAGATACTTTATAAACAACCGTTAGCAGCAGTGCAAACTAATGGATTAATTTCAGAGTTTTTTTGTCTTGGTAGGGGAACCCGGCAAGGTTGTCTTCTCTCCCCTTTGCTGTTCTGTCTTGCCCTAGAACCATTAGCAGCTGCAATAAGAAAAGAGGACGATTTTCCGGGTATTGTTGCATTGGTGCATAAACTTCTACTTCACGCATATGATATATTATTATTTGTCTCTGACCCTAGTAGATCTATGCCTAGCCTTCATAAAATTATGAACTCCTTCTCTAAATTTTCAGGATACAGGGTGAATTGGTCTAAATCGGAAGCTCTTGCTCTGACAGCATATTTCCCTGCCACGGCTTTCCAACTTAGCACTTTTCAATGGCCAAAGAATGTCATTAGGTATTTAGGCATTTTATGTCCAGCTAATTTGAGAGATTTAGTTTGAGTTAATTTTGACCCATTAATGAAAAGGTTCTCGTGTGATGTGGATAGGTGGGCTTCACTACATTTGTCTATGGCAGGGAAGTTCAATGCTATAAAAATGAATTGTATCCTCAAATTCAATTATCTACTACAGTATCTCCCTCTAGAGGTTCCTCTTTCTTATTTTAAACAATTTGATAGAATATCTAAGTCTTTTATTTGGAATGGTAAACGACCTCAGTTGCATTTCAGTAAGATACATAGACCAGTTGACAAAGGAGGTTTAGGTCTCCCCAAAATTTTGTTTTATTACTATGCTTTTAGTCTCAGACACCTGGCCCATTGGGGGCAGTGCCCCTCTGTCAATAGGCCTGGCCCCTCTTGGTGTCCAAGTGTTCAATGCAACTGCCTTGCATGTTCTGCCTTAACCACTGTTATTAAAAAAACAAAAAACAAAACAAACAAACAAAAAAAAACACTTACGCTACACATTCTAAAGATTGTTAATTGTATGTACTGTATAACTTACACTTTAATTGAATAAATTCTTAGTGCTGTGGGTGGAACTTTCAGATGGTCCCTTACAAGCACTAGTCAATGAAAGCCCATAGGAGCATTTTTAGGCATATTTCTTCAGCTACAACAAGTGTTGACCATTTGAGTTCAGTGTTTTATGCCTGTATGATATAGTCGTATATTCTTTAACCTAATTGTGCTAATAATATTGTTGTAAAATTGTCGGGTAGGAAAAACCGAATGTCAAATGACTAAAGAGCCAACAACTAACTTCTGGAGATAAGGTAGAAGTTCAGCATTAGTTTCACATCTTTGGACATGCCAGCTCCAGTTTCAGTTCTGTCTAAATGTGGATTATACGTGCTGGTGTAAATGTAAGTGTAAGTTAAGTTTCTTTTATTGTGCAATTTCCCACGTTATTATCATTAAACCCTGCCTTATTGAATGCACCTGTGCCCAACTCGTTATAGATCGCTCTTATTTAGCAAGCATTCATTATAAAATATATATTTTTTGTATGAGTCGGATATTTATTATTTGAACAACATACAGTACACACATATCAGAATCAGAATCAGAAAGAGATTTATTGCCAAGTATGCTTCCACATACAAGGAATTTTTCTTGATGGCAGATGCTTCCAGTGCACAAACAATACAAAAACAAGACAGAGATAATAATAATAATAATAATAATAATAATAATAATAACAAAGCGAATAGAAATATAAGTATATATAGAAATACACAATAAGACAAAAATATACATATGTACAAATACAAATCTGTTATATACAGTACAAGGGAATGTAATGCAGAAGAGGTAGGATATTTTAAATAATATAATTGACTAGGCTGTTTATTGCATGTAATTATAGTATAGTTTTAACTGTTCATGAGATGGATAGCCTGAGGGAAAAAAACTGTTCCTGTGCCTGACGGTTCTTGTGCTCAGTGCTCTGTAGCATCGGCCAGAAGGCAACAGTTCAAAAAGGTAGTGGGCTGGGTGAGTGGGGTCCAGAGTGATTTTACCAGCCCTTTTCCTCACTCTGGAAATGCACAGTTCTTGAAGGTAGGGCATGGGGAAACCAATAATCTGCTCAGCAGTCCGAACTGTCATTTGTAGTCTTCTGATGTCCGATTTCATAGCTGAACCAAACCAGACAGTTATTGAAGTGCAAAGGACAGACTCAATGACTGCTGAGTAGAATTGGATTAGCAGCGCCTATGACAGGTTGAACTTCCTCAAATGGCGAAGGAAGTACAACCTCTGCTGGGCCTTTTTCACAATGGAGTCAATGCGGGTCTCCCACTTCAGGTCCTGTGAGATGGTAGTGCCCAGGTACCTGAATGACTCCACTGCTGCCACAGTGCTTTTTAGAATGGTGAGCGGGGTCAATGTTGGGGTGTTCCTCCTAAAGTCCACAATAATCTCCACTGTTTTGAGTGTATTGAGCTCCAGGTTGTTATGACTTCCCCAGTGAGCCAGCCATTCAATCTCCCTTCTGTATGCAGACTCATCGCCATCTTGGATAAGGCCGATAACAGTAGTGTCATCTGCAGACTTCAAGAGCTTGACAGAGGGGTCCTTGGCGGTGTAGTCGTTGGTATACCGGGAGAAGAGTAGTGGGGAGAGCACACATCCCTAGGGGGCACCAGTGCTGATCATACATGTGCTGAATGTTAATTTATCCAGTCTCACTAGCTGCTGCCTGTTTGTCAGAAAGCTGGTGATCCACTGGCAGATAGATGTGGGAGCAGAGAGCTGGGTTAATTTATTCCATAGAAGAGCTGGGATTATGGTGTTGAATGCTGAACTAATGTCCACAAAAAGGATCCTTGCATATGTCCCTGGTCTGTCCAGATGTTGCAGGATATGATGCAATCCCATGTTGACTGCATCATCCACAGACCTGTTTGATCTATAAGAAAATTGAAGGGGATCTAGAAAGGGTCCAGAGATGTCCTTCAGGTGGGCCAACACCAGTCTCTCAAATGACTTCATAAACCACAGACTTCAGAGCGACGGGTCTGCAGTCATTAAGTCCTTTGATCTTGGGTTTCTTTGGGAGAGGGATGATAGTGGAGCATTTGAAGCAGCAGGGAACTTCACACTGCTCCAGTGATCTGTTGAAGATCTGTGTGAAGATGAGGGCCAGCTGTTCAGTACAGGATTTTAGACAAGTGGGTGAAACACCGTCTGGGCCCTGTGCTTTCTTTGTCTTTTGTTTCTGGAAGACCCAGCACACCTCCTCTTTACAGATCTTAAGTGCAGGTTGAGTAGCAGGGAGGGGGGGGAGGAGGGTGGTTGCAGGAGGAGTTGGTGTTTGTGTGAGGTGAAGCTCAGAGCGGGTGTGGAGTGTGAGACTGGGCTTTTCAAATCTACAGTAAAACACATTCAAGTCATCAGCCAGTTGTTGGTTCCCTACAGTGTTGTGGATAGTGTCTTGAAGTTAGTAATGTTATTTATAATGAGGTATAAACGCCATCTTTAATTTATTGTTTTGCACTGTACAATGCAGAAACAAGACAAATACAAGTTTGGCAAAACAAATGAGTGACTCTTATGAAACAGCACACTGGAACAGATGTGAAGAAACATGTATGAAGAAACAGCAGCTAACATTATACATGGTCACACCACACCTGCAATAGCAAATTTATTATGAATAAATACACTTAAAAACATAAAACTGGAACCCTTTATAAACCACCCCACTAAATCCCAAATAATGCCTTACCTTCAGTGAGAAAAGCTCTTATATACGAAGCTCACCACATCAATGCACTTTAACCTAATAATATACACAGATTAATATTGGTACTGTTGGGTACAGGCGCAAGAATAAAAAGCAAACATGCAACAACAACTCACCGGGAGAGGGAGAGAGAACAAAGCTACAGGGTTCATCTTCTTGTTTCTCTTGCAAGCAAAATGCAATAGAAGCACTAAATAGTTTAAAGGGATGATAACAAACACATCTGTGAGGCGAAGGTGTGGTCGAGCGTTCTTCTGGGGTGAGAGGAAGTGGTAAAAGGTTTTCACCTGAGATAAATTGCTGATAATTGCTGTTTCTTTGTTCTTAGTGAGAGATTGGGGAAATAAAAGGGGCCAGACCTCAGAGTGAGGGAGAGAAAACCCAGCTGAAGCTACGAGTGTGTTGGCTGTTGCCAGCCCCACTGTATTGAGCGTATTGAGAGTTGTGTGAAGCTTTACCATTACGCAGTCAAGTGAACGTGTTTAATGTGTGAAGAATAAAATTACCTTTGAGTTGGATTCACTGTCTCCCGCTTCCTCATTCCACGAATTTGTTACAACATCATCCTCTTAAGGAACACCATTTATCAATCAAATACTTAACCTGCGGTGCGCTAATCACAGGGAGAGGCACACATGTGCTCAATAACGGAGAATTGAGCTTAATATTAGCAGCTGCATTCTCTAATAAGAGGCACACACCAATAAGGAATGTGCAGACACTGACAGACATAATAATGGTTAAAAAATACATTAAAACCATCTTATTGGTCACATATTATTATGATGCATGCAACTTTTTTAAACTCATAATAATTTAGATAGACGCATACATTTAAAGTGTAACCATTTTAAATGAACTAGTGAATTTAAAAATGTGCTTAAAAAAAAAGAATCTTTGAATGGTGAAGGAAATGGTGACCATTAACAAGACCTTTACATGCTGATTATAGCCTACCGCTTAAAAGTATAGTTCACACAAAAATGAAAATTCTCTCATCATTTACTCACCCTCATGCCATTGCAGATGTGTATGACTTTCTTTCATCTGCCCAACTCAAATGAAGATTTTTAGAAGAATTTCTCAGCTCTTTTGTTCCATACAATGTAAGTGAATAGGTGGCAAAATTTTGAAGCACAAAAAATCACATAAGTCAGCAAAAAGGTAGTCTATAAGACTCCAGTGGTTAAATCAATGTCTTCAGAAGCAATATGATAGGTGTGGGTGAGAAACAGATCACTTTCACATTCTTCTTCTTGTGTTTTTGGTGATTCACATTCATCATGCATATTGCCCCCTACTGGGCAGGGAGAAGAATGTCTAGTAAAAAATTACTTAAATTCCAAGTTTCTCACCCACACCTTTCATATCACTTCTGAAGATATGCATTTAACTACTGGAGTCTGGGTTACTTTTATGATGCCTTTATGTGCTTTTTGGAGTGTCAAAATTTTGGTACCCATTCACTTGCATTGTATGGATATTCTTCTAAAAATCATAATTTTTGTTCTGCAGAAGAAAGAAAGTCATACACATCTGGGATGGCATGTGTAACGTCTGAAAGGAGGTTACGAGAGCAGGATCCAAGTGCAGCAAGTTATAATGATAAATGAATAAATCAAAATACAAAACAGGGTAAAAACTGGGGACCATGAAGCAAGAACAAAACATCAACAAACAAGAATTAACCGGAAACATGAACTTGAGAAACACATGCATAAACATAACAACTCACAAGGACTGAACAGAAATCAGGGCATTATATACACAAGGGATAATGAGTTAATGAAACACATGGCAGAGACTTGAAAATGACCTCTGTGGTCGTGGGCATGGGAAGAGACTTGGAAACGACCTCCGTGGTCATGAACACTGGCAGAGGCTTAGAAACGACTTCTGTGGTCGTAGGCATGGGCATAGTCTCGGGAACGACCTCTGTGGTCGTGGGCCTGGGCAGAGACTTGGAAACGACCTCTGTGGTCGTGAACACTGGCAGAGACTTGGAAATGACTTCCGTGGTTGTGAACACTGGCAGAGACATGGAAACAACTTCTGTGGTCGTGGGCATGGGCAAAGACGTGGGCTTGTTGGCCGTGGCAGGCGTGGGTGTGGGCTCGTTGGCCGTGGCAGGCGTGGGCATGGGTGTGGGCTCATTGGCCATGGCAGGCATGGTCATGGGCTTGTTGGCTGTGGCAGGCGTGGGCGTGGGCTCGTTGGCCGTGGCAGGCGCGGGCTTGGGCTCGTTGGCCGTGGCAGGCGCGGGCGTGGGCTCGTTGGCCGTGGCAGGCGCGGGCGTGGGCTCGTTGGCCATGGCAGGCGTGGGCGTGGGCTCGTTGGCCGTGGCAGGCATGGGCGTGGGCTCGTTGGCCGTGGCAGGCATGGGCGTGGGCTCGTTGGCCGTGGCAGGCATGGGTGCTGACAATTTGTGAGGAAGGGTTTTTGTGGCCCTACACACCGATATAAGTGGCGGATCATTCAACTTGGAGACAGGGGCCATGGGAGGCTTGGAGCAAGGAGTTGCGGAAGGCTTGGCTGTGACCTGGCGTGGAGCAGACTGTGGCGTGGCTGTGACAGGGCACGGAGTAGACAGAGGTGTGGCTGTGACATGGCTTGAAGCAGACTCAGTCTTCTCTGTGACATGTCGTGGAGTGGACTCAGATGTGGCTGGGACATGGCGTGGAGCGTACTCAGCCGTGGAAGACTCGGAAACCAGGATCGGGATTGAGAGAGGAGGATCCTTTGAAGCGAGTGTTTCTAAGATTAGCTTCACATATTCCTCCCACGTGTAATCTCCGGTATCCGGCAATTCCCTCCACTGGCGAGCTCTGAGTCCAATCTAGTATATGGATTTTAGGGTGGAATCATCAAATTCTGTGTGACTGGCAACAGTGGTGAAAAAGTGGGGTATTCTCTTATGGATAAGTCCGTGTGGCTCAGCTGAATGAAGTATGCTGCTAGATCCATTTGTGTGGTGAGTTGTTCTGTAACATCTAAAAGGAGGTCACGAGAGCAGGATCCAAGTGCAGCAAGTTTTAATGATAAATTAATAAATCAAAATACAAAACAGGGTAAAACTGGGGACCATGAAGCAAGAACAAAACGTAAACAAACAAGAACTAACCGGGAACTTGAACTTGAGAAACACATGCACAAACATAACAACTCACAAGGACTGAACAGAAATCAGGGCATTATATACACAAGGGATAATGAGTTAATGAAACACAGGTGAGGATAATCGAGGACAGCTGGCAGTGATGAGGGCAGGGAATTATGGGAAGTGTAGTCCAGGAGTAACAGATGACAGGGGAGAAACACAAAGCAAACAACAGTGAATCGAGACAGAATGAGGGTGAGTAAAAATGTTCATTTTTTTGGGGTGCATTGCGGCGGCCTCCTCTTTGGCACCCCCCCGGCAGGAGGCGCCTAGTTTACCTATGCCTAGAAACGGCCCTGGTACACAGCCCCCTAAAGCTGCAGACACCCTCTGTATGGTGCTCACAGCCTTTGGAATGGGACATGAATACACTGGAGAGGGGCAGTGTATTATTCCTCGTTGATTTAGAGTCTTGGTGATGGGCCTTAACTGCTCTTAAGAGGTTATGGGAAAGAGATTTGAACTTGGTTTTGGAGGATGGGGAGTGGGAAAGAATTGTAAAAAATGTTAATACTATGTCTAGGGGTGCAAGGGTATGCCTTATTCAGTTTAAGATTTTGCATAGTTTCTACTGGACTCCCTCTAGATTGTTTAGGCTTGGTTTAAAAGACACATCAATCTGCTGGCGATGTCAGTTGGAGGATGGAGACATAGCTCATACTCTGTGGTTCTTCACTAAGATTCAAGAATTCTGGGTAAGAGTCCAGAATTTTATTTGAGGTTTTAGATACTCAAATTTCATTCTGCCCCAGACTATGTATATTGGGTGATGGGGCGGTCATTAAAGTAGGTGCCAAATACACAAAAAGCTGGGTCCAAACTAGTGTAATGATTGGCAAACAGACAGTTTTTAGAGGATGGAAGTCAAATGGCACTCCCTCATTTCAAGAATGTTTCACCGAATTGGGTAGGGAGGCGGTATTTGAAAAGATGTCATAGAAGCAGCTTGGTGGATTAGATGTGTATGTTAAGAAATGGGGCAAATACCTGTCCTTTCTGGAAGGCTCTGAGTGAAGAACATGTGGAAAGAAAAGCAATTATGGACTCAATTCTAAATTGCTTCCTTTGAGGAATTTTTCTTTTCTTGTTTCCTCTCTTCATTTGTTGATTGTTGTATTTTTATTTTCTCAATAATTTTGTGTGTGTGTGTGTGTGTGTGTGTGTGTGTTTATATTGGAAGTATATAACCCAGGCTTTGACTACAGTGTTGTTTGTTGGGGATTGGGAATTGGGAGGGGGAGGGGGAATCAGTGGAGGTTTAAAGGGGTTAAAAGTTGATTCTGTGCATTTATATTTTGTTTTATATTGTTTTGTTTTGAATCAATAAAAGTTTGAATCTGAAAAAGAAATGCCTTTGTTCACTATCAGTGGTGTGTGTTTGGGAAGACAGGCATAGGGTGGCAGTGAGCGCATGTACAGTCACGCAGGTGTGCTACAGCACCTCAGATTAGACTAAGCAGCATTACAGAGCTTTCCACTGCAGTCTGAGAGCATGAACCTGCTTACGTAACCTGAAAACCGCCTCTCATACGACACAAATAGCAACTGGCCATTAGTTCTGAAAATATAGGTTAACAAGATTACTGATGTCTTCCACAAGTTAAATTAAGGATTATTGTTGTTAGATAATATAAGACAAATGTGGAAAACAATGACAGATAAGAATACATTTTTATGCACTAACCAGATGCTGGGAACAAAATATTAGAATTTTTTGTTTTGGAAAAATTATTGAATAAGATTAGGTTCTTAGTGGCAAGATGTTTTAGGACATCGAATCAAGTTCAAGTTAATTTTATAAGCTTATCAATAATGCGTGAATACAATTCACTCTTGCATGCACATTCTTACACCAATTATGATTAATAAGCCGACAACATGTGTGGTTATGTAAACGCATTAAACGCATTCGTTTACTGGTGTA
This sequence comes from Myxocyprinus asiaticus, assembly GCF_019703515.2. Lineage (NCBI taxonomy): Eukaryota > Metazoa > Chordata > Actinopteri > Cypriniformes > Catostomidae > Myxocyprinus > Myxocyprinus asiaticus. The sequence goes on along the minus strand of NC_059354.1, from coordinate 7,897,293 downwards.
AGATTATTAACGGCGTAAGAGTAAACTGATCAACACAGGTAGATTTTTGCCTATTACCCTGATTTCACATAGCATGTAAACACCTTTCTCGGCTTATCCAATGTACTCACTAGTTGTGTGCATGCCTCTTCACATTTTGACGTAAAAAGCAGAGAATAACTCAACTATTTTAAATCTCATGTAAATGCGGATTTCTTGCTTTGTATGATTTTGTAAATAAGCAGATTTTTGGGAGTAATCAGTATATTAGTGTGCATGTACAGTAAATGGGCTTACTGATTCTTGATATATGGGACCAAACATTAGTTTGGAAAACAGCAACATTTCACTTTTAATTAGAGATGATCACAAAAATACTCTAAACACAACTATACCATTTCTTTGTATTAACTATTTACTTTTCAACAATTATGACATCCTTTCATGACAAAATACTAAAAATACTTTAAATATATTAAAATTAGTAGAAAGTTAAGAAATGTATTTTCGTACTGATTGTTTTGCAAACGATTTAAGTAGTTATTCTCAATTGTGATTGCTGGAAGTCGGACCAGCTGAAATGTGCGTTGCGCCACTTACCTTACAGGAGTAAAATTGATTGTCCTTCAGTTCCACCTATTGTAAAAGCATGAATGTGCTAATGGAGAGTATTTGCATTGCTTTTGGTGTGAGTGGGCCATTTGTCAGTAATTCGTCTCACCTTTTTGTGTTGCGTTCGGTGAAAGGGCCATATGGGTATGAGTAAAGGAATCTTTTCCAGAATCTGTTCCTGCAATTTGTCGACTAATTTCTTCATCTGCTCGTAAGGAGAGAACTCTTTCATTTCAACGTCTGTCCATTTTGACATTTCTTCCCATAATGTACGTAGATAATCAAAATTTCAGGCTACACGGTGTGGAGTAAAAGCACCTAACATTCATAATAAATATATAACGTGACAGTACACATATTTCTGTATCTGACATTGTTGACCCATATACAGCAATCATAGACAAGGAAAACACCCATTTTGTGAGGAAATTGACAAAGAAGGAGATTGTACCCAAACTTGTGTAAAGACCTCTAAACATGTTGAACAAATTAATCCAAAAATAATTCCTTGATAATTCTGTAACCCTTTTTGTCACAGTATTCAGGAATCTGTGAAGTTTATTTATGCCTTGTTGTGTCATTGGTGGAAACAAAACAGGATTAAAAGATTTTATTCAATGATGGTGAAATGTAATTGTTATACTGTTTCTGGGAACAATTTGAGCTTTGAATGCTCCAATGTGGCTATATGCGCTGTTTCAAAATGTAGTGAGCTGCCTACACAGGCAGCATTTTAAGGCGGCAGTCCTGATGTGGAGGCTGTCCAAAAGGTAGACATCTTAATTTTGCTGCCTTTCTTAGATACGTTCTTTTGCCCGAATTCAAGGGCAGCATCATGTGTACTTTACAGAGAAGGTAAACTCAAAATACATTTAGACGGCCTCCAAGATCCAAGATGGTGGATAAGGTGATAATAATTGCTTAAAAAACATGCTTATAATAAATAAAGTATTTCATGCTGAAAAGTGTGGATAAAAATGAAAATACAAAAATATGTTAGAAATATATACTGCTTGTGCACTGTCACTGATTACATACATTTAAATTACAATTGTATTTTCTAAAATAATACTGTGTCTGATTACATCTAAATATTATTTTCAAAAATGCATATTTAATGGAAGTGCATGCTTATCCAGTTAAATAATAATAATTTACTCATGAAATCAAATTAGACATTATGACATTTTACATTAGCATTATATTTCCCCAAATTACACTCACCAACCACTTTATTAGGTACACCTGTACACCTACTTATTCATGCAACTGTCTAATCAGCCAATCGTGTGGCAGCAGTGCAATGCATAAAATCATGCAGATACGGGTCAGGAGCTTCAGTTAATGTTCACATCAACCATCAGAATGGGGGAGAAATGTGATCTCAGTGATTTGGACCATGGCATGATTGTTGGTGCCAGATGGGCTGGTTTGAGGATTTCTATAAGTACTGATCTCCTGGGATTTTCATGCACAACAGTCTCTAGAATTTACTCTGAATGGTGCCAAAAACAAAAAACATCCAGTGAGCGGCAGTACTGCGGACAGAAACACCTTGATGAGAGAGGTCAATGGAGAATGGCCTAACAGAAAGGCTACGGTAACTCAGATAACCCCTCTGTAAAATTGTAGTGAGCAGAACAGCATCTCAGAATGCAGATCACTCTCACGTGTCAAACGGACATTCAATCCCTTGCGCTGAAAAGGCGCATCTCTCTTGCGCTAATGGTATTCCCTGTATTATGTTCGACTACATGGTTTTGATTTCAGTTTCTGCTGTTTCAGCTGAACTCATCGTACAACACCTGTGGCTGCTAGTATGCAGTCGTATTTTAGAGGTCCTTGTGTGCAATGAAGCAATTTCCTTTTGTACGCCTGCGTTACGTAGGTGTAGGATGTCGACGTGTACTGGATAAAACAGACACAAAAAATAAATAAAATGTCCAACGATCCACATCATCTTATTTTTGAACTGCGATGTAACGTGCCACAATAAACAGTTACACCCCTGTTGTCTACACTGGTCGCGTTGAAGTGAGAATGCGACCATTGACATAACACGCCTTGCCGAAAAGCCAAACTGCAATTCTTTTCCCGTACCCCCTGGAACCTGCTTACCCCTGGCCTGGGGCACTCAAAAAGAATTGCATTTTGTTATGTTGAACTTGTAAAACTAAATGACTTACAATAAAAAGTCTAAGTAAGTCTAAGTTGGGAATTATTGGCCTACTGCATACACCCGCAGCTGCCTTCTAAGACAACATCCTTAGAGCCCTTACACACTAGGGAAGGCTCAGATGGAGCGTTTGACACATGGGACTTGTGAAAGGTCAGCTTGGAAGCATGTACCACACAGGGAAGAGGAGGTCACGGACAGAGATGGCTATTTAAAATATATCTTTTTGAGAATGAGCATCACAATCAAAAACCCTTATGTTTTACCTCTCCGTCCTTTCGACACACCATCCCCATTGAGATCAATGCATTTGCAGAGTTCTCTGATGCAGTGTTAACTCTAGTGTGTAGGTTCCCTTAGCCTACCTAACACATGTTGAGTTTGGTTTGACTCATTCCATGCAATGTGTGTCCAAAGACAAGAGAGATGCAATCCATTTGTCATTGATAATGTCTCTTTTAATATTTTTTTTCTGTTCTTTACAGTCTGTAAAGAAAATAACCCTGATTTTCAATCACAGCTTTCTTGTGTCTTGGCATGCCCTCTACCAGTCTTTCACATTGCTGTTGGGTGGCTTTATGCCACTCTTGGTGCAAATATTCAAGCAGCTCGGCTTTGTTTGATGCCTTGTGGCCATCCATCTTCCTCTTGATCATGTTCCAGAGGTTTTCAATGGGGTTCAGGTCTTTATATTGGGCTGGCCATGACAGGGTCTTGATCCGGTGGTCCTCCATCCACACCTAAATTGACCTGCCTGTGTGGCATTGAGCATTGTCCTGCTGGAAAAAATAATCTTCAGAGTTGGGGAACATTGTCAGAGCAGAAGGAAGCAAGTTTTCTTCCAGGATAACCTTGCAGGAGAGCGCGGGGCACAAACTAACGCGGGGCTAGTTGTAACACACGTGGTTTAAATGTTTCCACACGCTGGTGAGACAAAACTTGTTTACTTGTTGCCATATCAACACTATGTAGATAAAAAACATTGCAGAAAAATTAAAAAAACTTTGGTAGATATCGCCAAAAGTTCATTTTAAAGTAGCAAAATTAAAAATTTGCATGAAAGTAAATTTTAATCTCTGTTTTTACTGTTTATTTAAAATTTTAATCTCCAATCTTTTAGCTAGTATCTTACATAGTCTTTTAATTCTCAGATAGCCAACAGAAGTGACCAGCCAGGTTTAAATCCCAGTTGCGCTGCGTTACAACTGTGTTACAATGTGCCCCAATTACAAAAAAACTATATGCAATTCCATGCAGTCAGTATTTTATATAATTACAGATATGTAATTTACATAATTCCCCTTAATGCGTGTGTGCGGGAGTGTGTGTGTGTTTTGTCATCAATCCATGCATTATTTCGGCCAGTACTGTGGCTTTGTTGTGTATTTATTGTCAAGTGTCAAAATTATTGCTATATTATATATAACAAAGTTAATAAATGGCTTTTATTGACATGAAAATTCAGTTTATCTTCTAGGATTTTTAATTAGATCAGGCACAGTTGTTAGAGGGGGATTTTAAGCTGTTATATGGTGTTGTTACAATGTGCCCGCGTTGTAACATTTCACTTTCTTTTTTTCGAGTTAGATTGTGAAAAAAGTATACGCTTTATTCATGAAACAAGACCACATATGTGTAATAGACACGTGTGAAATTAATGTGAAAAATACATCGAACCCCAAGTACATTTACACAAACTTAAGAAAACCAAAAAGTGTTAGTTTGTGCCCGCTCTCCCCTACGTTGCTTGATTCACGCGTCCATCACAAAGTCTAATCTGCCCGATTCCAGCCTTCACCAAATTTCACAGTGGGCACGAGATACTGTGGCTTGTAGGGCTCTCCAGGTCTCTGTCTAACCCATTACATGACCAGGTGTTGGGCAAAGATGAAAATTGGACTCAGAGAAGATGACCTTACTCCAGTCCCTTATACTTTTCCTCGTTAAATAAGATTTAGTTCAGGTGATCACCTAATCAGTACCTCATTAATTAGAATGAGGTGTGCTTGTGTTGGAATTCAACAGACACTGGAATGGAATGGCTGCCATACATGTTGAGATGCTGATTTAAGAAAAATTTGGAGTGGTCTCTTAATTTTTTCCAGAGCTGTATATATCTATCTATATATATATATATATATATATATATATATATATATATATATATATATATATATATATATATATATATATATATAATATACAGTTGTGCTCAAAAGTTTGCATACCCTTGGAGAATTGGTAATATATGTACCATTTTGAAAGAAAACATGAGTGAGCAGGCAAAACACATTTCTTTTATTTCTTATGGGATACATATTCAACTGTAGGTTATAACAGAATGGCACAATCATAAAACAAAATGTGGCAACAAAGAAAAAAAATGAAATGACCTCTGTTCAAAAGTCTGCATACCCTTAGTCCTTAATACTGTGTATTGCCCCCTTTAGCATCAATGACAGCGTGCAGTCTTTTGTAATAGTTGTCTATGAGGCCCCAAATTCTTGCAGGTGGTATAGCTGCCCATTCATCTTGGCAAAATGCCTCCAGGTCATGCAAAGTCTTTGGTCGTCTTGCATGAACCGCACGTTTGAGATCTCCCCAGAGTGGCTTGATGATATTAAGGTCAGGAGGCTGTGATGGCCACTCCAGAACCTTTTTCTGCTGTAACCACTGGAGGGTCAACTTGGCCTTGTGCTTAGGGTCATTGTCATGCTGGAAAGTCCAAGAGCGTCCCATGCGCAGCTTTCATGCAGAAGAATGCAAATTGTCTGGCAGTATTTTCTGATAACATGTTGCATTCATCTTGCCATCAATTTTCACAAGATTCCCCGTGCCTTTAGAGATCACACACCCCCAAAACATCAGTGAGCCACCACCATGCTTCACAATGGGGATGGTATTCTTTTCACTATAGGCCTTGTTGACCCCTCTCCAAACATAGCGCTTATGGTCGTGACCATAAAGCTCTATTTTTGTCTCGTCACTCCAAATTACAGTGTGCCAGAAGTGGTGAGGCGTGTCAAGGTGTTGTTGGGCATATTGTAACCAGGCTTTTTTGTGGCATTGGTGCAGTAAAGGCTTCTTTCTGGCAACTCGACCATGCAGCTCATATTTGTTCAAATATCGTCGTATTGTGCTCCTTGAAACAACCACACCGTCTTCTTCCAGAGCAGCCTGTATTTCTCCTGAGGTTACCTGTGGGTTTTTCTTTGTATCCCGAACAATTCTTCTGGCAGTTGTGGCTGAAATCTTTCTTTGTCTACCTGACCTTAGCTTGGTATCAAGAGATCCCTGAATTTTCTACTTCTTAATAAGTGATTGAACAGTACTGACTGGTATTTTCAAGGCTTTGGATATCTTTTTATATCCTTTTCCATCTTTATAAAGTTCCATTACCTTGTTACGCAGGTCTTTTGACAGTTCTTTTCTGCTCCCCATGGCCCAGTATCTAGCCTGCTCAGTGCATCCACGTGAGAGCTAACAAACTCATTGACTGTTTATACACAGACACTAATTGCAATTTAAAAAGCCACAGGTGTGGGAAATTTTTTTGATCAGGGCCATTTGGGTGATTTCTGTTATCATTATGATTTAAAAAGGAGCCAAACAACTATGTGATAATAAATGGCTTCATATGATCACTATCCTTAAATAAAAGACTTTTATAAATAAAAGTTTTTTTTGCATGATCAGTCATATTTTCAAAATCAATGCCAAAATTTCACAATTTCTGCCAGGGTATGCAAACTTTTGAGCACAACTATATATATATATATTTTATTTTTTTATTTTTATTTTTTTTTACCGTTTGGCCTACATGTTTATTGTTAAAGTTAAAGTACTGTCTACCAAATTGATGATAAAATAAAATTTGTCAAATTAATATTTCTCAATGTACCAAGTTAGAAGATCCCCTGTCCTGTATAATTAATAGCATTAATCTGATCTAATTGCGCATTACATTTGGCCTGATTTTGTTTTTGTTGTTGTTGTTAAACATCATGAATTATATTTCTATATTTCTATATATAAATGATGTTTATCCTGGTTTTGTGTCGATGAAGGGGTACTTAAGGTTTACTGATGCTGCTGTGGAGGTACTTATGGCAAAAAATGTTGGGAAAACACTGTAGTAGTAATTAATGAGGCAACTCACTAAGTCAAGTCAAAGATGTGAATGGTGCAATCATGCTGAAAATGAATTGTAGGCCTGTGTATTTTCTCTCAGCCTTAAAGTGTGTGTGCCAGCTGTGTGTGAACCACACCTGTGAGACGGAGGCCGACGGCGCATGCTGGAACTCTGTGATGTTAATAAATGGGAGGGAGGAGGCAGTGAAGTCCTGCATGTCTGCGTCTGAGCTGAAGGGACAGGTGTTCTGCTACAGCTCCAAAAATGTTTCCAAACGCAACTGCTGCTTCACGGACTTCTGCAACAATGAGACGCTGCACCTCTATACAGGTACGACACACAACTGTGACCAGCTCCCATTCTGAACCTGTTGACTTCTACTGAGACTGGAAAAAATGTTTTATTTCATGGCACACAAAGTTATTTCAGTAAAAAGCCATGGAAGTACGAATATACTGGTGCTGAAAAATATCTTGGAAATAAAACCATACTTAAAAGTGTACGAATGTCTTTTATGTTTTGGCGTTATGCATAATATCAACACAACTGGCATTTATTTGAAAGAAATATAGGTAACGCTTGACATGAATGTTTTCTTTGTTAAGGGTTCATAAATGGGTTAATTAATGACTAATAAGACATTTATAAATGCATTGTAAATCATTGATATGCAGTTATAAGCACATGAATACAAACAGAGACTTTCATTCAATACAGGTATGCCAAATTTATTAAGGAGTCTCCAACATTAGAAACCTGCACATAAAGTTCAGTATGGTTTAATGGTCATCAGGCTTTATTATATGATTTATGTTGTGAATGAGCATGAAGAGCTGGAAAGTGTTTTTGCAGGAGGACTTTAGGTAACTAGGACTAGGTAAAACCATTCTTTTGACATCAACATGTAAAGTGACAACACAATTGAGTCAAGACATTACAGTCATGAATATAAACACAAAGCAGACATAATCCCTGCTTTTAATCTCACTACAATAAATGATTTTTGCTCCATTGTGACATAAATCACGAATTAGGGCATTTTGTGTTTTTGATTAATATAAATATGAATAAGTGAATTTTTAGGATGTATAACATGTAAGTTAAAATGGCTCACCATTTAGGCAAGTTTTGCATGAAAGTTGCCCTTTTTATTCATGTGGTTTTAACTGCATATCAAAGATTTATACTGCATTTGTAAATTACTTATTAGTCATTAACGAAGCCCTTCATAAACCCTTAACAAACAAAACAATTGTGGAAAGTGTTACAAATATATAGCCAGGGTTGGGAGGGTTACTTTTGAAATGTATTCCACTACAGATTACAGAATACATGCTGTAAAATGTAATTTGTAACATATTCCGTTAGATTACTCAAGGTCAGTAACGTATTCTAAATACTTTGGATTACTTCTTCAGCACTGGTAGATTTTTTCACTTGTTTTGACTATAAAAACTCTGCCAGTACAGTAAGACAAAATACACATGTTAAAAATACATTCTCTGAAAAACCTGAATATATTATACAGTGTTGTTTCTAAAACAAGATAAATCAAATCGATCTTGTTTTAAGGATTTATAGATATTTTTACAGGAAACAATACAAAAATTATTAAATCAAGAATACGATTTTTGCCCTAATATCAAAAGTTTTACTAGAAAAAAAAGAAATTATGATCTAACGTGAATTTTCTTGATAAAAAAATATGATCGTGTCTGGTAACATGTGCAGGTAAAATGGCTAGAAATAGCATTTTATCTTAGCGTAAAGCTAAAAAGGTTTATTTCTATTTCTTCTGCTCCAAACTTACTTCAGACTTACTTCTCTGTCTGCTCGTATGAATGTAACACATCATAAGAAAGTGTTTCACCGCTGTTCAAATGCACTTTGGATCACATCATTTATATGTATAAATGTTTTCCATATGAAAGGACTAAATATTAAATGAAACAAATGACAATAAAATGCAAAGTAATCTCTTCAGTAATCAAAATACTTTTTGAATGTAACTGTATTCTAATTACCAATGATTTAAATTGTAACTGTAGTGGAATACAGTTACTTATATTTTGTATTTTAAATATGTAATCCCGTTACATGTATTTCGTTATTCCCCAACCCTGAATATAGCACACACATTTCAAGCAAAACATTTCTCAAAAATATGTTTGTTTTAAATGAAAAAAACAATAGATACAGGCTACTGTTCAAAATATAGACATGTGGTATTGTGAGACTGTTTGTTTGATTTTTAATGTGCTGAACTGCACCTGTGGTTACTTTGATAGGACTCCTATGTTAACTTGAGGGGAACTGACTTGATACTTCTAAAAATCGCTGCGACACCATTGCAAAAATGGCTCTGAAAAGTGAGCCACTGAGAAAAACTCTAGCAGTATTTGTTTGCAGATGCCACTTCACTTGCTTTGCTATTTTTTATCTTTAACAAGTGCAACCTAGTCTCATAGAATGAACGTTACTATAACAAATGTTTTTAAAACTGACTTTTACGTGCCACATTCTACGTTTCGCTGCAGTTTCCTGGTAAAATTAACACTAGAGGTGCTACAACAGCAGTGCGCTTTATTCACTTTCACACAAATCACAACAACAACGGCTGATTTTGACTTTATAAACACTTATTTCTCGCACTATTACTCACACACTGCTGTGTTATGATACTGAAACACTTTTTGCTATAATGCTTAGTTTGAAAAACTTTAAATTTTAACTCTTATATCACAGACCCACCAACATTTGCACACTTATTACAATGTGATTAGCTTCCACAGTAGTTTACCTTATAGAGTGCTGGACCTTACACTTGGCAGAACGTGGTTTGAGCCCAGCCAAACACGCAAGCTGACGCATGAGACGAAAGTGTCATAGGAGCAAAACAAAATGACATGGTTGCTTAAAAAAATAGCTTTTCATGTCACTTTTTAGGACAGTATCAGTTAAATTTATGCAATGGTTAAGTCTGTTTTGTGTCTACCAGATTTTAGATCACTACTGGTTAGGTTCAGATTAAAGTTTTATGTTAGGGAGATTCAAATTGCTCATTAAAACCTCCATCTAATATTCACCTTAAAAACCTTGTCTGATTACGACACCATTTCGCTCGCTTTTGGCACCCCCCACTGGGAAACTGCAACCAAATGTGTAATACAGCAGGTAATTGTGTTTAGCAAAAATGTTGCCACGATCACGTATTGTTTATGAGATCAGGCTGAACATGTGACTTTAGTGTCCAAAAGTTTGTAAAAACTTTTTGGAACCACTGTATTTCTGATGTCCTCATTTATGGTCTCATGATTGAGTGGAAATATTAATAAATGTTTTGCTAAGACAGAAAAAGTAAAAAGTAAAAATATTACTGGTTGTAAAACGTATTTCCTTCCGTCAGTAGTCATAACAGTGTGTTTTGTTTATGATTGGAAGGTTCTTGTGTGCTGAATTTCTCTGATCTTTCTCAGCTCAGTCAATGGAAACCACAAATGTCTTCAAAACTGGATTTCTCTCTCTCTCTCTCTCTCTCTCTCTCTCTCTCTCTCTGTGTGTGTGTGTGTGTGTGTGTGCACGAGAGAAGCGTTGATCCTCTTCTTCCAGACGTGTGATGTAACAGGGCTGACTGGGTTACAAGAATTGAGGGTTATTAATACTGTATGTGTTTTCTAGCAGGACATTTGAAAAGCTCTGAATGGCTGTCTGTCTAGCTGATAGGGCCATGAGAGAACAGATTACTGATCCATTCTCAGGAAACACTGCCCTATGTGCCAGAACATTTCAGAAAAAAAAAAAAAAAAAAAAAGAAGAAAAAAAAAAAAAGAAAAATCAAATTTCATTTGAACAGGGTTATTGCTGAACTTTCAAGATATATTTGCCCTTTAGGCCATAAGTAGTGCAATTACTGGCATAGACAGCCATAGATGTAACCCCAATATTCAGGTCAGTGGTCAACAAAAATGGGTTTTTAATACCCAAACTATTACATTTGGACCATCCCCACACAGCCTTAAACCCAAAGTACATTTCTGTTTTTATGTGTATGTGCTTATTGAAACGTGGTCAGAAGACTTTGATGATGTCCAAAATATCAAGCAATTAGTTTCAAAGAGGGAAATGTCACAGGGTGAGTGGCGTAAATTTAATCATCAGCAGGGTACCTGAGAGCTCTATGTACACAGCCCAATTTTTTCTAACCGTGCATGCTCTGTGTACACAAAATCTGCATATGTGCCTGGAATTATTTGCATTACTTGGTCAGTGCACTAGGTGTCAACACCAGGTCACTGGGCAGTTGCTTTCACATGGTATTCAAAGAAGTAGTGGAAGAAAGGGAAACGCCAGTAAACTATTTTAGACCACAGCAACAAAGTTGACAAGCACTTGTGCAATGAGGTTAGGAGATACCCGCATTTGTACTCAAGTCTGAAAGATTACAGACACCTTTATAACTCCAGGAGAGAAATAACCAGAAATAACTTTGACACTTATCAAAGACAAAACTTTCCACTGACAGTGGAAGAAATATATTTACACTGCTCCGTGCTGCCGTCTGCAGGTCTGGATGTGTAGAGTCAAGCTATTGTAGTGTGCGTGTTGACTGCTTGTTTCCTCCTATACTTTAAAAGGCTAGGGCATTTGACTGTGTGTTTTGTTAGCATATGCGTAGAAACTGAAGTGTACTTTACTGATAATTGTTTTGCACAACAAGCATTCAACCCTGCTACATTAAAACTGTTTTGGGCATTGACTGTTACAAAGTTCAATGCAAAAATGGCCTTAAAGGGAAAGTTCACCCAAAAATGAAAATTCTCTCATCATTAACTCATGATATCCCAGGTGTGTATGAATTTCTTTCTTCACCAGAACACATTTTAAGAAAAATAGAAAAATATCTCAGCACAGTTGGTCTTTAAAATGCAAGTGGATGGTGATTTGACATTTGAAGCTCCAAAAATCACAGATAGTCAGCATAAACTTCATCCATATGAGTCAAGCTGTTAAACTAATGTCCTCTAAAGCAACACGATCGCTTTTTGTGTAAAAAAGTTAAATACATAAGTACTTTTTTAATTTTAAATCATCGATTCTGGTCAGCAGATGCACACATGCGTGTGACGTAATCGCGTTGGCATGTGAAACAGGCGAGAACTGAGGCATGTGCAACACACATGGAAGAGCAGCTCTATTTACAAGTGAGTAGGAGGAACGCTGTACAGAAGTTTAGTTGGTTTTGGTTTAGATCTGTATTTATCTGTTTCTTTACTCACAATGGTGCATTTATGTGCTTATCCTGGATGTCTCAACCGAGAGGAGAATGCGAGATTACGTTGTATCACTTTATAAGACATTAATTTAACCACTGGAGTTGTATTGATGATGTTTATGCTGACTATCTGTGATTTTTGGAGCTTCAAAAGTCGAATCATCATCCACTTGCATTTTAAGGACTTACTGAGCTGAGATATTTTTCTGTTTTCTTCAAATGTGTCCTGGTGAAGAAAGAAAGTCATACACACCAGGGTGTGTAAATAATGACAGAATTTAGCTTTTAACATGCAAATATCAGCACACCACACTACATTACTTACATTAAATATTTGAATAGGCTACTTTTTACCAAGAAAAAAACTATTTTTGTTTTTGGACATGGAAACCTGGAAGTTGCAAACAATGAGAAGCAGCTGAGCAGGCTTATAAAGCGGAGGCTGTATTGTGATTGGATGAGATGCCGAATAGAATGAATCCCAAGATCTTCCTGCTAAAACTACGCTACACTTACATTTCTATCAGAAAGACTTGATATTTTTGGAATTAATATGAATGAAAAGATACTTATATCATTTGGCATAAGCCCCGTCTTATGGTTCAGCACTCCAATTGCTTGAACCGCAAGATCCTGCCAGAGGCAATGACGGGAGGCTAGTGGAGCTTACCCCTAAAGGAATTGGAACTAATTTAAACCTGTGCCCCCAAAGGATGCCAGAGGATGAACAAGGTAGCATTTTGGCCTTACGATAAGGGCGACATTGTTGTGCAATACCTTTTTCAGAAAGATAAAACATATATGTGTTTGAGACCTTCGATAAAGGCGAAAGTTTTTTGTGCAATATCCTTACCAAAGAATAACAACCTAGTGTGAGGGCCCTACGATAAGGGTGACATTGTTGTGCAATAACCTTTGCTGAAAGATAAATAACGTTTGATTATGAGCTCTCCGACGAAGGCAGATGTTGTTTGTTCAGTATCTTGGTCAAAAGATGAACAACGTTGTGCCCTACGATGTTGTGCAATAACATTTTCCCAAAAGATAAAGTGTTTGCAATGCAGTACCTATGCAAAGGAAAACCATGCTTTGGGATTGTGGATGGCCCTTGTGAGGAGGGTGGATATAATTATACGGTATCCTTGCAGAAGGACAGACATGCTTAAATTGATAATTATGTTAGATAAAAGATATGTGGATGAAGCAGTAGCAGAAAATAATTAGTGGGACGCTTAGTCACATGGCAAGAAAGACAAGCTGCAGTTGCAGTGCCTGGATGACACATTTGCGCTGCCAGCACTGTTTTTATCACAATAAAGTAATACAAATACCTTACTTACCTGCTACTTAATTTTACTGCCCCAACCACTGATGCAGAAAATGAACTCTATGCAGAAACTTGAGAAATGAAGCTTGGAATTTCAAACGTCTGTGATAAAGCCCCATTCGGTAGAAAGGCCCCATTATTTAGAAAGCTTCATGGTCTTATCACTAATAGAATAATTAGTAGTTTCAGTGACCCATTGTAATATAAATCTCTACACTGTAATGATGTCAGTATAACTCTCATAAAATAAAACATGTAACACAGCTGGATATAGGAATTAATACCTTGATTTAATACTTTAATCAATTTCTTGTGTTAGAGTGCAATCTGCATCGTGCTCTTAATGAAATACAGAAATGTAATGAGAAATGCCTACCACTAGGTGTCAGAGGGCACGCAGCAATAGATGATCTTCCCCTTTTTGGAGAACAGTGGATGTAGACATGTGAAGTCAAGAAAACACTTCGTGATTTGACGTGCGATAGGAGCGACTGGCAGAACGCGAGATCTTAACTTAATGGATGTAATCAGACCCAGTACACTGAAGTACTTATGCATAATGACATGCATGAATATTAGAACCTGATAACACTGTGGTAAACAGATCAGTATTTGTGAACCTAAAACCGGTTACCCGAGTGACACGGCCGCCACACTGACGAAACTCACGATCACCTAACATGATCAGTGAGAACTGAGTAATCGAGTAAAATGTAATATTTCTGCTTGAAACGCAAAACTGATGCAGCATAAGGGATATGATGAACAGCTAATTGAGAACATTGATAGCAGAAAGCCTGAAACCCCATCAACCACCAGCTATATACATTGACGATTGTTCCCCCAAAAGAAGAATAGACTGATAACTCAGCATATTTTCCTGATGGAGACCCTTTTCCTTAATTTCCTTCATTTTTGACCGTTATTGACTAGGCCATACTCAGTGTAATGAAGTTAAAGCTTTCTATCTAATCGTTCATTAGACATTGCATGTGTTTTGTGTAATCAAAGTCAGAAATTGGATGAAATGTGATTTTCCATATATATTTATATATAGAATGACACATGGGGAGGTTGTCACAAGGGGATTTGTCATAAATGTCCAGTTGGAGCAAATTGTCAGATTTATACCAGGTAGATTATCACGTTTTACATGTTGTAATTTTAAAATGTATAATATTGTTATTATCTATAAATATTGTTATTACTTACCTAGGCAATAATGCTGGAAATGTTCAGTATAGCTGTTATTTGTAGTCAAGACATTAAAGTTTATGGTCTATACGACTTTCAAAAATCGATCTAAATATTCACTCTAATTAAAAGTCTGACAGCTAACCCTGGTCTCCTCTATCTGTATTGCAGTTCTCTCAGTCTTGGCTGATGGCCTGTCTTATTGTTGTGAAAATGTGCTGGAGTTCATTAAGCTGTTGGTCAAGCGTTATGAAATGAAGGCCCAGTTCTGAACATGACATTATAATGTGGTTACTGCAACCCGGCATGTTTCTGAAGCAGGAAGGGCCTGCATGAGACCTTAAAAGAGACTGAATATAAGAGACTGAAACACATTTAATAATGGTTGTTTATTCAGTTCTGTTGATAAGAACGACTACTTAAAAAAAAACAAAAAAAAAACAAAGGCAGCCAGACAGTGCATTATCTGATGGATCTTATTTTAAACTTAACTCAGTTATCTGCAACACTCCCCACAGGTAATTCCACAGAAAAGCAGCAGACACTCAATAGCTTTATTTCCATTTTATAGCTGGTCATTGTACATTTATAGCAGTATAAACAACAAGATTTTTAGTGAAGTTGAAATCCCTTTCCTTTAGTATGATTAATAGTAATAGTGATGCTTGCCCTAGCAAACTCCATTAAGGACCAATGTTATGATTATGAATCCCTAAATTCTTTAATAGTTTGTCTTTTTTTTTTTTTTTTTAACAGTCTCATGTGCATCTATTAAACACACCTTTTAGAAATATGTGCTTACAGCAGGGCTCTGTGCTTACCGCTTATCACTGCACATATTTTATAAAGTGTCCCGCATTGGCTTATAGCCCTCTGGTGTCCCAAGTGCTCTGACTTACAGTCTGTTGTTGCAGACAAAGGAGGCAAAAGGGAACATTTAATTTGAAATCCTCAACTTTGGCTGTTGACACTTGTGACCCTGTACAGATGTTGTCAGCTCAGGGCCCACTAGGCAAAGGATGCACCAGAACTTACTTTTTCAAAGACTAGATTCAAGCACATACAAATGCTCCAGCTGCTTATGGTACATAGTGCACTTAACATTTCACAAATATAGATCTTTATATCAATACAAAATTATTTTTGTGAATGTTAAGTTCTGGTCTGTATGTGGCTCAGATCCCTTGTACAATGTAAGTCTGTGGGATATTTCACCTGTTTTATCTCCAGGCAGGTACAAATTAAGTCTGATCACTTAGAAAAGTAGCAGCACACTTCTCCACAACAAGCTGCATGATTTGAGGCATCATTCATGTCTGTAGGACAGTTTTTCTATGGACAAGTTACATGCAGAAGTGTAATACTCAATATTAGGGGGTTGTTCAAATCACTAACCAGCCTGATCTCAAGAAAATTACGTGACTGTGGTCATTTTTTCAAAATGTTATTACATGGTTCATGACGTATCACGGCAGTTCCATTGTAAAATGTCCACTGTGTGGCACTAAAAGCGAGTTAAATATTCTCCCAAAGATTTTCGACGTTGAAATCAACAAAACTGACCTCCCTACCCTAAACATTAAACCTAAACCTTGTCATAAAAGCAAATGCGAGGTGGAAAACGCAATTTCTGAAGCAACCACGTCCTTGTGTGGTGCTTCTATGGCGCTTTCGGCTCACGTGTCGACTCGACACGTACTTCAGGACTCGTACTTTAGTCCTTTGCATCACAAGTGCAACGCTCTATCAGTTGAAAAACTGCGCAATTTGATCACACTTGAAATGGCTTGTAAATGTAGTTGATTATGTAATGCAAGTGTTAAAATGTATCGCCTTACAAGTCATGAACTGTAGTAAAAGTGTTTTGATGTCATAAGATAGCATTGTGTGAGGGACAGGGGGAAAATATTAATGAACCGATAATCTGGTTTGAGTTTAGAAACAGTGTTAATGGCAATAAAAAATTTTGTAGTCCACACTTTCATTTAAGGTAAAAACATCTCTTTGGGCTAAAAGTCTCAGTCTTGTAGATTGAATGCAGTAAACTGTACAGAGTCAGACCTTGTTGTTCCAAACAAACTCCTGGGATTTTTTTTTTTTTTTTTTCCTATTCGCCCACTCTCTGCCTCAAGGACAGCAATTAAAAGTCACCCCTGATCCTTATCATTGAGGAAAATAATACATCATCCTGCAATGGATATGCTTAAGTGAATAGTTTCAGAGTCATACTTCAGTAATACATGTTGAGAGTATTGTAGATGATTTGTACAGATTCTGTGGTGATCTGCAGATGTTTAGAGGTTTATGTTGTAGTTCACTGGCATGAGTTGAGATCTACTCTGTTACACAATCAGCTGTGTAACTCTGTTTTTCTGAGCCACTGACACTTACACTGGCCTGATGAGAACGTGATCATTGGGGTTCACAGTGGCCAGTGATGGACTGGTTATAAGGAGCACCGGGACTTTTCCTGGTGGGCCGGTAAAGCAGTTGAAACCAATTTTATTTATATACTATTTAAATTGAGAAATAAGTGCTGATATGGTCAGGCCTGCACATTTGAGCCCCTGAGAGGGTTGTTTAATATTTCAAGAGATCTCTTCAGTCCAGGCATGGCCTACACTTGTATTGGTGTGTAGACGTGATGGTTCTTTGGATGTTTTATTGTAAATACAGCTGTTTTTTGTTGTTGTTGTTGTTTTTTTTTTTTTGTTATATGACTTAAGTGTAATATCTTTGTAACGGGTTCAATGAAATGAGGAAGTGGGAGACGGCGATTCCAACTCAGGAATGTCACTTTTACTGATACACAAAATAAAACACGTTCCCTCAAGTGTAACGGTGCAGCTTCAATTCAACGGCAGCGGCCAACACACAAACAGCTTCACAGCTGGGCTCTCTCCCTCTCACACTCTGAGGACTGGCCCTTTTATTTCCCCTGTCTCTCACTGTGAACAAGGAAACAAGCAATTAACATCAATTCATCTCAGGTGAGAACCCTTACCGCTTCCACAATCTTCATCCATTTTAATGTTTGCGTAACATAGTCAACGGCATTTACAAGCTTATTCAATTGCGTTCAAGTTGCACGTTGCGATGGAAAGGACCAGACACGAGTCCTGAAGGGCACGCGAGTCGACACGTGAACCGAAAGTCAATTGCTTCAGCAATTGTGTTTTTTATCTCACATTGCTTTTATGACACTTTCAGATAGGTTTAGAAAACTCGATAGAATGTTGACCTTAAAAACCTCATCTGTTTGGGAGAACATTTAACTCACTGTTAGCACCACACAGTGGACATTTCACCTCGAAATCGCAGCAAACCATGTAAAAATGTAGCCACAATTAAAGTTTTGTGACTTTTAGTCCATGTCTATTAGCTTTGAAGCCATAAACATGCTAGTGTACTCCTATAATGTATAAAATTACTTTTAACAGATATACACATTTAATTTTTCTGTCTAATTCTTTCTGTAAAACAAACCAAAAGTACTCTAGTAGGTGGTGATATGCACTAAGAATGTGAATCGCCAAAAAAACTTAAGAAGAAGAATGAAGTGAAAGTGGAGCAAATAAAATTCATGGCTGCAACGTAAAGCCTACTGGCTATTTGAAAAAAGGGGGGCACGCCTTTTAATAAGTCCCAATAAATAAGTGGCAATACATTTATGCATTTGGCAGATGCTTTTATCCAAAGCAACTTACAGTGCACTTATTACAGGGACAATCCCCATGGAGCAACCTGGAGTTAAGTGCCTTGCTCAAGGACACAATGGTGGTGGCTGTGATGATTGAACCGGCAACCTTCTGCTTATCAGTTCTGTGCTTTAGCCCTCTACACCACCACCACTCCACTCCAATATGTTTCCAGGAGAGTTGTTCATGTTTTTGAGACATTACAGGCATTACAGCTGATTTTCTATGAAGCTCAATAAATTATTCTTATTCAAAGCAATGGCCAGCATCATTCAGTCACTGCCATCCATGATAAAGTAGAATTTAGCATTATAAATTCTGAATCTATGTACAGATTAACATTGCCCCATCTCTGTCAAACATGTTGAGTGGTCCAAACATCATCTGCAGCCTGAAACTAAACTTTTGGTTGGATTTTAGGAGTGAATGCACTTAGCAACAAACAAAGTTATAGGATGCTCCCTTGCTCCTTATTTAGTGAATGACTTAACCTCCAGTGTGCTGTCTGTCTGCACTTGTCTCAGAACCGTTCGAAAAGCACCTTATTTTCATTATATCTCCATATAAACACTTTGAAAGCAACATTTTTCAGCTTTTGGATGAACCCATTGATTCTAAAAATGCACAGTAAATATAGGAATGCATTTACTAATGTTACTGAATAGAACCATATTTTACAATGATAACAAAATACAATATAACAAAATGTATATTAAAATGAAGCGAAATGACCCATAGACGTGTCAATGATGAGAGTTATTCAAAATAACTAACATGTTTTTTAAACTTTTGAGGGAATAAGGTCCATGTATGTGGACATCATGTTTATTAGAGCGCTGACGCGCAAAAAATTAATGCATTTTTTAAAGCGGCATATCAAACTAAACTAGAGACACTAGTCTTTACAACCAAATAAACACAGATTTCAATAAAAAAAACTTAGAGGTTTCTTACCAGAGGCACTTGTGTTGGCTCTGCGCCCATAGAAGCGCTTCATGGATATTGACAACATGTTGTTGTGTCATGTGACGCGGTGCGGCAGAAGTTTAACCTTTAAATGAATTGTATTCAGTTGGTTTTGATTCACTTAAATTATGCGTTGAATATAGCGAAGCCTTATTACGAGGTTAAAGAACTTTCATCAAGATCTTTTTATGTGTTTGTTTTACATGAATAATGTCTTTATATAATAATGTGTTTGTGTTTGTGTGTGTAGGGCGGTCATCAGAGGGCTCTGGTTGGACTCAGCTGGAGTTGGCAGCAGTGATTCTCGTGCCGTCGTGCCTGCTCTGTGTGTGTGTGGTTCTGGGAGTGTGTGCGATTCAGAACCTGCGCTGCACACACATAAAAGCTCAGAAACAGGATCCAGAAGAAGTGCTGGATGACCAGACTCTAGTGTCAGCTGAAAAATGCCTGAAAGAACTCATCTATGACATGAGCACCTCTGGCTCAGGATCAGGTGAGTGCCAACTCTTCTCATTACAACAACAATATGAACATAAATCATGTTGTTTCCACATGTTATATGCCATTATGTTACAGAGTGACTATTTTCACTATGATTAATTAGCATCTTCCACACAGCATGGTTAATTGTACTCCAATAGTTTAGTGGAAATAAAGAAAATGAAGACAAACTGAACCCCAAGTTTCGCTGCAGTGGCAAGGGGCGATGTGCTTTATGGATGTGATTTTTCCGTGCTGACGACTCGGGTTGTCCCAATTTTTCCCATCCTTTTTTCTGTCTTCACTATTAATATTTCCTTTAATACTACTTGAGCTGGTTAAATTTAACCATGTTTTGACAATAGTAATATTGTGGTAACCATGTTTTTTTTTTTTTTTTAAGGAAGGAACCTATCGTTTTAACTATGGTGTTACTACAGTAATATAGTGTTAATATAGTAACCACAGTTAATTTTGTCGTTACAGTGATTAAACTACAAAATACCATGGTGGTGCTATGGTTACTGTAGTAAAACAATGGTTATTTTTTGTAAGGGAAGATTAGGGTAAGGTTTAGGGGTAGGGGTGGGTGTAGGGTGTCTATGGTTCTCTCAATAACCACAATAAATACGCTACAGTGATGCCCTTATACTGATGCCCTTATACTGAATGTTAGCATTTATTTAGGGGAGAAAATAGTATCTGCCACCATGTGTAAATAGCCTCTACCTTAATATTTTTATCATTCATCAAAATGCTATTTTGGTAACACTTTAATTATATTAAGGGTTTAAAAAGGGATTTATTATTGACTAATAATTAATTTACAAATGCATTTTAAATCATTAATATGTGGTTATAACAACATGCATAAAAAGAGTGACTTTAATGCAATACCTGGTTCAATGATGTAAATCTAATTTGTGTGTGAGTGTCTGAGTTCAGGGTCATTTGATAATTTCTCTGGGGATTAAGTAAAAAATGTCATGGGGTGTAACTGTCTGGAGACCATAAAAAAACTAATTAAAAGCTGTTATTCTGAACAACAACAAAAATGTATGTTGTCAAGATTAGTGCAGAATAATCTTTTACTAGCATTGCTCAAAGATAAGCAGTGAAGCAATTTTGTTTTAAAATATAATAAATATATGAAAAAAAAAAAAAAATGTCTACCAAATCAAAGTCATATGGTAAACCAACATACTGTATGTAGGTAGCTATTCTGTTGTTATATGACAAAAATACCCCTAAAAATAGAGAGGACCCATTTAGACTCTTATAACGGTCTGTGAAGTTTGAAAGAAATGATTCATTTGTCATCTCATAAAATTGAATATTTTGACATTTTTATGAAAAGGCACACTTTGTTCACGTCAATTAGTGTAACTTCTTGATATTTTTGACTTAAAGGGAAAGTTCACCCAAAAAAGAAAATTCTCTCATCATTTACTTCACTTTACCTCATGCCATCCCGGATGTGTATGACTTTCTTTACAATCAAGCTTGAAATCATGATGGTGCCTAGACACTGCAGTGGCAAGATGTACAATGAAAAATGTGTTACTTTGTGGTCTGTTCTCACCCAAAACTAACTGGGTCGCTTTGGAAGACTTGGATTTAACCCCTGTAGTCATATGGATTACTTTTATGTTTCCTTTATGTGATTTTTGGAGCTACCAAGTTCTGGTCACCATTCACTTGCAATGTATGGACCTACAGGAGCCAAAATATTCTTCTAAAAATCTTCATTTGTGTTCAGCAGAAGAAAGGAAGTCATACACATCTGGGATGGCATGAGGGTGAGTAAATTATGAGAGAATTTTAATTTTTGGGGAACTACCCTATTAAAAAATTCATGATATTTGTAAAAAATAAAAAAATAAAAATCATGAAAAATATGTTTGAAAACGTTTTTAAAATTACTGATTAAGTTGCGTACTACTCACATTTATTCTCATGTATTTCTCATTTTTATCTCCTTGGACAAACTTATTCATCAAGGACCCACCGTCTAAATAGTGAGCCATTTTACCTCACATGTTATAAATGCTTAATAACACCTACTGAATATCAGCAACCTAGATATTGTACATTAATGTACAGTGGACACACATGAAGCATGTATTAATGAGTTACCATCGTTAGAAACCTGTACATTAAGTTCAGTATGGTTTAATGGCCAAACTGGCACAAAATGCCAGCAACCATTTCACCCTGCAGCTTTCACCTGATTACCCACTGAAGCTAAGCAGGGTTGAGCCTGGTCAGTACCTGGATGGGAGACCTCCTTGGGAAAGCTAAGTGCACTTCTCGTAAAGAGTGTCCTGGCCAAATTCCCCCATTAGCCCTTATCAATCATGGCCTCCTAATAATCCCCATTCATAAATTGGCTGTATCACTCCACTCTCTCCTCTCCACCAACAGCTGGTGTGTAGAGTGTACTGGCGCAATATGGCTGCCATCGCATCATCAAGGTGGATGCTGCACACTGAGTCCCCTGTTCACCATGCAAAGCGCTTTGAGTGTAATGTCAGAAAAGTGCTATATAAATGTAACGTTCATTAATGGTCATCAGGCTTTATAAGATATATCCTGTGAATGAACATGAAGACCTGAAAAGTGGTTTTGGACTTTAGGTAACTAGGACTAGTTTTGAGATCAACGAGACAAAGAAAAGTGACAAAACAATTGAGTCAAGACATTACAGTAATGAAATTAAACACAAAGCAGACTGTAGAAAAATGACACAATTCCACATTTTAATCTCAATTTACCTGTTCACATCGCCCCATTTTCTGAACTCAGGCCTGAATTGGGCATACTCAATAGTAATGGCTGTAGTTCATCACCTCTTTGTATTACAGTCGTAATTGTGGTCTGTTTTGACATAAGACACTTGTAAGTTTGTTGCCCATATGTTGAGATATGGAGACTTATGAAAAAGCGAGATTTTGCTTTAAAATCAGCTTTAAAATCTGGATTACAACAGGACCATCGTTTTTTTTTAATAACCTACAAAATAAGGTAGTTAAGTCTTTAAGGTAAGCCAATGCACACATTTTTTTTTTATATTATAAATGAAGCTAAAGGTAATAGTAAAATATTATGGCAAACCATTAATCAATTGCCAAAGAAAGATTTTACATTAGGTAATAAACGCCTAGAATTAGATTTTCTAGGAAGAATAACTGATAAGTCAGATGAAATTGCAGACATATTTAATAACTATTTCACTGACTCAGTTCAAAGCTTGTCTGATAACTTTGGAATGAGAATTAAACAAATTACTCTCCCCAACCTGGCACATCCTGTATTTCACTTAACAACAGTCCAGTGTTGCCAACTAGTTTCAAAGGAAAGTAGCTAAAGCCTGCTCGAAAAGTCGCTAAATGTCGCTAGATGACGTCATACGCTAATTAGCATATTCGTGATGTCATCGCGTCATATTTGAATTTTGCATAGTGTCCGCCCTTTACATGTGTTTGCTTCTCTGTGCTTACCGTACATACTGTAATACCCTATTAATTCCCTATATCTATCAATCACTCAGAGAGAAAGATAGAAGCGACAGAAACTTATCTTTTCTCTCACACAGCGCTCAGCCATAACAAACCACTATGTGCATGTTTACAAAAAAAACAAAAAAACAATACAGATTCGTGATTGGTCCTTGACAATGCTGTTTGCACATGCGCAGTTCATTCACGTCTATGTCTGCTGCCGTGCGGTCAACTGATTGTGCTGCTCCGTCTTCTCGCCTGCTCACCTCTCTCTCTGTCAGTCTCACTGAACAGAGTAGACGCAGAGAGAGGTGTGCCTCCGAGTCCGGGCAGGAAAGCCAGACCATGCACTCGCGGGGCAGTACTGGCTACTTTCTTCTACGGAAGGTAGATAAGGTTTGTCCAAAAAGTCGCTAGATTTGTCGTAAAAGTCGATGAAGAGGTCTGAAAAGTCGCTAAATCTAGTGACAAAGTCGCTAAGTTGGCAACACTGCAACAGTTACTGAGCATACAATTTATAACATCTTAAGATCCTTTAAAAACTCTAATGCCAAAGATATTGATGGCTTAGACTGTAGTTTTTTGAAAAACAATAAAGATATATTTTTAGCTCCTATCACCCATCTTGTAAATCTCTCGATCAGACAATGTATATTTTCAAAATGCTGGAAAACTGGGGTAATTACCCCAGTTTTCAAGGACAGTAAACCAATCAATGCTGTCAACTCTAGGCCTATTTCAATCCTATCAGTAGTTTCCAAGATAGCAGAAAAGGCAGTAACAGAGGAACTTACGAATTTTCTTAATACACAAAACAACTCAGTGTTTCCCATGCAATTCAGGTTTTGCAAACATCGTTCAACGGAAACTGTGGTTTGTTATTTTATTGAGCAAGTAACGTCAAAATTAGACAGGGGTGGAGTTGTAGGTGCCGTGTTCCTTGATCTATGTAAGGCATTTGACATGCTGAACCATAATATACTTTTATCTAAACTATCACTTTTCAACCTGTCAGTTGATACAATAAAATGGACTGAATCGTATTTGACTATGAGAAAATAGTGCACTCGGGTTGAAACATATATATCCTCCTTAACAAGTTGATTAACTGATGTCCCTCAGGGGTCTATACTTGGGCCCCTACTTTTCAGTTTGTACTTGACAGATGCCTGTCCGAATGTACATATTCAAATGTATGCAGACGATACTGTGATTTATGTACAAGCCAAAACAAGTGAACAGGTAGCATTCAAGTTATCATCTGCAATGACTAAAATCTTTGATTGGCTTACACATTGCTGCCTTACGTTAAACGTTCTGAAAACAATTTCAAATAATTACAAATTGTGCCAGATTTTAAATATCTTGGAATTATTTTACACTCACATTTGACATTTGAAAAGCATTAAAAAGTAGTTTGCGCAGTTACATTTAACATTAGAAATTTTACATTTATACGGAATCAACTTTCAATATATGCTACTAAAGTATTTTTACATTAGATTATTTTTTCTCATTTCTCTTACTGTATCACATTGTGGTCACAAGCAGGAAAAAACATATTTGATAAAAAACCAAATACATATCATCCTCACATAATTAAAAAGTATAATTTCGATAATTTTGTTAATTTTAACATTTGTTGTCTAATGTACAAAATGATTAACAACCTTGCTCCACCACCCTTGAAAGAATTTGTGTCATTGCACTTAGAAAACACAAAACAAACTAGAGCCTCTTTAAGAGAAGATTGTGAAGTGCAATACAGAGCCACAGACTTTGGTCATTCAGCTTTTTCTATAAGAGCTGTCAATAATTGGAATATGTTACCAGCTAACATAAGACAATGTCCCACTCTTGCACAATTTAATTACATCTAAAAAAATATGGTTAAAGACAAGCCAAACTTGCGAACATTGGATAACTTGTAAACCGGTAATTATCATAATTTTGAGCACCCTTTAATTTAGTAGCTCATGTATTTAAACATGTAATGTTATTTATTATTGTTATTTGTAATGCATTTTTGCTTTGGGTGTTATATTTTTGTTTGTTGTCTAATGACTAATGTTTTAATAATGCTATTTGTAATGTACTTTTCATGCCCAGGGACTACAGATGAAATTCACTGTCCCTGTCAAATAAACCTACTGAATAAATAAAAATAAATGTTAGAATTTATTAAAGTCATAAAGAAAAACAGTTATAAAAGCTGAAATTCATAGGAAATGATCTGAAAATTATTTTCATAAATATTTTTTATGAAAATATAAATTACACTGGCCTTAAAAGCAACTAGAGACCCAGTGTAGCTCAAGCCAGAAGTCTGATGATATTATATTCCAAATCTGATTATGATCACTTTAAAACTCAAGAGTTTTATTAAACCTTGTTTGTGCCTACTATGGCGAAGGTTAGCATGCTAGCATTAGCTTAGCTCCATGACAGCAGCATGTAAACAGTACAAATTAAACATAACATACTGCATATATCTTAGTTTCAATTATCTTTGAGTGTTTATAACAGCTTCATTTATTGATCTCATGGATTCCATTCATAGAATGAAGCCGAAATCAAAATATTTATAGAATATGCACCCTATAACAAAATGCAGGTTCAGTGACAGAATTCTTCTAGTATACCGACATCAACCCTATAAAAATGCCAGTGATTGCTTGGAAAATATAGACAAATCATGTATTTTCATAATCGTGTATACAGTATATTCGCAACATATTTCATACGACTAAACGTTATTATTGAGATTTACACAGAGTTTTTAATCCTACTAAAGTAAGGGATGACGAACACCTGTCATGTGATCTCTGATGTAATAAATGTTCTTCTTCTACACTCAATATATGGGTCATATCTTGCCCACAGCTCCCTCTGTCTTCCTGGTTCAATAGAACAAACATTGTATTGGTTTTCAAGATTACTTTACAATTCACCTTTTAAACATGCAGTTAATGTAAATGGGTGTTCAAGTGGTACTGTAAAACCCATCAGAGGTTAAGGGGTCTGTTTTTGCTGTATTGAGACATAAATTATTAATTAATGAATGAATAAGTGTGTTATTAAGCATTCATAACATGTAATTAAGAAAACTCACAATTTGGCAAGTATTGCGGGAAAGTAGTCATTTTTATTCATGTTATTATAACTGCATGGCAATGATTTATAATGCATTTGTAAATGAATTATTAATGAACCCTTTTAAATAAACCCTTAACAAAGGGATTGTTCATGTAAAGTGTTACCCTATTAACAATATGTTATTCTGAAATAGCAAACACCTCAAGGGATGAAAAAAATAAAATAAAAATCAAATCATTTACTTGCCCTCATTTTGTTTCAAATCCATATGGCTTTCTTTCTTCAGCATGACACAAAAGTATATGTTTAGCATGTCTGGCTGCTCTTCTTCATAATGAAAGTGCATGGGGATATTCTTAGTATTTTTTGGTGTCTTTTGTGCAATATGATTTTTTTTTACGACATGAGGGTGAGTAAATGTGCAACATTTCTGCTGTTGTTTCTATAGCTGACATTGTGATGGGGTATTTTCTCAGGATTGCCACTGTTGGTCCAGAGAACGATTGCTCGGACTATCGTGCTGCAGGAGAGCATCGGAAAGGGGCGCTTCGGGGAGGTGTGGAAGGGCAAATGGAGGGGGGAGGACGTCGCTGTGAAGATCTTCTCCTCACGAGACGAACGCTCCTGGTTCCGTGAGGCGGAGATTTATCAGACCATCATGTTACGGCACGAGAATATTCTTGGGTTCATCGCCGCAGATAACAAAGGTATCACATCACAGGGATTTCAGTGTTTGAATCACAATGCATATTGTTTCTTTGTCTTGCTTTTATGCAGTTCAGCTAAATAAGCTCAATATAATCAATAATTCCAGTTGCATATAATTCACGTTAATCTTTTTATTATGTATGGGTTATGTGCATTTCTGTAGGACTTCATTTAAGGAGATTTGTAAGTTAAATAAGCTTGTTTGTGTTGTTATTCTAAAGTCTAATCCTTTGGGTTACCAAATCAATGCAAGCTTAATTTTTTTATTTTATTTTAAACAGGGCTGTTGATTTAACACATTAATTCTGTGTGATTAATTATATAAAAAATAACATGCTAAAAATAATCAACAAAATAAATCATGCTCCCTGACCGTAATTATGAAATTGTATAAGTACAAGTTTCTAAGTTTCAGTCATCTATTCTTTCTTTTTTGTGCTGTCTCAAAGAAAAGATGAATATAATTGTAATTCTTTTCATCATTGATGTGTCTGTAAAATTACATGACTGTGTCAGCTGACTAGCAAAAAGAAAATACACAATTGAAGACATAGAACATCTTTTCTTTTTTCTTTTTTTTATTGCCCCTGCTTAGTTTTGTTTTGGATTGATTTCAAAATAGATATGACTAAAAAATTTAACAAAACTATATACTTAAACCATGTGATGTTTTACTTTGTTTAGAAAACTCATTTACTTCAGAGAACAAGAATGTTGTCCTTAATCTGTTAATTATTTTAGCAAAATTCTATATACATAAAACTCAAAAAAGATTTTTAAGAATCAAGTGATATGAATCACTCAAAAAATGTAGTATACACTACATTCTGCAACACTGATCTCAAGGTTTATATTGATACCCTTTTAAGTTTGAGAATACAGAACCCTAGACTTGTAAAATCTGTAAAACATTTGAAGCTTTTCAAATTTATGTAATTGCCCTTTATTTTAATTTTATCTTTATGATATCTAATATTTTATATTATCTAATATGTTGTATTACACAAACTATTTGTGTTGTTTATATATTGTCATTGTTGCAAATACAAATAAAGTAAAAAATAAATAAATAAATAAGCCGTAACAATTTATCTGCAAAAACATTGCCAGTAATTCCATTATTGGCACGATAATAATATTTAGATTTTCCCAGTTATCGGCCAATAAAATATCGTCCAATGTTACTGTATATCGTGCGTCCCTAGTCAAAGCTACATTTGAAAATACTTTCATAGTGTAACGTGTGCTGGCACTGGCAATGACGAAGACGTGAAGATGAAGAACCCAAGTGCAGTTTATTTACAAACGTGATAACCAGTAACCCTGACTACAAACGTGAAACATAACCCATAAACATGAACTTGACTATAACATGACTTGACTATTAACATGACTTGACTATTAACATGACTTGACTATTAACATACACATTCAATACTTGACAACTAGACAATGCAAACATGAGGGCTTAAATACAAGACATGGGAGAACATAAACCAATGAACAAACAGAACTGATAACAAGCTAATTAAACAATAAACCAATGAAAACATGACACATGAACATGGAGGGAAAACAGAAATCACATGACAAGGGAAACAGGAACTAAACATTTCAAAATAAAAGACATGACTCAACAAAATACACATGACACATAGGCAGAGTGTGTGTGGCCACGGGCAGGGCTGGGCTGGCCATCGGAAGAACCAGGACTTTTCCTGGTGGGCCGGCCGTGAAACGGGATGGCAACGTTATGCCGAATGGTGGCAATAAGCTGAAACGGGCCACCACGTTATGCCGAACGGGACTGGCTGAAGAGGGCCGCAAAATGGTGTCGTGATAAGCCGAAGGGGCCGCTATATACAGAAAAGGATAGCAACTTTTGGGCCTGTTTCTATGTAAAATCCAGAGCCGATTTCTCTTCCCAGTATTAATGATTATAGGTAGCCTATTGATAAGAAATTCCAATTACCACTCTAGGATAATGCTGCTCGTAACTGCTGGTCTAGGATCAGTTTCCATACCTCAAATTCAAACCATAATTACTGGTGAGAAGTGAAAGGCTGACTCTAGATCAGTGGCTGCGGCCGTTTTTAATTTTTCATTGCTTGAGTGGCTGCAACGGATCGCTGCGTGCATGTGCAATGAGAATGTCTTCATTTCTAAAGTTATTTTACATTTTTAAAACAAATATTAAATGAATTAGGATAATTATTGAACGCATTTATTAGATTATGGTCGCATTGAAAAAGAGTTAATTCAAGTTTGTAACATTCCTTTTTTAATTATACACTCATTCACATTTAAACTGATCAATCAAACTCAAGCATCCCAATGAAACTCAAAACGAGCGAGCACCAAGATTACTTTTGACAAAATAAATTCATCAGACACACTCCTCGAACTTGTGAAGCATACTCCCTCCACTGGATTTTATCTTAACTTCCAAAATGTTTCAAATCATTGATTCATGATATTGTCAGACCGCTTATGATAATGTCAAATATTGCCTTCCTCTGCGGTTCTTTCACCCTCCGCCTATGTACACTTTTGTCCGCCATATCAAAGTCATTGTGGTATAGCCAACTTGTAGAAACCATTTGTTGTCATGTGATAAAAAAAAACTAAAAAACATCATGACTGTATCAAGGTCAGTAAATCTCAGTAACGTCAATTTTTATAAAAAGTAAACGATAATTTGAGCATAGCAATGTTTGTTTGTTTTTAAATGGAATAACCTATGATATTTGTGGGATTTTTCTTTTACCTTTAGGTCAACCAAAAATTATCTCGTCATTTACTCACCCTCATGTCATCCCAGATGTGGATGACTTTCTTTCTTCTGCTGAACACAAATGAAGATTTTTAGAAGAATATTTCAGCTCTGTAGATCCATACAATGCAAGTGATTGGTGATCAAAACGTTTAATGTCCAAAAAGCACATAAAAGTCAGCATAAAAGTAATCCATGTCTTCAGAAGTGATATGATGGGTGTGGGTGAGAAACAGATCAATATTTAAGTCCTTTGTACTATAAATCTCCACAATCACAATCTTCTTCTTTTTTTTTTTTTTTTTTTTTTTTTTGGCTATTTGCATTCTTTGTGCATATTGCCACCTAATGGACAGGGCTGGTCAAAGGTGGATTTAACTACTGGAGTCATATAGATTACTTTTATGCTGCCTTTATGTGCTTTTTGAAGCTTCAAAATTTTGATCATCATTAATTTGTATTGTATGGATCTACAGAGCTGAGATATTCTTCCAAAAATCTTCAAATTTGTGTTCAGCAGAGGAAAGAAAGTCATACATATCTGGGATGGCATGAGGGTGAGTAAATGATGAGAGAATTGTCATTTTTAAGTGAACTATTCCTTTAAAAAATAGTTTCCAAACGTTTATGTGTACACTTAAGGTGCTGGGAAAATGACTTTTTCATAATAGAGACACCACGTGACATTTTTAGAGTTGAAAATGGTATGAAGTTTAAAAAAAAAATAAAAAATTATAACACTAACATGAATACAATGTACACACGTGTTTTAAACTGGATTTCTACAAGATTTTTCCTTCCAATCATCTTGGAAATCCTTATTTGTTGTGGATCCTAAACCAGAGTCCTGAGCCACAAATACCACATACAGATATCTGTGACTGTTTGATTGTGGTTTTAATAAAACTGTCACACCTCAGGTTGTGTTTTCTGTGAGCAGTGATTGTAATCTCTCTCTTCAGATAATGGCTCGTGGACACAGCTGTGGTTGGTGTCAGAGTATCATGAGCATGGGTCGCTCTTCGATTATCTGAACAGATACACGGTATCAGTGGAGGGCATGATTGTTCTGGCACTGTCCATTGCCAGCGGGATCGCACACCTGCACATGGAGATCATAGGCACTCAAGGTGTGGGAATATACAATCAAACTTCATTCATGCAGCATCCGGTCTTGTTTTTCTGTTTATTTACAGATTTATCGGCATTCATCAGTTGTCTGAAAATTATATTATGCCACTTTAATTCTCCACACAGCGTTTTATTTAGTATTATTACATAAAGCAGTCAAGGGCTTCACAACTTTTAATTAAAAAAAAAGTTAATTTATATATTTATGTTCCATTTAGGTGCAAGATTTACAGCTCATACTGGACAAATAAATTAAGTCAGCTAGCACAGATAAGATTACTTTTGTAACTTGTCATCTGTAACTAGGGACATACAGTTTTAACTATGTCTTTTTAACTATTGTACTTCTAAACACCTAATACCACTGCACGCTTGCAGTGATCAAAAATAAATTGAAGAATGATAAATAAATAAATAAATAAATAAACAAATAAATGTATGGCAAAATGGTCAATTAGATAATAACATAAAAATACAATCAATTAAGGACAGACCAAGAATAAAAGAATTGTTTATTACATTGCGCCCCTGGAATTTTTCTTTAATGCAAAACTGTATAATTTACTGTTGATTTCTGTGCAAGTTTAATGTCTCTTATGTCACTCCACACTCTCTGTCTTTCAAAATAATTTACAGTCAAATCAATATTTCATACAGGGCTGCTAGGTCTGTATTACAAAGACTTTCCAATGACCGAAACTCCAAATATGCCACATATTTCAGAGTCCCATTCTGTGTAATTTCAGATTTTCATTCATATGTAGGCCTATAACAAGCCCTTTTAGCATTTAATCATGTGCAAGATATGAATTATGCCTCACTGATCTCGGCCTGCATCACCTTGGTCTATTGATGGACTACACTCTTAAAATGGAATACATCGACTATCAATCAGCAAACTAACAAAGGACAATGCATCTATGTGAACTTCTGCAATTAATCCAGGATGTACTTGAAAGACATTAGTCATTAATCTTACAGTTCATAAAAAATATTTGTTTAATAATTTTAAACCATGACTTGTACTGCATATAAATAACTAATATATATATATTCATGATGTTAGCCAGAGGGGAACTGGCTCCCACAGTGAGCCTGGTTTCTCCCAAGGTTATTTTTCTCCATCTTATGGAGTTTTGTGTTCCTTGCCACAGTCACCTTCAGCTTGCTCATTGGGTTTCTAAATACAATTATTATTTAATTACTTAATTTCTATACACAATTTACAATCATATTTAATAAAATTACACAATGATGACTCTTAGACTTTACAGATATTACAGTTTCATTTTTTGTTAATGCATGATTTTCTGTAAAGCTGCTTTGAGACGATGTGTGTTGTGAAAAGCGCTACAAATAAAAATGACTTGACTTGAAATGACTTGAATTATATATTTATATAATTACGTTTTTATTAGTTAAAATAGCGAAAATACAAATTCTTTAAATCAGAACATTACATTTGCACTAGCAAAAACATAAATTCTTGAGATAAAAAAAATTACATCATTATCATTATAAAAATTACATTTCAGCTAGTAAAAGCCATAATTATTGATATTTGGAACTGCATATTCACTGGTAGAATTTCACAATGATCTGTCATTCACTCCTATTTAAAATGCAATTACAGATATCTATAATTAATTTCCTACTAAATATCAACATGTACTTCTTACTAGTAAAAAATATAATTGATATAATTACAGTACATTGTTACTAGTACAAATGTCAATTGCTGATATCAATAATTGAATTACATGTTGTAAATGCAAATTATTTATATCTGTAAATGTATTTCAACATGTTAGATTTGGTATTTAAGATATCTGGAAATGGATTTCAGATAAATGGCTAAAAAATGAAATAAATTGAAATTAGTTAAAGCAATCTTGAAGATGGTGAAAACCAAATTACAGATATAAAAATAGCATTTTTACTAGATGTAATCGCATTGTTGATAAAAGAAAGGAAATTTTAACTAGTAACAATAAAATTGTTGATAAAAAAATGATAATTTTTACTAGTAAGAAGTACATAGCTGATATTTGTATTTATAATTTCAACTAGTAAGAAACATTCTAGAAATCTGAAATTGTGTTTTGAACAGGAGTGAATGACAGATCATTGTGAAATTCTACTAGTGAAAATGCTGTTACAGATATCAATAATTAGGATTTTTGCTAGTTGAAATTTCATTTATTTATATCAAAAGTGGGTATTCCCAGGAGTAATGATGTCATGTTTTATATCAAGAATTTACATTTTTACAAGTAGTAATTCCATTGCTGATATCAAGAATTAGCATTTTAAATTGCAAAAATGTATAGATATCTATAATTCATATATCCTGCACATGATAAAATATCGTAAGGACTTGAGATAGTAGGCCTGCTGTATAATGTAAGTAGCAGCTGTAAACATTTGCAAAGTTTGAAAAGCTGATTTTACCTCATTTGTAGGCCTACCCAGTTACCTTATTTCTACTGATGTCCTATTCCAACTGTAAAATCACTGAATTGTAATCAAACTTTACAATGCCATACAATACCATACAATCAAATACCTGTACTCATATCATAGTGATAAATATGGAAGTGACTCAAGAGCAGGATATGCATTATGTGATTTAATTTTAATCATCATGATGATGGTCAGTTTGAATGATAAAACAATGTTAAATGGTTGGTTGGAAAAATGTTTACATTCAAAATCTAATTTGTGCAATATGTAAAAAAAAAAAAAAAAAAAAAAAATCATCACCTGCATCAGATTCAAAGTAGCCCAATTCCATGGGGGAAAAAATAACACTTGGCAACCAGTTTTATTTATTTGGTAGCCATAAAAAAGGTTTATTTTGTATATAAAAATGTAAAATTTTGCATGTCCAGCCAACTATACATTATCCCTCACATATTGGTGATGTATTGTAAGTTGTTTTTTGTTGTTTTTTGCTTTGCGGTAATACTGTGACCAGACCCCTTTTCATTGTCATTTTTCTGGTGTGATGGTCAGGGATTTCCACAGTTAAGTGAATGGGCTTTGCCCCACTCTAATACCTGGAGTTTCAGCTGAATTCATTCATAAAGAGTGAAACTCATTTACCACGGTTGACTGCAGTAAATCCTCTTAAAGGCCAGAGCTGGTCATCTCTCAGAATAGCTGTGTGCTGTGGATCTCAGCAGCCAATCAGATTAGCCGTCGTTCAGTCTTTCTGCTCGATTACCTCAATTCTGTTTTCCGTTGCCTGGAAGTCACTTTATTTACTTATATGCTGTCTTTACTAAGTGAAAATTTACTGTAGACGAATGTGATCCTTCTAAAGCAGAGGCACTTATCCTGTGCCACATTTATTTTGCTGGCAGGAGCCACATTACAAAAAAAAAAAAAAAAAAAAAAAAAAAGAAAGAAAAAAAAAACTCTGAATGCACACTATTGTAAATGTTGAATTGTTAAATTGAATTCTTACCTTTGTTTTTCTTACTTTAAAGGTAATTTTGCAAAAGCAAACTATGTCTTCAACAGTAGATACTAACAACTATGGGCCATTTCAGAGTGCGAGATCTAAAATTCTGATTTATTAGTCAGCACTCAGAGTAAGTGGCTATTGCAGATGACAAGCATTAAACTTGTTAAAAACAACATTGATGAAAAACGTGAGACTTTGGCTCTGCCCCAAAACCTAGTGAAATTCATACCTAGACAGCATTTTATAGGCACACTCCCAACGACATGAACATTGTTCCATAAGATACCTTATTTTGGCCAAATTTTATGGCGACATCACATGAAGTCTTCACAGATAAGACAGTCTCAGAATGCATTGCGATGAGCTCAAAAAATAGAGCACAGCAGTCTGGTTCGTAAAAAGTAAAAATCCCATTCTTTTTTTTCCATAGTAGAACTGAGTTTTAACTATATTGTAACTTATAAAACTTTAAAGAGCATTATAACATGGCTTATACCCAGATATGCGGTGTAGTAAAGCACACTTTTGGCATGTTAAAGAGATGATTCAGGTGTCTGGATCACAGTCATGGAGTGATGCTGTACAGTCCAGATTGCAGTGGTCAGCTGCCTCCTCTGTTATATAGCGCTCGGAATCGGCCCGCAAGATCGAAATTGCGTGTGCAAATAGCGTTCTGCACAGATTTTGTGGGCATTTGTGCCTTTGCCTGATCTGCATGATTCCTTTAGTGAATCAGGCACTAAACCGCACAGAGAGTGTGTGTGTTTCTAATATGCTTTTACTGTGCGCAATACATTCGTAGTGAATTGTCCCCTGTGTGTGTGTCACTAGTCGTTGATTGAGTACCATGGCTGTAAAGGATAAGAATGTATCCATAGATCACCAAGTGTATTGAATAATCATGACAAAATGTACTATCCACAAATGATTTTAAGTTCAGTTATGAAACTCTACATGCCACAAGTTGAAAGGTCTTTTGTAATCGGTTAGTTAGTCAAAATCTTTCTTTGTCTAACATTATATTGCCTCAGTTGTTTGCAGACAAGCTGATTTCACTGCAGTGCGCTATGAGAGTTTTCTCTCTGAAACCCTCCTCCTCCCCAGCACCACATGTCTAGATCTGCTTTATGGGGATTGCATATGTCTTATTATGCAGCAAGCACCATGTGTTACATGCTCAACACCGCATGTCTGTGTGTTCTAGCAGCAGCAAATCTTCATATTTGCTCTGCAGCAGCAGTGTAATCAGATATAGTCTGCAAAGACCAAACCTACTAACTTGTCATATCCATTATAACACCTTAAATGTATTACTAGAGTCATGACTGAACTGCAACGGTCTGTCTTTCTGCATGGAAATGCATTTGACAGGAGTGTATTGTGTACTGTCATTGAATAGTGTATTACTTA
This sequence comes from Myxocyprinus asiaticus, assembly GCF_019703515.2. NCBI lineage: Eukaryota > Metazoa > Chordata > Actinopteri > Cypriniformes > Catostomidae > Myxocyprinus > Myxocyprinus asiaticus. The sequence goes on along the minus strand of NC_059354.1, from coordinate 7,861,370 downwards.
TGGCACAGGGAAGCCCGCCATCGCTCACAGAGACATCAAATCAAAGAACATCCTGGTGAAGATGAACGGGACAGCTGTGATTGCTGATCTTGGTCTGGCCGTCAAACATGACTCCAACACCAACATCATTGACATTCCCATCAACCATAGAGTGGGCACCAAGAGGTTAGAACAGCTTATTATTAGCAAGTAGTTAATAGCAAGTTATTAACCACTGAAAATCTTCTGATGCACTGCCATATCTCATTCAAACAAATACATCACAAAATATGGCATGTTGCAATCAATCACGAGAAATGTGGAGCCAATGAGCATTCGACCTTACATGTTGTAAAAACATGTCATAGCGCTTCTTGAGGTGGCAATTTTTGAATTTTGAAATCAGTGTTGGAGTTGACCCTAACGGCTGTTATGGGTGCTACAGCAGATGGAGATGGAGATCGTTGAATAAAAGGCTTGTATTTGGGTCTGTTCCTCAAACTGAGCTATACGAAGACCTGGATTAAAGCGCATGAATAAAATGGATTACTGTACTTTTTTATGATTGTTTGATAGAATTTTGTTTTGTAAAGCGCATCATATTCTGAAAAATCCTTTTGTATGCCACTGCAAACAAAATAAAAATTAAATGCTTACTGAATGGTTAAACGATTACCGAATGCTTATTAATTTTAAATGTGCACTCAGACATGTTAGCATCACATGACCAGATGAATACTACTGGCTTAATCTCAGTAACTGCCCTGTATTTGGACACTTTCAATCATAGATTAAACTAATCCTGGTTTACTGTGCATAGAGAATTTCTACAGTGGCATCTGTAACTGAAAACAACTGTTTAAATGATGCAGCTTCCAGGCCACTAGGAGTCACTGTAAGCCAATGTAAGTCACTTTGACAAACTTCAAAAATTACTGAGTGCAACTTTAACATTTTAAAGTTTAATTGTGGCCACAGTAATGTAATCTTTTGAAATGAGTTGATAATGTCCTTGTAGGAAAATGAAGTGTAACTGTGTTAAATAAATGGGATGGTTAACATTTAACTAATCTCATTGACTATAAATGCAATAAAATTAACTGATTTATACCATGAATTCAGTATTTATGGATTCAATCAGTCTCCGTAAACATTTGCACTTTTCTAATTCTAATGTTTAGATGCTGTCAATACATCAATATGGTATGTTTAGGTGTCAGTGCAAACGTAAGGAAATGTACGGGTGATAGAACCACACTTTATGTAAAAAATGCATATGAATTCTTATGAGATCACATTGCTGTTGTGGTGTGAGTACATTACACTAATGCATGTGTGTGTGTGTGTGTGTGTGTGTGTGCAGGTACATGGCACCTGAGATCTTGGATGACTCTATAAACATGAGCAGCTTCGAGTCGTTTAAGCGAGCTGATATCTACTCACAGGGTCTGGTGTTCTGGGAACTCGCTCGCAGATGTTCCTTCCGAGGTGCTTTATTGTGTTATAGTGGACTTTAAGAACAGAGTGATCCAATCACAATTAATACACACCAGCAGTGGGATTGAGAGACAGTTATTCTGTTCCTATTCATGGACGCCTTGTGGAAATAAGAGTTTTCACTAAAGTCAGATAGTTTGCATTAATATCAATTATAAAGTTATAACTCTCCAAGCACCTGTGAAAAGGGCTCATATAATGAGAAACTGAATTGTCCTTAATCTTTTGATGCAAGCATACTACAAAAACATCTTGTTAATTTCAGAGCTCAATACTTTCTTCACAGTTTAAAAAAGAGCATTGATTGAAACTAATTTGCAAAAACGAGATGTTCTGATTTTTTTAATATTACTGACATCAGATGAATACATCAACTCATGACCTGCCACATTTGCATATTTGCTGTTTAAACTCTGCCCTCCCATGTTTAGATCTGAAGTCAAATAGATACTATTATTCCTAATCAGCAGAAGAACCAATGAAAAGATCAAATTGTGATAAAGTCAACACGTGGCTGAAGTTTATTTTTAACAAGATTCCTTATCATTTCAATCTGATCTTAACAGTTTGAGCAGCACATTACAGCTTGAATTGTTTTGTAAATGTGTTACTCAAAAAAATAACTACAAATTACTAATTATGTCTCTAAAATTGTAACCAGATTAATGACACTACTGATTACTTCTTTAAAAAGTAATCCCATTTCTAATTACTTTCCCATTACTTTCTAATAAAACACTTTTCACAGAATTTTTTTGTTTTTTTCTAAATTTCCTTCCTGTTCAATGTGACACAAAAGTCATAGGCTGAGTTCGGAACTGCATACAACCATACTACTCATACTATTTCTGCCATAGAAAAATATGGCAGAAGTAGTAAGAGTAGTATGGGTAGTATGCCATTCCGAACTCAGCCAGACATTCAGCAGCATGCATTTCTGAATTACAATGACTCACTAGGGGGCACACATCTTGCATCTGTCACAGAAATGAAAATCTGCACATAATGTCATACATGTTTTACATGTATTCTACATATATAATAGAATTTTTTTAATATATGTAACCCAAGATATACAGGTGCACCTCAATAAATTAGAATGTCGTGGAAAAGTTCATTTATTTCAGTAATTCAACTCAAATTGTGAAACTCGTGTATTAAATAAATTCAATGCACACAGACAGAAGTAGTTTAAGTCTTTGGTTCTTTTAATTGTGATGATTTTGGCTCACATTTAACAAAAACCCGCCAATTCACTATCTCAAAAAATTAGAATACATCATAAGACCAATAAAAAAACATTTTTAGTGAATTGTTGGCCTTCTGGAAAGTATGTTCATTTACTGTATATGTACTCAATACTTGGTAGGGGCTCCTTTTGCTTTAATTACTGCCTCAATTCGGCGTGGCATGGAGGTGATCAGTTTGTGGCACTGCTGAGGTGGTATGGAAGCCCAGGTTTCTTTGACAGTGGCCTTCAGCTCATCTGCATTTTTTGGTCTCTTGTTTCTCATTTTCCTCTTGACAATACCCCATAGATTCTCTATGGGGTTCAGGTCTGGTGAGTTTGCTGGCCAGTCAAGCACACCATCACCATGGTCATTTAACCAACTTTTGGTGCTTTTGGCAGTGTGGGCAGGTGCCAAATCCTGCTGGAAAATGAAATCAGCATCTTTAAAAAGCTGGTCAGCAGAAGGAAGCCTGAAGTGCTCCAAAATTTCTTGGTAAACGGGTGCAGTGACTTTGGTTTTCAAAGAACACAATGGACCAACACCAGCAGATGACATTGCACCCCAAATCATCACAGACTGTGGAAACTTAACACTGGACTTCAAGCAACTTGGGCTATGAGCTTCTCCACCCTTCCTCCAGACTCTAGGACCTTGGTTTCCAAATGAAATACAAAACTTGCTTTCATCTGAAAAGAGGACTTTGGACCACTGGGCAACAGTCCAGTTTTTCTTCTCCTTAGCCCAGGTAAGACGCCTCTGACGTTGTCTGTGGTTCAGGAGTGGCTTAACAAGAGGAATACGACAACTGTAGCCAAATTCCTTGACATGTCTGTGTGTGGTGGCTCTTGATGCCTTGACCCCAGCCTCAGTCCATTCCTTGTGAAGTTCACCCAAATTCTTGAATCGATTTTGCTTGACAATCCTCATAAGGCTGCGGTTCTCTCGGTTGGTTGTGCATCTTTTTCTTCCACACTTTTTTCTTCCACTCAACTTTCTGTTAACATGCTTGGATACAGCACTCTGTGAACAGCCAGCTTCTTTGGCAATGAATTTTTTTGGCTTACCCTCCTTGTGAAGGGTGTCAATGATTGTCTTCTGGACAACTGTCAGATCAGCAGTCTTCCCCATGATTGTGTAGCCTAGTGAACCAAACTGAGAGACCATTTTGAAGGCTCAGGAAACCTTTGCAGGTGTTTTGAGTTGATTAGCTGATTGGCATGTCACCATATTCTAATTTTTTGAGATAGTGAATTGGTGGGTTTTTGTTAAATGTGAGCCAAAATCATCACAATTAAAAGAACCAAAGACTTAAACTACTTCAGTCTGTGTGCATTGAATTTATTTAATACACGAGTTTCACAATTTGAGTTGAATTACTGAAATAAATGAACTTTTCCACAACATTCTAATTTATTGAGATGCACCTGTATACTTAAAATGTACTTAATTGAAAGTCAGTAACTATAATTTGATTTCAGGAATTTAAAAAGTAAATTACAAACCCCATTTCCAGAAAAGGTGGGACATTTTGTAAAATGCAATAAAAACAAGAATCTGTGATTTGTTAATTCTCTTGCACCTTTATTTAACTGACAAAAGTACAAAGAAAAGATTTCCAGTGTTTTCACTCACCAACTTAATTGTATTTTGTAAATATAATTTTTTTTTTTTTTAATTTGATGCCTGCAACACACTCAGAAAAAGTTTGGACAGAGGCATGTTTACCACTGTGTTACATCACCTTTTAATTACACTGTTTAATAGTTTGGGAACTGAGGACACTAATCGTTGCCATTTTGCAAGTGGAATTTTTGCCCATTCTTGCTTGATACAAGACTTCAGCTGCTCAACAGTCCGTGGTCGTCATTGTCTGATTCTCCTCTTCATGATGCGCCATACATTTTCAATAGGAGACAGATCTGGACTGCAGACAGGCCAGTCAAGCACAAACACTCTGTGTCTACGAAGCCACACTGTTGTAGCACGTGCAGAATGAGGCCTGGTATTGTCTTGCTGTAATAACCATTGACTTCCCGGGAAAAGACGTAGTCTTGATGGCAACACATGTCTCTGTAAAATCCCAATATACGCCTCCGCATCAATGGTACCTTCACACATATGCAAGCCACCCATGCCGTGGGAACTGATGCACCCCCATACCATGACAGATGTTGGCTTTTGCAGTTTTCGCTGATAAAAGTCTGGATGGTCCCTTTCTTCTTTGGTATGGAGAACTCGACGTCCGTTTTCCCCAAAAACAAGCTGAAACCTGGACTCATCTGACCACAGCTCACATTTCTCATCTTTCGGACCATCTGAGATGAGCTCGGGCCCAGAGAACTTGGTGGCGTTTCTGCATAGAATTGATGTATGGCTTTCACCTTGCATAGAGTTTCAAGTTGCATTTCTTGATGCAGCGGCAGACTCTGTTAAGTGACGACGGTTTTCCGAAGTACTCCTGAGTGTATGTGGCTATATTTAACACAGTAGCATGACGGTTTCTCATGCAATGAGGGCTCGTCGGTCATGCACATTCAACAGTGGTTTCCAGCCTTGCCCTACACGTACTGAGATTTCTCCAGATTCCCTGAATCTTTTCACAATATTATGTATGGTAGATGGTGAAAGACCTAAATTCTTTGTTATCTTACATTGAGAAATGTTATTTTTGAAATGTTTGACAATTCTCTCACAAAGTGGTGAGACGCAACCCATCTTTGCTTGCAAAGACTGAGCCTTTGGTTGATGTTCCTTTTATACCCAATCATGATACCCTCACCTGTTACCAATTCACCTGCTTATTGTGGAATGTTTCAAAACAGTGTAACTTAAATATTCTATAAACTTTTCACTCTTATTTTGCACCGTCCCAACTTTTTCTGAGTGTGTCGCAGGCATCACATTCAAAATTTGAATATATTTACAAAGTACAATTAAGTTGGTGAGTGAAAACATTGGAAATCTTTTCTTTGCACTTTTGTCAGTTAAATAAAGGTGCAAGAGAATTAACAAATCACAGATTCTTGTTTTTATTGCATTTTACAAAATGTCCCAACTTTTCTGGAAATGGGGTTTGTAGATTACAATTATGAATTACTTTGTCATAAGATTACACCTAACACTGGTAACAAAGTCATGCATCTTTGCAACAGCTTTGATTAATTGGGATGTGCCGATATTGAATGTGTCAGTTAATAATTGGACCCGACAGCAAACCCACAGCCTGTGTGTAAGCACTGTTACTCATTTTATATGCGAACATGCCGTTTACCCAGAAGTCTTAAAGGCACAGCAGCAAACAATGGCCTGTTTAATAGGGTCAGAGAAGTGAAAATAAGACAAATATTTGTTGACAAAAAAACTGGACTAGCATTATAAGTGGATTTCAGTAAAAAAATAAAAAAATGATTACATTGCTGCATTCAAATTATCCTGGGAAATTCAGAAAGATTAATCCCGTTTCACAATTTCATGAAAGCTTTTTTGTCTTTTTTTTTTTTCTTTTTTTTTTCAGTAAGCTTTTTAGCACCGGTACAACAAACTGAAGAGCAAAGTCACACATTAGATGTGTAATTGGTGCTTTACCAATTACATTTTATCATTCTCATTTCGTCATATATAATGATGGGAAATATAGTTGAAGTGAAGCCTATCATTTCATAACCCAGCTAAACGAGTCTCATTTTCTTGCCAACTTTATCTTTATTCTTCATTAACAGAACAAAAAATGCACACATATCAAACTGTACAGTCAAAAGGCACTAGTAAAAACGTAATTATTACCAATAACAATGTGCTTTCACCATGATTCTTTAATCGACATGCCCCAACTCAAAAAGTCTGGGCTCAAAGAAAATCCCAAAACTCCCAGTGGTAATTACAACTTTGTGGCACCGTTCATGTGCGCTCAACTCATAAATACAGTCATTCTGAAATGACTTGAATGCTCCAAATAATAAAAATGAAAGATATGACTCCTATTTTGCTAAAATACCAAATCCATATGTACAAAAGCACTTCTAAATTTGGATAAATTAATAAAGTGAGTAACTGAGATGTTCCAGCAATACCTTTTTACATTTCTGTAGTGATTGAAGCTTTGTGTTCTGCAGGGATTCATGAAGATTTCCAGTTGCCTTATTACGATCAGGTGCCATCAGACCCATCGGTGGAGGACATGAGGAAGGTGGTGTGTGAACAGAAACTGCGACCCAACATTCCCAACCAGTGGCAGAGCTGTGAGGTGTGTGTGAGAAGTGTGGCATTTATAGTACTCACTCACATGAGGAATCTATTGAGTAATTAGCAGGATTTAGTCATGTTTGGAGATGGATATTATGCAACTACTTTCCTTTTCCTTTGAAAACAACTTTAAAAGAACATTATAAAAGAAAATGGCTCTAGTTTTGATGCTGCTACTCCACATTATTTATGAAGATTAAATGAAGAGTTCACCCAAACATGACATTTCTGTCATTTACTACACCTTATGATATTTCAAACCCGTATGACTTTCTTCCGTCGAACACAAAAGGTTTTTAGAAAAATATTCATGTGCTCTTTTCCATATGATGACAGTAGACATAGCATATATACATAAAATTATTTTTATACTACTATACTTCACACTTTTCAGTCCTCCTGTGCCCAGGTGTACTTCCCTGACGATCACATTTTCCATCATGGTCTATTTCTATCCTCAAATTTAATTTGTTTTAATTTCCATAAAACGTAGTACATTTTAAATTGTCTCCATACAGTCAACATTTTCAGTTTTTACAAATGACTATGCATAGCAAGCGCAAGTCTGATGAAATAGGTGTTCTGTTTAATAATTTGCAGAGTTGGGGAACATACATTTACAAGTTTAATTGCATTACTGCATTAATAATTTTCCGCCTGAGAGCAACAGAGCGCTTTTGTGATCTCTCACTCTCTATCTCTCTCAAAGCGCTCTGTTGCTTTCAGAGACTATATATATATATATATACAGTACGCATGAGAGAGATGACACTTTAAGGGATAGTTCACCCAAAAATGGAAATTATCTCATCATTTACTTACCCTCATGCCATTCCAGAAGTGTATGACTTTCTTTCTTCTGCAGAACACAAATTATGATTTTCAGAAGAATATCCCTGTTGCTCCTCACAATGCAAGTGAATGGTGACCAGAACTTTGTATGTCCAAAAAGCACATAAAGGCAGCATATAAGTAATCCATATGACTCCAGTGGTTTAATCCATGCCTTCAGAAATGATATGATAGGTGTGGGTGAGTTGATCAGAATCAAAAGTCTTTTTTTACTATAAATCTCCACTTTTACTTCCATTTACACATTCTTCTTCTTTTGTTTTTTGAGGATCCCATTTTTCGTGCATATCACCACCTACTGGTTGGGGCTGATCAAAGATTTAGATTTATAGTGAAAAAGGACCTAAATATTTATCTGTTTCTCACCCACACATATCATATTGCTTCTGAAGACATGGATTTAACCACTGGAGTCGTATAGATTACTTTTATGTTTCCTTTATGTGATTTTTGGACCTTCTGAGTTCTGACCACCATTTACTTGCATTGTATGGACCAACAGAGCTGAAATATTCTTCTAAAAATCTTCAATTGTGTTCAGCAGAAGAAAGAAAGTCATACACATCTGGGATGGCATGAGAGTGAGTAAATCATGAGAGAACTTTAATTTTTGGGTGAACTATCCCTTTAAGTAGGACAGACCCAACTCTAGAGAGCACATCATTATGAAGACAAATCCAGAAATTTTCGGACAATTTTGAAATCCCAGCTGGATGATTTTTTTATAGGTCTGAAAAAGAGGACATGTCCAGGTAAAAAGGACGTATGGTCACCATAAATTTTATGATACTTTTATGCTACACTGTCAGCTTTCCTTGTATGGAAAAAAGCAGCATGAACATTCTGCTTAACATATCTGTCTGTGTTTACGTAAGAAATAAATTCATATTGGTTTTGAGCAACATGAGGGTAAGTAAATACTGACAGTTTTATTTTTGAGTGAACTTTTTTTCAGTACTGTTTATGTGTAAGTGTATGATTCTGTTTGTTTCAGGCTCTAAGGGTTATTGGTAAGATCATGCGGGAGTGCTGGTACGCCAATCCAGCTGCTCGCCTGACGGCACTGCGCATCAAGAAGACCTTATCTCAGGTGACCGTTGTCAAGGATGTTAAAGAATAACACAACGGCCTGATGTCAGGTGGCAGCGTTAATGGGACATTTTATATGCTCTAAAATCTGTGATGCCAAAGATTCATGTAGTTTAGGGTGGAAATTCTGTCCTGTAATGACACTGCATTGACAGAATGAATGAATGGATGAATGAATGAATAATAATGTGTTTAGTTTCTTAGCCTGTAGATGGCGATAGATGTGTAAAGATATACTGCTACCTCAGCCCTTCCTGTAAGTGCCAATTGCTTCGAGTTGAACATTTTGCTTTGTGCCATAAGTGTTTTGTTTGGTGTCATTTATAAATGCGTATTTGTGTGTATGTACATATAACATATGCTATATATTGTTACTGTTCCAGTTCAAACAATTGAAAAGAAATCAGATTAACTTTAGGAATAACGTCAATCAAAAAGATGAAATGGTGTTTAAAAACGTATGTTTTTTATAAATGGTCAAGGATACATTAAATGTATATAGGGACCCCAAGAGAGGACCAAAAATGAAAAACAGGATTTATTTTTGTTGTATTTCCAAAGAACACAGGCTGCTGTTTGACGTCTGAAAATGTAATGTGGTCTGCAAGGAAATGGGTGTCTTTTAGCCCTGGCTTCGTGCAGGTTGTGGTTTCCTTACAGTTACTGGAGGATATTTTTCAACTGTTTTAAACGCTTTTGATTGCACTGTGTAGCTGTAGAAACATGTAAGGATGATTTCCTGTAAACCTTGTTATTTCTGAATGTGAAGGAACTAGTGTTTTGCTTATGTGCTGATGTCTGGGACAAACCCTATCGTCTGTTTCATGGCTGCTATATGCAGAGAGAAAACAGTGCAACTGATCATCCAAAGCCTTTTAACCAGACGCTGCATCTAGAGGACTTCAGAATGCCATTGTGAAATGTATGACTGTGAATAATGTGTATATTTTGTAGCATATTAATACTCAAGTTGAAATTGTACTCTATTGCACTATACAAAGCTCCAAGCTGCTGAAGTGAATGGCAGTCAACACTCAACCAACGTGAAATGCATTTTGCAACTATTTAAATAGCCTCACATATGATCTATTGTAACAATAACAATCTATCTGAAACCAAACATAACATCTTGTGTAAATACATGAGTAAATTAACCATGAGAGTATATTATTTGTTGAAAGTAAGTAGTTGTAATACAAAGTTACAATGTTGATATGAACTGTAATGTTCCGGTACATATAGAGTTCTCCTTTCTGAACAGTGTTATGTGGCATATGCTTGTAAGTGACATCAATTCAACTGTCTAATTTGCTTTAAATTGCCTCTGTCGATGTGACACTAACAAAGCCTGTTTGGATGAGTCCAATTCTGCCTAATGTAATGAGAATAACTTATTATCAGAACCAAATGAAGTATGATGCATATAATGAATGTTCAGTTTTAGTCTTTATACTTGTTTCAGACAATAGTATTGTCTATAGACAATAGAGTGCTTGCCATAAACATGCAAATTCAATGTCGATTCAAACATGTTCATTCAGTCTGAACCAAAGAGACAGTGTTATGATTCATTTTTCACAGTCCAGTTTTCTCTAATCTTAGATGAAGTCTTGAGGAGATGTTTAAGGTCAGAAAAAATTGTAACATGCTCCATTACTAAGGAGAGATGGCTAGTTTTGTGACATGCTAAAGCTTTTTATATATGTAATGCAGCACTGCCAATTTCCTTTGTGATAAACGGAATACTCCAGATTATGTATTGCGTATTAAACAACCTGGTCTCATAGAGTCAAGCTACTATTCGTACTTTTTAGCTAAATAATTTTTACGTGGCTCATTGGACGTATCGCAGCAGTTTCCTGGTGAAATGAACAACTACAGTTACAGCCACAATGACTTTTATTCACTTTCACACAAATCACGAGTAAAACGACAGATTATCTGTTCATAAACACTTATTTTTTGCACTGTTTCCCACAGAATGTTATATATGTCAAAACTTTTACTACTTTAAATTTTATTAATTGCTTTTTATAGGGGGGGTGGGTGGGTAGCTCAGTGGTAAAAGACGCTGGCTACCACCCCTGGAGTTCACTAGCTCGAATCCAAGGGCGTGCTGAGTGACTCCAGCCAGGTTTCCTAAGCAACCAAATTGGCCCGGTTGCTAGGGAGGGTTGAGTCACATGGGGTAACCTCCTCGTGGTCGCTATAATGTGGTTCGTTCTCGGTAGGGCACGTGGTGAGTTGAGCGTAGATGCCGCGGTGGGTGGCGTGAAGCCTCCACACGCACTATGTCTCCGTGTCAACGCGCTCAACATGCCACGTGATAAGATGCGCGGGCTGATGGTCTCAGACGCGGAGGCAAATGGGATTCATCCTCCACCACCCGGATTGAGGCGAATCACTATGCGACCACGAGGACTTAAAAGCACACTGGGAATTGGGCATTCCAAATTGGGTGAAAAAGGGGAAAAATCCCCGCCTAAAAACAATTGCTTTTTATAACCAACTACATTTACAAGCTTGTTTGACCATGATTAACTAACAACTGAGTCGACACTTGAGCCGAAAGTGTCATAGAAGCATCACAAAATGACATGGCTGCTTCAGCAATTGTTTATCATCTCACATTTGCTTTTTATGACACTTTCGGTTTGGTTTAGGTTTAAAATTTATGTTAGGGAGGTAGGTTTGTTTATTTAAAATTCGATAGAGCACAGACTTTGTTCACAGTAGTGCTCTATTTAATTTTTGACATGAATGAAAACAAGGCTGTGAGGGATTGACTTACAGTCTCTTCAGTGGCATGCACTGTAAAAAGCTGCATAAAGCTCCTACATCACATCTAATTTTCCCATAACTCATGTTTTGTGGATTTTTTTGTGTACTGAAATGTTTTTTGTAAAGATTTGTTTTGTAAAGATTTTGTAGGTTTTGTTTTGCAAGCAGAACCATCCAAAAACAATTTTAACAACAGTAGCCTACATCCCAATAGCAAAAACTTTTAATGTCATCCCTCACAGCCTTGTTGTCATTGCTGTCCAACCTTTAAGGTGCACTCAGTCATTTTTTTCCTTATTTAAAAAGTTTTACTTCTAAAGAAATGAATAAAAATTTTGAAACATACCTATGAAATCGTGAGCATTCATGTGAGATGAAGAGTTCAGTCATATCTGTAACCATATAAAAGCTGTTTTATTTTACATGGGACAGGGGCACCCTCATGGGGCAGACATGTTAGCATCACATGACCAGATGAATACTACTGGCTTAATCTCAGTAACTGCCCTGTAATTGGACACTTTCAATCATAGATTAAACTAATCCTGGTTTACTGTGCGTAGAGAATTTCTACAGTGGCATCTGTAACTGAAAACTACTGTTTAAATGGTGCAGCTTCCAGGGCACTAGGAGTCACTGTATGCCAATGTAAGTCACTTCGACAAACTTAAAAAAATTACTGAGTGCAACTTTAAAAACCTCATCTTTTGGGGAAACATTTAACTCATTTTTAGTGCCACACAGTGGACATTTCACCCTGGACCTGCTGTGTTATGTGTAATGAACCACATAATGTAATTGTGCAAAAATGTCAAGATGTGTCTGTATTCAGATATTCCCAACAGGAGCCTGAGCTGTTTGTAAAGGTGCCGTCTGGATTTGAAGGAGACTTTCAAATGAGGACATGCACTGTTTATATTTCCACTGACATACATGAATTTCTTGAGTAGCATTGTGCTTTTGTCTTCGTTTTAGAGTATTTTATTCAAAATGTGAACCATTCAACAATAAACAATTTTTCATGATTCATCTAAATCAGTTTCTTATTTATTTGGCATTTACAAAAATATCAGGTTTAACAAACGTAAATTTCCCTCTTATTGCTAATTTGCAGTGGTGGAAAAGTAATCAATTTCCATAAGTAAAAGTACAGATACCACATAAACGTATTTCTTAAAGAGATAGTTCCCCCCAAAATTTGAATTGTCTCATAATTTACTCACCCTCATGCCATCCCAGATGTGTATAACATGTACAGTGAAAAAGGAGTTACATTTTGGTCAGTTCTCACCCAAAAACACCTACATCACTTCTGAAGATATGGATTTAACCACTGGAGTCTTATGGATTATGTTTATGCTGACTTGATCTGCTTTTGGAACTTCTGAGTTCTGGCTGCCATTCACTTGCATTGTATGGACCTACAGAGCTGAAATATTCTTCCAAAAATCTTCATTTGTGTTCAGCCGAAGAAAGAAAGTCATACACATCTGGGGTGAGAGAATTTTCATTTTTGGGTGAACTAACCCTTTAACTTATTATTGCAACAAAGAAGATGTGAAATAATGTGTAGGGTGTTCTGCGTGAAACTTAAATGAATCATCATTTAATATGGTTCATTTAATAAATCATCTGAACAAACCGGATAAAATAACTTAAACCAAACTTCCCAATGCCTCACATGAGAGGGAGAGGATGGTTTAGGAGAGCTTCATATACATGTATCCTACAAATGAGCCGATTCACTAAAATTAATCAAACTTTCTAAAGATTCAGAAGAGAGAGCAGTTTAGGAAGGCACATTTGATCAGTTTTCTTTCTGAATAGTGTGCACATAAACAAATGCTTATATGGGTGAACGGGTCTGCAAAATGTTCAAATTCCAGGATATTTTGCGAATGGAATTTTGTTTTCCAGGACAGACGGCCAAAAATTGAAATGTACACAATCAGGTTTGTACACAGCTAGGGTAAATGACATCTTATCTGTTCGTTTGGAAGCGTGTTTAGGCTTTTTTACGTTCAGACCTTCACTAGTCTTTCATAAAAGCGAGCTTTTTCCATGAGCGCATATGCTGAGTGTCTGTACTCGTGCTGGCTGATGTCAGTCAAACACACTGCACTCTGTTTTCCTTTTACAAATAATTAAACAAATCAGGGTAATGATTAACAAGAGGGTCTGTGTCAGAGTTAAATGTATTTATTTGGCAAAATATAAATAAATGTAGCGAAGTAAAAATTGCAACAAGTTTAAATACTCATCAAGATGGTGTACTACTCATCAAGATGGTGCTGCGCATGGCAGCCTCGGTGTGGATTTCTCCAATTCTTTTGTTGTTTTTGTTTGTTTGTCCTGTGTTTAGTAATTTTTTTTTCCAATCAGTTTTACCAGAGATTAACTGCTGAACATTCGGCAGCACATCCAAGACAATCCTTTCCCGGTTTTGGACTATTCAGACATTTTGCTGGACATTTTAGTCAGAGGCGCAGATGTGTTGTTTAAGCGCACTGTGAGACACAGGTGAGGGAAGCGAGCTGGCTTTTGAACAGCGCTGCCAAGTATTCATCTAGCGAATCTCCACTCTCTTCCTAACAAAAGGACAAACTACATCTCCTCACCCGTACAGACAAGGACTCTGCTGCCTTGTGCTTCACAGAAACCTGACTGAGTGAAGCTATCCTGGACAGCGCATTACATCTGACGGGCTTTCAGCTGTTCAGAGCACAGAATCACATTGCGGATTTAACAGGGAAAATGAGAGGTGGTGGAACATGCTTTTACATCAATGAAAGTTGGTGTACAGATGTAACAACGTTAAAGAATATGTGCTGTCCTAATTTGAAAGTGTTCTTTATCAACTGTAAGCCTTACTACTCACTGTAGGAGTTTTCCTAGTTTATTCTGGTGAGTGTTTATATTCTTTCTTAAGCGTCCGTGAATGAAGCGCTGCAACAGCTTGCTGATCACATCACAGTCATGGAGCAACAACACCCGGACTCACTTATTATTATTCTGGGAGATTTTAATAAAGCTAACCTCACCCGTGAACTGCCAAAATACCAACAGCACATTACATGCCCCACCAGAGACAGAAATACATTGGATCATTGCTACACAACAATAAAGGATGCATATCGCTCTTTCCCTAGAGCAGCTTTGGGACTCTCTGATCACTGTCTGGTTCATATTCTTCCAACCTACAGATAGAAATTAAAATCAGCCAAGCCTGTAGTGAGGACTGTAAAGAGATGGACCAATGAAGCAGAACTGAAACTACAAGCCTGCTTAGACTGCACTGATTGGAGTGTATTTGAGGCTGCAGACACCAATCTGGATGAGCTCACAGATTCTGTAACATCATATATCAGTTTTTGTGAGGATATGTGCATTCCTACTAGGACTTATTTAACATACAACAATGACAAACCATGGTTTACAGCAAAATTCAGGCAGCTTCGTCAGGCCAAAAAGAATGCTTACAGAAGAATGCTTACTTAGAAGTGTACAATCAGGCCAGGATCAAACTGAATAAGGAAATCAGAGTGGCTACAAGAAGTTACTCTGATAAGCTGAAAAACATGTTTTGAGCTAACGACCCTGCATCAGTGTGTAGAGGACTAAAAGACTTTACTAACTTAAAGACACCATCCCCCAACACTGTAGGGAACCATCAAGCGGCTGACGACTTGAAAGTGTTTTACTGTAGATCTTAAAGGCCCAGCCTCATACCCCACACCCACTCTGACCTTCACTTCATAAAAACATCAACACCTCCTGAAACCCCCCTCCTCCCCCCTCCTGCTACTCAACCTGCACTTAAGATCTGTGAAGAGGAGGTGTGCCGTGTGACGTGTGCCGACAAGGAAAGCACAGGGCCCAGATGGTGTTTCAATCACTTGTCTAAAATTCTGTGCTGACCAGCTGGACCCCATCTTCCCACAGATCTTCAACAGATCACTGGAGCAGTGTGAAGTTCCCTGATGCTTCAAACGCTCCACCACCATTTCTGTTCCAAAGAAACCCAAAATCACAGGACTTAATGACTACAGACCCATCGCTCTGATGTCTGTGGTCACGAAGTCATTTGAGAGACTGGTGTTGGCCCACCTGAAGGACATCACTGTACTCTTTCTAGATCCCCTTTATTTGCTTATAGAGCGAACAGGTCTGTGGGTGATGCAGTCAACATGGGATTGCATCATATCCTGCAACATCTGGACAGACCAGGGACATATGCAAGGATCCTTTTTGTGGACTTCAGTTCGACTTTCAACACCATCATCCCAGCTATTCTCCAGACTAAATTGCAGCAACTCTCCATTCCCACATCTATTTGTCATTGGATCACCAGCTTTCTGACGGACAGGCAGCAGATAGTGAGACAGAGGAAATTCACTTCCAGCATCTGTACGATCAGCACTGGTGCCCCCCAGGGATGTGTGCTTTCCCGCTACTCTTCTCCCTGTATACCAGTGACTGCACCGCCAAGCACCCCCTGTCAAGCTCCTGAAGTTTGCAGAACACCCCAACATTGACCCCGCTCACCACTCTAAACAGCACTGTGGCAGCAGTGCAGTCATTCCGGTTCCTGAGCTCTACCATCTCACAGGACCTGAAGTGGGAGACCCACATTGACTCCATTGTGAAAAAGGCCCAGCAGAGGTTGTACTTCCTTCACCAGCTGAGGAAGTTCAACCTGCCACAGCCACTGCTACTACAGTTCTACTCAGCAGTCATTTAATCTGTCCTCTGCACTTCAATAACTGTCTGGTTTGGTTCAGCTATGAAATCGGACATCGGAAGACTACAAAGGACAGTTCGGACTGCTGAGAGGATTATTGGTTGCCCCCTGCCCTCCCTTCAAGAACTGTACACTTCCAGAGTGAGGAAAAGGGCTGGTAAAATCACTCTGGACCCCACTCATCCAGCCCACTACCTTTTAGAACTGTTGCCTTCTCGATGGCGCTACAGAGCACTGAGCACCAGAACTGTCAGGCACAGGAACAGTTTTTTCCCTCAGGCTATCCATCTCATGAACAGTTAAAACTGCCCCATTGAGCAATAATTATGTGCAATACCCAGCTTAGTCTATTTATATTTATCCAACATACCCTGACCCTTCTTACATACATTCCCTTGCATCTGTATATAACAGATTTGTATTTGTACACACACACACACACACACACACACACACACACACAAATATATATATATATATATATATATATATATATATATATATATATTTTTTTTTTTTTTTTTTATTGTGTATTTCTATATATATTTATATTTTCTATTCACTTTATATTTTAATTATATATTTTTTTATTAATATCTCTGTCTTGTTGTTGCATTGTTTGTGCACTGGAAGCTTCTGTCACCAAGACAAATTCCTTGTATGTGTAAGCATGCTTGGCAATAAAGCTCATTCTGATTCTGAAAATACAAATTTTGAAAAAAGCTACTTAAAAGAATAGTTCACCCAAAAATGAAAATTAAGTCATTGTTTACTCACCCCTGAGTTATTATAACCCCATTCTAATAAATTATTCCATGAGACACATAATTATTATGAATGCAAATGATAAGGTTTGGTGAGAAACAAACCAAAATCTGATGTATTATTTAGTGAAAATGTTGACTGACTGTGTATCTCCTATGTGCGTTCACGAGACTGCACGAGAGCAACAGTTCATGCAGCCCCCTCACGACAGGGGGCATTCAAGCAAAAACTTGTTTTGTTCAAATAGAAACAGGTTCACCACAGCGATAGTGACAACAGAACACAACACAGCTGTACACAATCCAGAAAACTACTTTATTTTGGCCAAGAATGTTACACCTACCAAATGTTTTGCTGAGGTCTAACTCTCTTCAGGCGGAGGTCTGTCACACTCACAAACCGGTTCAGAATGGAAAATACGTGACAGAAATCCCCACCTCCTCTATCTCTCTTTTTGATTGAGTACTTTGTTCAAACAAAAAAGGCTGGGCATAGAAATGCATCAATTCTTCGACTAAACTCTTCAGACATGTTTAGTAAGTTCTGTTCTCTGGTTTGTGTTCAGCTGTGTTGTGTTCTGTTGTCACTATTGCTGTGGTGGACCTGTTTTTAGATAAACAGAATGCATTTTCGCTTGAACGCTCCATGTCACGAGGGGACTGCATGAACTGTTGGTCTCGTGAAGTCTCATGAACACCCACAGGAGATCAACAGTCGGTCAACAGTTTCACTAAATAAAACGGTTTCTCACCAAACCTTATCGTTTGCATTTATAATAAGCCTCATGGAATAATTTATTTACTTCTGAATTATACTTGTGTGTCCTTTTGAAGCTTGAAGAGGTGGTCACCATAAACTGCCATTGTATGACATCACTGAGCACAAAATTTTTTCACAATTTTTCCCTTTGTGTTAAGAAAAAGAAAGAAAGTCGTATTGGGTTATAACAACACAGGGGTGAGTAAACAATGACTCAATTTACATTTTTGGGTGAACTATCCCTTTAAGGACAGTATCAAATTATTTGTACACCACTGCTAATGTGTGCTCTGACCTGACATTACCTTGTGCTGTTAACCCTAAATCATCCTAACTGATGACTCAGCCGGGTAGTTCTCCCTCAACAACCTGCAGATGTGACAGTTTCAGGAACATTCAACCGTTAAACATATATGCTTTCTCATATTTGACTGTTGAATGAGTCATATCCGTTTTAAATGCATTGTTTATTTGTGCACTCATGTAGTATTTGTATTCTGGACGCTGGCCTAATTCATCATGCTTTGGAAAATACGTTAGATATCTGCGGTTTGGTCCAATGTTTCTCTGAATCAAACAGGCCTGTTGACATGATGCATGAATGGTTACACATATCTGAAGATCTGATGAGGTTCTTGAGATGACTGTGGCTTCCTTCATTCATGTTTGCGTGCTGACAGCAGTGACCTGATAGTTGATGAGAGTGCAAGATGTTGCATGTGTTATGCAGACCTTCAACGCATTACAAAGAATCAGTTTAGAGTGATTGCCCACTACAATAATCACATTCAAAGAATGAAAAATCTAGATCATGACAATTCTGTGTAACTAACTATCGCATGTATTAAAAATGTGCATGACATACAGAGATATAGTGGTCTCTTTCATAACAATTTGCTGACATCATCCATGTTCGTGTAAACTAACACCCTATCTACACCGGACGTGAGCATTGCTTCAAAAGCAAATAGTTCCCATTATAATCATTAGCCATTTTCAAAGATGAAACCTGGTAAATTGCAGTAAAATTGTTGGATTGTCTTTACTGTTAAATGTACCACATCTGCTATTCACACATGCAACGGCTTTCCGTCCTTTTCCGTTTTGCTACAATTCACACATCAGCACCAAAATGCCATTTAACTCAGCGATGTGGTTAGTTATTTCATCAGTCGACATATTTATTTTTCCCCTCGGATGAAGACAAGCCCTTTAAGACTTAAAAAATACAAGGTACAGTATCACAAATTTGCCCACTATGTAAATGGCGACATACAAAAACTGGGCATTACACACCAAATGACTGAGGATCTCTCCGGCTGTCAGGTCGATCCAATCACAAACGCTTGTGCACCATCTCCATTTTTTCATGGAAGCTTTCCACTGGCTTCTCACCATATTTTAATCACTTCGAGATTTCCTCTATAGTCGGCTCTAAAATATCCAATAGTTTAAATCCTCAGACTAAATGGAATAATTTCACTATCTGTCCCATTTGAATACATTTTTATACTCCAAAGTAACTGAATATTCTCTGTCAGAACTTTTTAATTGTTCCAAAGCAAACTTCTCATGTCAGCGCGTCCTGACCTCATATGTGCTCAAACCATTAATCTTATGACTCTGTTCACACATAGCACCAAAACTGAACTTTTCAGGTAATGTTAGAACTTCTCATTCAGTAACCTCTTAACTGAAAATTTCAGTAAATTTTCTGGAAAAGTCTGTATGTGTATTAATGCTGTCTACACTGGAATGTTTGAATGAATACATCACATTCAGTCAGGCGGTTGCATATGGTCTAGTCGCACAGGTTGAAATATTGCAGCCAAAGCTTAAATCGTATCTGCAAATTCCACATCTGCAGACTCCACGCAGCCCCAGTCTGACTCTCTAACTTCCGGTCTATCGTCTGGCATTTGTCGGATGCACTGAAAAGGCGGCTGAAGTGTCCGTTGCGATGTGACAGATGCCCCATCCTATACCCAGATAGCACACGTATGTCTGTTTTAGATCTTTTGATCTGGAAAGCAATCTAATGAACATCTGCTAAACATCTTAAAATGATCAGATTCATGAACATAAAATGATTTTACTTACCAAATATCATACGTGTGAATCTTTTTTGCCATGAATTTTATTTGTTGCATATATAAAGGTGCACTCAGTAATTTTCTCCCCATTAAAAACATCCTGGTTACTTTCGTAACCTCCGTTCCCTGATGGAGGGAACGAGATGTTGTGTCGATGTAGTGACACTAGGGGTCACTCTTGGGAGCCCCAAGCACCTCTGCTTTTTTTTAAAAAGGCCAATGAGAATTGGCGAGTGGAATTTGCATGCCACTCCCCCGGACATACGGGTATAAAAGGAGCTGGTATGCAACCACTCATTCAGGTTTTGTGCTGAGGAGCCGAGACCAGGTCCTGGCCATTTCAGCGGGTAGTTCAGCATTGTGGCAAGAGGGACACAACGTCTTGTTCCCTCCATCAAGGAATGGAGGTTACGAAAGTAACCAGGATGTTCCCTATCTGTCGCTCACTCGATGTTGTGTCGATGTAGTGACACTAGGGGTCCCTATACAAAACGCCACAACAACTCTGTTGTGTGAACTGGCGGTGTGTGACGGGCAGACTGCTGTGTGCCTCGTAGCCAGTGCACCAGGCCGTCACGTAACCTCCCCCAACGCTCTTATGAGTGTCAAAGAGTCCATCAGGAACATGTCGACTGCCCAACTATAGGGAAAGGCTAGCCCAGCTGAGGCCTCTTTTCCCTCTCTTTTCTCCCCAAAAAGAGTGGAATTTGTTAACTGACTGGGAGCCATAAGTGTCTGCGTTGGGGGCTGTCCCTCCCAAGGGGAAGATACCGCGGAGACCACACCCCGGCCAAAAAGGGGGGGGGGGTATTTTGAGTGGAATACCAAGTCTTGTCAGAGGTATGTCATGTGGAGAGGTCCCATGGTAGGTCCTACCCGAATGGGGAGGAGTTTCTACAGAGCGTGGCGACCGGGGACAGATGGGCCTCTGACCAAGGAAGTCACATGGGGTCGCCTTCGGGGAACCAGCACATGTGGAGCACCTACCTCAGTACAGGGGCTCATTAGTGCACGTACTGGGCCGGTCAGCGAGTTTCTCCACAAACTCAGCTGCCAGAGGGCTAAGGCAGAAAGTCATCCAGGGATTACAGTCTGTGAACACGACTGGGAGTCAAGAGCACATGTCTTCACCTCAAGGGAGGGGAAAGGCACTATACGCAAGCGGTACACCCGGCCAGTTGTCCCGGAACTTACCTGCTCGTGCCTGCCAATACACGGGATGAGACTGGCTCAATCCGGAGATTGTAGAACCTCGCAAAGGTGTTGGGTGTTGCCCAGCCCACTGCTCTGCAGATGTTTGCCAAAGAGGCACCATTGGCCAGGGCCCAGGAGGCCGCCACACTCCTGGTGGAGTTGGCTCATAACCCCGCAGGGGGTGGCACGTCCTGAGCCTGATATGCCATCGTGATGGCGTCGATGATCCAGTGGGCGATCCTCTGTTTGGAGTCAGCGCTTCCTTTCCGCTGTCCACCAAAGCAAACAAAGAGCTGCTCGGAGCTTCTAAGGCTCTGCGTGCGATCCAAATAGATGCTTAAAGCTTGCACCGGACACAGCCACACCAAGGGTGGGTCTGCCTCCTCCTGGGGCAGTGCTTGCAGGTTCACCACCTGATCCCTAAAAGGAGTCGTGGGAACCTTGGGCACATAGCCCGGTCGGGGTCTCAGGATCATGTGAGAGTAACCTGGACCGAACTCCAGGCACGATTCGCTGACAGAGAATGCCTGCAGATCCCCTACCCTTTTGATGGAAGTGAGCGAAGTCAGGAGGGCATTCTTCAAAGAGAGTGCCTTAAGCTCAGCTGACTCCAAGGGCTCAAAGGGAGCTCCCTGTAGACCCCAAAGGACTACGGAGTGGTCCCATGAGGGGACGAGGCATGGTCTGGAGTGATTCAACCTCCTAGCACCTCTTAGGAACCTGATGATCAAGCCGTGATTCCCCAAATACTTACTATCTACTGCATCGTGAAGCACCAAAATAGCGGCTACATACACCTTCAGGGTGGAGAGGGACAGCCGCCCCTCCAGCCTTTCCTGCAGGAAGGAATGCATCTCTGGGGGTCTTCGCGTTGGGAAGAACACCACTTAGCGAACAAACGCCACTTCAAGGCATACAGGCGCCTTGTAGAGGGAGCCCTAGCCTGAGTGATCATGTCTACCACCGCGGGTGGTAGGCCAATTAGGTATTCCGCGTCCCATCCAGGGGCCAGAGGTGGAGATTCCAGAGGTCTGGTCGCAGGTGCCAGATGGTGCTTTCTTACGAATGCAAGCCGTGACCGCAACGTTGCCATGGTTATGTTCTCGCAGTGAGGACCAGACCCATCCACGAACGATGTCTCTGCGTGGGCAGCGCCCAGACACGTAAGACAGCGATTGTGGCCATCAGAAGCGGAGAGATATTGACCACAACCAGGAATAACACACAGACGGAAAGGCATCTTTAAAAAGACGTTCCATATGTGCTGCTCTTTTAGAAAGAAAATATACTCTTTTTTTTATTTTTAGAATATACTCTTTAATTGTTTCTGCTGAAGCACCCAGGGGTGTTCTCTGCACTCCACGTGTGCAGGGGAGAGAAACCGCTGAAATGCGCCGTAAAATCCAGCAAATGAGGTGAATGATCTTTGCGGATGAATTCAGATTCAATGAATAGAACCGCTCGGCTCCGAAGAGAAAATCTGAATGAGTGGTTGCATACCAGCTCCTTTTATACCCATATGTCCGGGGGAGTGGCATGCAAATTCCACTCGCCAATTCTCATTGGCCTTTTTACAAAAAAGCAGAGGTGTTTGGGGCTCCCAAGAGTGACACCTAGTGTCACTACATCGACACAACGTCGAGTGAGTGACAGATAGGGAACATTTTACTCCTAAAGAAATAAATTGTAATTTTGAAACATATGTATAAAATCATGATCACTCACATGAGATGAGAACTCTACTCATATCAGTAATATTATAAAAGCTGTTTTATTCTACATGGGGCAGGGGCGCCCTCATGGGAGCTGCTATTTTAGTATCACATGACCAGCTGATTACTACTTGCTTAATCTCTGTAACCGTCTTGTCATTGGACACTTTCACTCTTGGATTAAATGAATCATGGCTGATTGTGAATAGTGAATTTCTACAATGGCATCTATAACTGAAAACTGTTGATTTTGAATGATGCTGCATTCACACCAGTAGGTGTCACTTTAAATCCAAGATGACACAAAAAATAAAGTTACTGAGTGCACCTTTAAATAACTTTTGTCTGTCACATTACAGCCAGCGTGTGATGTTTCAGGTCTGTGGTCTACTAATTAAAATGTAATCATTTGTTTCTAACCTCATGTATAGGCAGTTTTGCAACAATAACTTTATAATAATAATTATACCATGGTCTGAATACTCAATTCTGATTGGTTGGTATGCATGTGTTAAAACCATTTAATGCCCAGGTAGTTCCAATCAGTTTTAATCATCGTCCTGTATTAATGTACCTACTCTGCTGTTCTCCATAATGAGACGATTGTGAGTTTTATGCCTCTGTTCAAACGACCTACGAATGTGAATATAGTCTCAGAGCTGGGATTAACTGTCACATCACAAACCAACATCATCAAGTCATGCATTGCCGTCTTTAAATCAACTGTGAAGCGCTACAAGAAACACGAAAAAAGACAAGAGTGTTCATCAGCCCTGTATTACTCACCCACGGAGGGGGAGAGAACATAACCGGGACCCATAATATGATAAACATCATTTAAAATACTGTAGCTGAACTGTCTGCTCAACATGTGCCACTAGAGCTAACAGCTAGAGGGCGCCCCATGATCACACATCACTGCCTGAAGCTCTGAATGGATCTTCATAATACGCAGCCTTTTGCTGTTTTGTAATCCACATTGCGATTTCATTCTTAATTCAATCAGTCGTGCAGCCTTAATGGATATCCATATGGATGTCTCAGAGGTCCAAGTCGACAGGTTTGGGGCGTTTTGGCATCATCATGTACAGTAAGTGCTACTTTTTCAACTGTCACATCAGCTTTTCGTCTTTAATGTGAAAATGACAAAGAATAGGAATTAAATACTACATGTTCTGAGGAGTGCCAACCCTTCTTCATTATGTAGCTATTATTATTTCTGAATTGAGTATTTAAATTCACAGTTTTTAAAGCATGTTTGGTCTCCAAAAATATAGAATGGGCAGATCTAAATCTAGACCTAACAACCCATAGATAAAGTTAACAGTTATTGTTAATCTTCCAGTCAAAATCTGCACTGTAAAAATCAATGACAGCTGTAACTAATCAATGCTGGCAAGTGACCATAGTATAAATGGGATAATCCACGGCTAGGTGTGCGTTAAATAATTTGAATACACTTTGTGGAGGCAACCATTCTTCACCTCCACGTCATGCGGTAAGTAAGGGATAATGTACAGTCAGCCAGTTATTATCGCACATTATTACACGGCTCTCCCACATCCGGGGATTTAGACATATCAGACCACTCATCCTGCTTCTAGGCTCACTGTACGATCGCTACAAGTAAACTAATAAAATAATTTCCACTCAAATCAATGTTTCATGTTCATTTATTTGTTTATTTGGCAAGTAGTCTTGTAATAGGCTGGATAATGAGGAGTCAGACGATCATTTTTACAAAATAATCACCCACAGAACTCTGATGCACACCGGAGGTTGATTTCACCTGTTCAGCGATTTCTTTCTTCTCAAATTACAGAATTTCAATGCAAATCAATATTTTATGTCCATGTATTTATTTATTTGGTTAGTAGCAATGTAAGCAGGATAATGTACAGTCAGCCGGTTGTTATCGCACATTAAACCCCTTCACATCGGGTTCTGATCACCCTGTCGGGGTTTATTGTGCGATAACAACTAGCTGACTGTACATATAGTTTAACGCACACCTAGCAGTGGATTATGCCTTATTTATGGTGCTAATAATGTTATTTGTGATCAGAATCACATGACATGTTTCATAATAATAAGAGTTTTAAAGTTATCCTCAAATTTGACATACTGTAGAACATTATCAGTCACTTGTAAATAAGACTTACATATGTGCATTTTAACACTGACTACATTGTTCTAAAAAAAAAAAAAGAAAAGAAAGAAAGCAATTGACCAGCAATAATGACTGTTTTGATAAAGGTGTGGTAATAAGTTGACCAAATACAGTAAGAGAAGTATACAAGGTTTACCAGGTCATTTTATTCACTGACCCCTGGTTTCCCAAAAATGTCTAAAAGTATCCCACAAGCTACAGTATGTACTTTGAGTCTCCCTTGTCTGATGGTTATAATGGGAATTGTATTGGGCTCCATTGGTGTTGACTTCTATTGGTAGCATGTTAAGTCTAGTGGACACCATTAGAGACCAGTACATGTCTTTAATGGAAACCAACACAAACCATTATATCCTTTTTAAATATGTCCCAAAACACACTACACTCGTAGTCGTATCTGTGTGGAAACCATTAGAATTTCTTTGTATGTATGTATATATATATATATACAGGTGCAGCTCAATAAATTAGAATGTCGAGGAAAAGTTCATTTATTTCAGTAATTCAACTAAAATTGTGAAACTCGTGTATTAAATAAATTCAATGCACACAGACTGAAGTAGTTTAAGTCTTTGGTTCTTTTAATTGTGATGATTTTGGCTCACATTTAACAAAACCCACCAATTCACTATCTCAAAAAATTAGAATACATCATAAGACCAATAAAAAAAAACATTTTTATTGAATTGTTGGCCTTCTGGAAAGTATGTTCATTTACTGTATATGTACTCAATACTTGGTAGGGGCTCCTGTTGCTTTAATTACTGCCTCAATTCGGCATGGCATGGAGGTGATCAGTTTGTGGCACTGCTGAGGTGGTATGGAAGCCCAGGTTTCTTTGACAGTGGCCTTCAGCTCATCTGCATTTTTTGGTCTCTTGTTTCTCATTTTCCTCTTGACAATACCCCATAGATTCTCTATGGGGTTCAGGTCTGGTGAGTTTGCTGGCCAGTCAAGCACACCAACACCATGGTCATTTAACCAACTTTTGGTGCTTTTGGCAGTGTGGGCAGGTGCCAAATCCTGCTGGAAAATGAAATCAGCATCTTTAAAAAGCTGGTCAGCAGAAGGAAGCATGAAGTGCTCTAAAATTTCTTGGTAAACGGGTGCAGTGACTTTGGTTTTCAAAAAACACAATGGACCAACACCAGCAGATGACATTGCACCCCAAATCATCACAGACTGTGGAAACTTAACACTGGACTTCAAGCAACTTGGGCTATGAGCTTCTCCACCCTTCCTCCAGACTCTAGGACCTTGGTTTCCAAATGAAATACAAAACTTGCTCTCATCTGAAAAGAGGACTTTGGACCACTGGGCAACAGTCCAGTTCTTCTTCTCCTTAGCCCAGGTAAGACGCCTCTGACGTTGTCTGTGGTTCAGGAGTGGCTTAACAAGAGGAATACGACAACTGTAGCCAAATTCCTTGACATGTCTGTGTGTGGTGGCTCTTGATGCCTTGACCCCAGCCTCAGTCCATTCCTTGTGAAGTTCACCCAAATTCTTGAATCGATTTTGCTTGACAATCCTCATTAGGCTGCAGTTCTCTCAGTTGGTTGTGCATCTTTTTCTTCCACACTTTTTCCTTTCACTCAACTTTCTGTTAACATGCTTGGATACAGCACTCTGTGAACAGCCAGCTTCTTTGGCAATGAATGTTTGTGGCTTACCCTCCTTGTGAAGGGTGTCAATGATTGTCTTCTGGACAACTGTCGATCAGCAGTCTTCCCCATGATTGTGTAGCCTAGTGAACCAAACTGAGAGACCATTTTGAAGGCTCAGGAAACCTTTGCAGGTGTTTTGAGTTGATTAGCTGATTGGCATGTCACCATATTCTAATTTTTTGAGATAGTGAATTGGTGGGTTTTTGTTAAATGTGAGCCAAAATCATCACAATTAAAAGAACCAAAGACTTAAACTACTTCAGTCTGTGTGCACTGAATTTATTTAATACACGAGTTTCACAATTTGAGTTGAATTACTGAAATAAATGAACTTTTCCATGACATTCTAATTTATTGAGATGCACCTGTATATACAGTATATAGATATATATGTGTGTATAGTCAGCCTTAGTCAGTGCTTTTATAGGCAGAAATTAGAAAAAAATAAACCATGTCTTTGAGGCTGATAAAGTAGCTGTTCAGTTTGTGCTTGTAAGTTTTTACTCTAGAACACAACACACATCTGTCTGTAGACTCCTCATCTGTCCTGAAGAGCAAAAGGGCCCTAATGAATCAGTCTGTTTGCACTAGTGCTGAGGGCCTCTGCTCATCTTCCTTGCACTATGGCAGCATTCAGACAGCTTCTCTGTGTAAACCACAAAACAGAAGTGATAGTCCACACAGGGAGAGAACTGAAAGCCATGCAACACTGTGGAAACAGGTGAGAGAGATGTTCGTCTTTATGCAGACTACTGAAAAATGCTCAAAAGAGACAAATGACAAAAAGAGGAAACAGACAGATTGCTGTCCACACCACACCAGATGAAAGTGAAGAAAATGAAAGATTAGATGAGAACAGGAACAACGGAAGACACAGGTCAACACATACCCACACACTGACAGTCACTATGTCTGTTCCTGGCGTTCACGTGGTGTGTGTATATCCGCTGTGTATACTCTAGATGGGTTACACTGAAGTCTGCAGTAGGATGCTGGGGTTCTTTGAATAAGGAGCCATCATGACCTCCAATAATTACTTTAAAGTACCTTTGAGGCAGCAGAGCAGCCTGGACATACTAGATGGATCTCAGAAGAAGAAAAGCACGCTGTGGCGAAGACGCTCTTTCAACAATGCCAAAAATTCGAACAGTGAAGAGACCAAAGCCGGGACATTATCATGGGCACGCAGTCAGGTGGGACAACCATCATACAGTGATGAAAATCTTAATATCTGTTTCTATGATAACATGGATGCTGAGAGTTGATAATCTTATAGCTAAATCATGAAACATATAAATAAACAATTTTGACAAAATATCCTAAAGGAATGCTAATGGAATTT
Organism: Myxocyprinus asiaticus; assembly: GCF_019703515.2. Classification (NCBI taxonomy): domain Eukaryota; kingdom Metazoa; phylum Chordata; class Actinopteri; order Cypriniformes; family Catostomidae; genus Myxocyprinus; species Myxocyprinus asiaticus. The sequence continues at coordinate 7,833,258 of NC_059354.1, read as the reverse complement.
CTATCATACTTTGGAGTCAATCCTAAAAGGGATCAAACAAGAATCCTCAAATATGATCATACTGGATAAAGTGAAATTCCTGTTTGTTTATTATTCATTCATTCATTCATTCATTCATATTCATTATCCAGTAGGATTTTATATGATTCTTACAGCAATCTTGTTTGAAGCAAAAAATAAAAAGGTAATTCTGTCTTTATATCTCACAATTGCAACTATTATTTCTTGTAATTGCTCAATTTTGTCCTATATGAGAAATAATGTTGCAATTGTGAGATATAACATTGCAATTATGAGAAATAAATTTGTTATTGCATGATATAAACTTGCAATTATGAGAAATAAAGTCACAATTGCAAGAAATAAAGTTACAATTGTGAGATAGAGGGTGCATTTGCAATTAATAGAAATAAAGTCACAACTGTGAAAAATAAAACTGCAGTTGAAAGATGTGAAGTTGTAACTGCAAGATATAAAGTCGCCATTGCAAAATATAAACTTGCGTTTACGATAAATAGTTGCGATTGCGATTTGCTAGCGCTCTTGCGATTTCAAGAAATAAAGCCACGACTGCGAGATATAGGCTAAAGTCGCAATTACTAGAACATACCGGGTTCTCTTTTCATATGTGCGCCCAATGCGCAACCACCATGTGCTGTCTTATCCAATTTTCGTGATAGCGCAATTTCTAAGCCCAATTTTCATTTGTGGGTAAAAGTGTGCAAACTGTGGGTGTATTGTATGTTAATGAAGTGGAGCAAAGAGCAATTTGCCATTTTCCTTTTGATAAGTCATTGCGCTAAGATGTTTAAAAAGCACTTCTAATCTCAGCGCAAAGTCTAAAACCAGTTCCTACATTTTCAGTTTGGGGATTCCACCAACAGATGATGTTAAAGAGCTATCAATCACTTTTATCAATCACTATTTGCACACGCAATTTCGCCAACCCACTTGTGATAGGCGTAGCGCATGCTTGCATGAAAATATCAAAACTTAATGGTCACGCTCACTGACTTTGGGAATATGATGGATCGCATAATGCTGCGCTTAAGGCATAGCACTCTTTAAATAGGGCCAATACAGTATTAATAATAAAAGATTAAAAACTTGCAATTACAAGAAAAAAGGTGCAACTTCAAGAGATAGTCGCAATTACGACAAATATAGTCATTCACAATTATGAAAAAAAATAAACTCGCAATAGCAAGATATAAACTCGTAATTGCGAGATACAGGCTAAAGGCACAATTACGAGAAATTAAGTCACTACTACCAGATATAAAGTTGCAATTATGAAAAGAGTCGTAATGTTTTTAAATAAACTTGTAATTTCGATATATAAAGACGCAATTGCAAGATATATGCTAAATTCGCTACTAAAAATAGGCATGGATTCCTGTCATGTGATTTTAATTTAAAGATAAAGTCTGCTCTTTTCAATATGTTATAATTAAACACTATTCCAGACCAAATTTGACTGTTTACCTGCATTCCTGCAACAGGTGAACTGTGTATGCACTTTCAATGAATTTTATTTGGTTTCTCAAGACCATAAAATAAATCTGAGAATGTTTGCTTTGCAGGTGAGCAGAACACACTCTACATCTCTAGTGGATTATACTGATCCTCAGAGGTAAAGACACATTCACTGTGACATAACCGCAACATTTATGAAGTCAATTTCTGATGTCTCATACAAATGTTTAATGGATGTCTCTTGTTTTTTGTTAATGCACAGAACAATGATTATATTGGAGAAACAGGACAATGAAGCCTTTGGATTTGAAGTTCAGGTATGTTTTAAACTGCATCAAATGCATTTATTTAATGTCACACAGGTGCGATTTCACATTAAAAAAAAAAAAATAATAATAATAATATATTTGGTCACTGAGGCCAGACGTAAAAATGCGCTTGCACTAGATAACCACACTATAATATAAAGCTGTAATCATGCTGTCCATGCACATCCACTTGCAACTGATCAGATTATAGGTTTATTTCTAAAGTTTCTGCTGATGTTTTGAGTATTGATGTTATGGGATGTGTGTCTGCAGACGTATGGTCTAAAGGTCAAGAACAGCAGTATGGTGGAGATGTGCACGTTTGTTTGCAGTGTGCAGGATGTCAGCGCAGCAGAAGCTGCAGGTTTGACCGCCGGTGAGCAGGCTTTCCACTTCCTTTAATGAGAGTGTTAACTCACTCCACCCATCTAACCTGACCCTGTTTACACTGCACCTTCCTACCCGCCTACACCACAACTACATTAAACAGCAGCTGGTGCATCACTGTCTCTGTCTGGCTGGCATGCTCTTCATGGTCAGCTATTGCAAGCTTTCTCATGACCAAAGTCACATAACACCATCTTTCCATATTTTTTATTTTTGTTTCTTTTACTTCACATAATTCAAATTGTGCAAACTAAGTAAATTAACAATACTGTTTTCTTAGTAAAATAAGAATAGTGAAAATGCAGTTCAAGTTATCAGTGTTGGGTGTAAAATGTTAGTCATCTAACCACTTTTGCAGTTAAAAAAAAGTTGTGTAACACATTACATTTTAAATCCTTGTAATCAGATTACAGATACAGACTTTCAATTAAGTTAATTACTTTTAAATTCAATGATCTATAGCGCAATAGTGCTGAAATAAAGAAGTAAATAAATAAAAGTGCAGAGTAAACTAAGAAAGTAGCAGTCATTTAACACAAAGGAATACATTAAAGTAACAATGGTTTAACTACTAAGAAGGATAAACTAAATAAAACTGTGTATATGCACGTGTAATGAATATTATTGAGCATGATCCAATGAAAATTACATGACTGTGGCGAAATATTTACGAAATATTACATGGTTCTTTACATGTATCGCGGCAGTTCCAAGGTGAAATGTTCACTGTGTTGCACTAAAAGCGAGTTTAATTTTCTCCCAAACAGACAGTGCTAGACGGATTACTTGCGAATTGTAATCAGGTACTGATTAGAAGTTACACGACTCTATCTCACAATCAGTAACATAATCTTGTAGATTACATTTGTGGGGTAATCTAATCTGATTACTTTTGGATTACTTTTGGACTACTTTCAACTTAATTCTGCATGGTTTAATCGTTTGAGTGGTGCTCAACAAATTGCGGTGTACACAAATTCAGAAAAATGATCACAAATGTAAAAATATTAAGGAAGTTTTCATATTTTCATGTTTTCCCCCTTGATGCTGATAGAGGTCTAGGTCCTCCATCAGTGACAGACTCAAATATTTTTGAGTTTAACCAGCATTTCTTATTGCACGTTAACACAAATACTGTCATGCAATTTCGCCACTTTACAAACGCATCACAAAAACATCTCAAAGTTATCACTACACCAAAAGTGCATTCATATACATTTTTGAATCCGACTATAAAAGCAGTTTAGGAAACCTAAAGTAACTTTATGGCGCAAATCCAATTGAATATGAAATGACGTGTATATGTGCATTTTGATGTGTTTGATGGACAAAATCCTTCCAAAGACATTGCAACATATGATTATATTATACATAGAGTGATTATTCAAATAATAATTGAAAAAAAAAATGTGTTTGAGTTGGTTAGATTTGTGATGTAAAGTTAAAAAACATGCAAACATTCCTCCAAATGTTTCTTTAGATTTGACAGAATCCTTTGCATGAGACAGGATATTAACTTTTGGAAGGCAGAGTTTTTATTGCATGTTTGTACCCGGTGTCTCCTTAAAAATGAAATTCTCTCTATTGATTCTTGGTTAAATGCTGAGGTAGACTGCTCCATTTTCACCTGGCTGGTTAGTAGAGAGTATCAGTTCTGAGTGCAATACACACAACCCTCCCCCTCCCCTTCTCTTCCAAAAACTCTCTAAGAGTTACTGAATGTATATCAGTGGTGTGCTGATTTAGAATGAAAAATGTAAAAGATTGAAAAAATACAATGATTAGGATGATTAATAAATTATTAACAATTACTGCCATTGCATTTTTAATATGTATTCATGTAATTTATAAAAAAGTAACTGTAGTCTGATTATGAGTATTTTAAAATGTAATTTAATCCAATTACAAGTACTTGTTTTTTGTAATCCGATTACATAATACAGATTACATGTAATCCATTACTACCCAGTACTGCAAACAGATGAGGTTTTTAAGGTTAATGATCTATTGAGTTTAAATCAACAAAACAGACCTCCTTACTCTAAACCTAAATGAAAGTGTCATAAAAGCAAATGTGAAATGAAAAATGCAATGTGTGGTGTTATGCTTCTATGGCACTTTCAGCTCACATGTTGACTCATGTGCTCTTCAGGACTCATACCCCAGTCCTTTACAATGCAATGCAACACTCTATCAGTTGAGTTATACCATGCAATTTGATCACACTCAAACAAGCTTTCAAGTGTATCTGGATACGTATAAGGAGCCATGTAAAAAACATTTTGCAAAAAGGTTGGTTGGTATAGTAACGTGATTCTATGAGAACAGGTCTAATTTATTTCTCTCTCACACAGGTGACATCATTTTGTCAGTAAATGGAGTCAGTATTGAGGGATCTACACACCAGCACATTATTAAGTTGATTCAAGAATCAACTAACATACTAAAGTAAGTATGAGAATCAGACACAGGATAAGTAGATGTTGAACAAATGAAAAGACAAAACGAGAAGGATATAACTGAAGTACAATGAAATGACCACAGAATTTCCGTACACAAAAAAATTAATAAAAATACAAATCTCTCAACTACTCGTCTCATCGACTTATAATTTTTTCTTGAAGACGATAAAATAGGCAATAACAGACTTGCATAGACTTCTATTGAACCTTCATTGGCCAGAACCACTCACATTTTAATTAGATAATGTAAAAATCTATATGAAAATGCTTCTAGATACAAATAGAAGTGTAGTAGCCTCCTCTTGCGCCGTTTACCACGTTCAACAATATTTAAATCCAATCCACAGAATTTGGACCTTCATGTACTGTATGATATTCAACCACTAACTAACTCTCTCTCTCTCTCTCTCTGTATGTGTAGGTTGGAGACCGTCAGTGGGAGTGTAGTGAAAAGAATTGAATTAGAGAAAAAGATGCGCTACCTTAAGGTGTGTATTTGTCTGTATTAATCTGTGGCCGTTTGTGTCTATGCAGTTGCTATGTGTTACTCTGCATATTTTTGCCGAGAACGGTGTGTGTAATCGTACCATGCCGAATTGTGCTCAAGTGGAAATTCTGCTGGAACCGTTCCTAACTGTGCTCAGAAACGTTTGGCCTGATGGTGGAAAAACACTTTAAACACAGTTAACTCACTCTTACTCAGAAAGTTAGATAGGGCTGTGCTGTACTGTGCTGTACTGAACATTATGTGTTAGCATCAGTGCTGAGGCAACTAAATGAATTAATGCTGATGAACAAACAGAGAAATGTATCAGAATGACTCATGTTGATTATGCATTTCTCTCATACAGCAAACTCTTCGTGAGAAATGGGTGGAACTGCAATCTCTCACACTGCAGGAAAAGCGGCTTACACGAGGTGAGGTTAAAAAAAACAACAACTGAAAAACCATAAACGTCCCACCCTTAATGAACGCTATACAGTTAGAGCTGAGAGCTGTCTCAAAGCAGCAAATATATTTCGCTCTCTGAAAGAGTTCTAGTAACAAAAACTGGAAATCAGCTTTATTCATTTACTGTGGTGGATCTCATAAATGTGTCCACTGAATAAAGGAGATCACACTGACAGAAAATTAGTAAAATACTCCATGGTCCTAGTACCTACTATGTTTTTGGATGTGAACCATGCAAGTACCCAGGAGCGAACGTCTAAACAAACCGTTTTACGTCAATGATTCAGACTCCCTAACATTCCCATGATAGCTTTTCCCAAGCTTGTTAATGGAAAAGCTACACTATTACAAAAATAACTACTGTCATGCTGCTGAAAAATATAGTGAATTTAGTAGCGTCACTACTCCCCAACACTGTTTAATACTTATTTATCATTGAAGGGAACAGGAAAGGCGTGTCCTTTCCTTGCATCTCTTAGCTCTGTTGCTTTATTGGTTCAAAAGCAAATGTACAGAACCTGAAAAGACTTGAAATGTGCACAGATGACTACATACACATTCTCAAAGCCACTACTCTCCATTTAATGTGGATCTGATGGTCTCATATTTCCTTGTCTGAGCTCCTTTATCTCAATTGGCTGAGTATGATGCTAGCAACACCAAGATCGTGGGTTTGATTCCCAGGGAACACGCAAATGAACATAAATATATACCTCCTAGATAAAAATTTTATTGCTCAGAAGTTGCTCTTTCATAGCTGAGGAGACTTGATGGAGTTCTCAATTTTGTTTCATTAGAAATGTTGGTCTTGATTAAGGGATTTTGAAAAAAAAAAAAAAAAAATGGGCTCTATTTTCGTGAGATACACACAACAGCGCTACGTCATCTAATTTTCGTGAGAGCGCCAATTCTAAGTGCAATTTTTCGTGCCAGCGCTAAGCGTTAGTGGGCATGGATGGGAGTGTTTGCACAAACATTTATGAGATTTGTGTTAAACTACCTAGAGGTCATGGCTTATTTTTTCAGTTATTATTATTATTATGTTTTTACAGTATTTACAATTGTATTTATGATCTCATTTGTATTAGTATTTTTCCACCTGTTGTCTCAGAGTGATTTTTAAGTCACTGCAAAAGGTGCTGGTGAGAGAAGTTTTTGAATTGGTATGATTGTTTGACCATTTAGTTATTCTGATTATATTTTAGTTTTGTTTGAAGTGTAATTTGAATTTGGAAATAATATTTCAATAAATGAATTTAGTTGTTTAAAATCAAAATCGACCAGTAGAAATGAAGTGTGTGCTGATACAGTCACTATTAACACTAGCCATGATTTGTGGGCCAGTGGATGAAAATTATTAATAAAACTTACATTCCCTATAATTTAACAGAGCGTACATCTAAACCCTGACAAGAATACAATTTTCTAAGTATTTAAAAGGAGCATGTCCTTATTTCTATTATACTAATTCATTGCATACAGTCCATTTACACTGCCGGCTTCTAATGAATGTGATGTCTTTGTTTATTTTATTGGTGCTTGACAGGGAATGAACTATACAGTATAATAGGACGCAGATGCTTCAATAACCAGAGAAAAACTTCCAAATTAAATTGCTCTTGATCCAGCCCATCAGCACATTGCGTGCGTGATTTCAACAAAGCCTCTTGCACCTAGACTTTGCACATGCTTGCACAAAAATACCAAAACTTCATGGTCATGCCCACTGATTTTGCACTTATGACTTATGGCATAGCACTGCGCCTTAAAAATAGGGCCTTATGTTGGATTTGTCTCCTCCTACAGCTTTGCTACATCCACCAAACTCTGTTAGCCAGCTAGCTGGCAGTCTGTCTTACTGAAATGTCTGTATAATCATCAAACTTTAAACATTCAAAACTAGTTTTAACTTTCAGACAAGACTTAGTCAAGCCAACAAAGTTTGACTTGACAAACTAGTTTAACTTTCAACATTGTCTCAAATGTTTCTACTAAAATTCCTAGGAGAAACAAAAAAAGTGAGACAATTGTTGATATACCATTGATTTCAGGCTTTGGTGTCTTTTGGTAAATCTGAGCTGTAACCTGTCTGAGACACTGTTGAGATCTCTTCGGAAACTCTCACATGTGAGATTACTTTGGGTGGTTTTCTCATTTGAGAAGCAGGAGACTTCAGAAAAAGTCCCCATTTGCTCTGCATTTCATCTCATTGCTGTCTAAGAGAAGTAATTGAGACATTAAAGCGATGTCTTTTTATTTTTGATGAATGTAAATATCTGATATTGCACGAGCTGATGTTGACTCAGAGGCTTTAGGTTTACAGGTATCTCTGTCTTGCAGGTAATTTGAATGAGAGTGCCCTGCACCCATCTGTGGACTCTCTGATATCTCTCTCATCTCCCACGGGTCGCTTTGGCCAGCGCTTCTCCAGCGACAGCAGTTGCCGCAGCATTATGACAGACGACAGTGAGGACGGAGCATTCACGTCATCTGTGTTCGACGACTCGAGTCCGTTCAGCCCCATGGAAAACGCAGACTTCTTCCAGCTGGAGGGAGGGCCATCAAGAGCCCTGACCCGAACACGTAGCATCAGCCTTACGAGCAGTAATAGTTCATTTTCCCCGAGCTGGGACAATTCATCATCATCATCCATGTTTGGGACGCTGCCGAGGCGAGGCAGAAAAGGAAGCGTACGCAAGCACCTTCTGAAGTTCTTACCTGGACTGAAGCACTCCGTAGAGGAAGAGGAGGCCAGTTGAAAAATCATTTACACCACCAATAACTGTTGTTCGACTGATTCCTTAGTAAGGACATTGGGCAGTACAAGGTTCATGCTAACTAGCACGGTGCACAATCTTGGGGACATTCATGACTTTCCTGCTGTAGATTGTAGAGACTCACATGAGCATTACAGACAGTCATTTGTGTCAGTATTTCTGGACCAAAAGCATTATCGTTTCTCAAAGATTCAGCACTGTAATCAACAACTTGCATTAACAACCTTAGGAACGTGTATGCCAAAAAGAAACCGCGCAAAATGCTTCCGCTGCCCTAATTCAGTGGTTTACACTTCAGTCCTGCACACTGTTAAATCTTCTAGTTCCCACTTGAGTTCTGATGTAACTGATCATGGTCTGGTGTAGCATGTGAATGAGGTGAGCTGCTTAAATGGCTGTAGCATAATTGTAAGGGTACAAAAGTGTCAGGTTTAATTCCTTGTAGGGGCAATCCTAGAATGGCAGTGTCCAATCAGCATTGTGCTTTTGAGCAAGACAGCAAACCTCAGAGGCAATTAATAGGTTGATAAGGATGTTGTTAAAGTCCCAACCCCTAGGGCTGTCCACTGTCCCGTATTAGCTGGGACATCCCGTATTTTGGCCGAAATGACGACATTTATTGCCTCCATATTTCAGCGGCTAAATTATTTAGGGGGTCTAACTTTGAAATGTCATATTGAAGCGCCCAAAATCCTCAAGCTCCCTCAGCCCCTTCTTAGACTTAGCCATCAAGCAAAACATAATTTGCTGTGCAATAAAACATCATGTATGGAACAGAGGCACTTTACACAATTTACCTTCTTATTTCAACTTTTTAACCCTGTTAATTTCACATTACCTTAGATCAAACCTGTTAAACCGTTGACTATAAAACAGGACTGATCAAATAACTATAGTGAGTGATTTGAAAGTTGAGGTGATGTTGTCGTGAGAGGACCGAGATCAGTCAGAGCTGAGAGTGTGTCAGAGCTCCAAACCGCAGAAGTAGAGCAGAAAACTTCATAACAGGATGTGGTGAGATGAGGTGCTACTTTACCAACTATTTTTTGCTTTCTTGAATGATCCCTTTAACGGATAGTTTCACTTAAACCTGAATGTAAATAATACATGCAACAGCACCTCTTAAATTTGAAAAATGTGTGTTCAGGGATGTCATACATGGTTTTTGCTTGTGTTGATGCAGATGAATATAAAAATGAGAATGCAAAGGGAGAGATTTTCTCAGAAAAGCCACTGAGATGTGATTTGTCTTCCTGCTGTCGCTGCAAATCACCTGCACATAATACAGTGCATGTGTTTACAAAGAAAGACTCTGCCCCTGGTTCCCTCCTCTTTATGTTTCATTTGAACCCTTTTGTTGGGATTTCATAAACAGTAAAATATAGATTGGGCTCCAGGCATCATCATATTTTGCACAAAAAAAAATCCACACTGCATAACGGGCAACTCAGTAAATCCCACTCTACAGCACACATATCCATGACCCAATTAATATATATATATATATATATATATATATATATATATATATATATATATATATTAATAAATGCACCCAATAATAATGATATATTTTCATTAATATATCACAATAAATATAATTAATAATAATCATCAATTATTAAATTAAAATCCATTCTTTATCTATAGTGTAGTCCCTGTTCTCAGAGTACACAGTATATGCACTATAATTTCCAATAAAAACTGTGGTAATCTTATATTTCACCATTACATAGTTACTATGTTGTCATCTGTTGCTTAGTAAAAAAATAAAATAAAACAGATGTCACATTTATTGCAGTTTTTGCGATGTTCTGCTGGCTAATTCTCAGGAAATGGTGCCATTTGTGTCCCAATGACTCGCCATGACTTATGACTGATTTACAGTAACTAACAAGACAAAATACTGTTTAATGTATAATACAAAAAAATAAAAAATACAATTAAACAATTTAATTGTAAAATGTTTGATTTTCATCTGAATCCCAGCTGAAATGAACATTTTAGATAACCATGTTGTTCACCAGTAAACATTTTTTTTTTTTTTTTTTTTTTAAATAAAAAATGAAAAAAATTAAGAAAGAAAGAAAAAGAAACAGAAAATACTGGACAACCAGCAAACCAGTATCCTATCCAAAACACAACAAATTTTCTTTTTAACAGGGATATTGATCATGCTTTTGCTGTTTTGTTTTTTCTTCTAAAACGCAGTGAAAATTCAGAATTTACCTTGTTGCTCATTTCTGTTTCAGTCCAATGTGACATTTCCCCCTTTAAAAATGATTTCATACTTGAAAAATTGATATCATCAAAGTTGTTTCAAAGAGAAGAAAGTTTCACTCATAGTCTTTACCAGTATTTCATTATGTTTACACTTATAGATTGGCCTCATCAAGCTTTAGTACAAGGCACAGAAAAACTGATTTTCTTTTAAACCAAAAGTTCCATGTTTATTTCATGTTTACTGTGATGGGGTTGAAATAATATAACACTTTGGGATTAGGTTTAGGGATAAATAACTATTGGTACTTTGCAAGGCTGTAACATAATATTTATGATAGTGGATTGGGGGGTGGGCATGCAATCTGAACATTGGAGGGCCATCATCACCTGCAGACAACAGGATATGGATCATTTCAGTGGGATTGAGAATCAGTGGAAGAAACCCCTTACAAGGTGAGGATTTCTTCAATGTCCAACAAAAACCCACCCAAGATCTCCTTACAGACACCCTTCAACCTCAACATGAATTGCAAATAGAGTCCTTTCATATTTGCAGAAATCATAGAGGAAACACCCACCAGAGGATTAAACCCTCCACCCCATATCTCACACAACCTGCCATTTACTGGTATCTTCAGGTGTATTCAACTTATGTTTCAAATAATGCTGAATGATGGAGTAAATGTTCCAACCCACTGTACCTTATTAGGTGGAACATCTGGTATTATGGCTGAAAATTATGACATCCCATAAGGGACGCCTCATGTCCAAAGTGTCCTCCTCTTGTCTACACATTTTCTGGCTAGTCCAAGCACATTCTCAGGTAAACAAACAGGCAATGCTTTACTTAGGACTACAGCTGCTATATTTAGCATTAAGGTTTCTTCCATTCCGGTACGGTATGTATAGACCTTATTCACGCTAGTGACATCTTTGATTTTTAATGGGAATGACGATGAGGCTGTGAGGGATTGACTTCCTGTCTCTTCAATTGCAACAGTAGAAAGCTGTATAAAGCTCTTAGATAACATCTGACTTTCCACAACTCATGTTGTCTGGAGTTCTTTGTACACAGAATGTTCTTGGACAGATATTTTATCAATGTTTTGTCTGCGGAACAATTCAAAAACACTTTAAACTCCAGTACAGCCAACTGAAGAGACTGTAAGTCTATCCATCACAGTCTCATTGTCATTCCAATTAAAAAACAAAGATGGCGCTAGCGTGAATAAGGTCTATATGGGTAGGCAGTGGAAGTGGAAGTATGGGGACTGTGTAGTGACCAAAACAACAACAACAACAAAAACATCTCATATTTTAGCTTCTTCAGAGTAGCCACTCTGTCTATATTGCAGCTCTGCACATTCTAGGTATTCTCTTAAGCAACTTGTGATGCCTTTTAAACAGTATTGATGGAGTTCCCATGTATGCTGGAAATTAATGTGTATAACATGTACTAAATAAATAAATTTTAGTTTAAAGATTGGTAAAGAAAGTCATACACAGGCACACACTTTATATTTCCCTTCAAAACTAATGTCATGTGAAATAGACATGCACTTGTCTTAAAGCGTTTAACATTTACTGCATTTTGAAAGAATGTTTTACTAAGGACATAGCAGCAGCAAGATAAAGGCAGTGCTTATAACAGCATACTAAGATGTTTATTTTGAAAACTTAGTGAACAGTACCCTCTAGTGCACAGACAGAGGATGAAAGAACTGCAAGGTCAGGCTACCCCTCCTTCCCAACCATCTTAGAGGCTATAATAACAATATTTAAATAAACAATTATAATAAAACATTTCATAGTACTTTTATTGTGAAGATATACTGTAATATGTGTATTTTTGCGATTTTTCCTACTAACATCCAAACCATTTAAGAAAAGTAGATGTTCAGCTTTACAGACATTAAGAAATTGCATGACTTTTCATCAGCGTTAACAGACCTGAAGGTGTGGCCTTTATTACAGACTGAAACTCTTTAGACTTGATAGCAAATGACCACTTGATTTACTTTAATTTCCATATTAAAGTAACTGACTTGATTAATCAAAAAAAAAAAAAAAAAAAAACAAAAAAAAAAAAAAAACAGCTAAAAATAAATCTTTCTAGTTCTGTAAATAAAGTGATTTCTTATTGACTGTAATGTAAGCATTATTCCATACACACACACACACACACACACACACACATATATATATATATATATATATATATATATATATATATATATATATATATATATATATATATATATATAGTACATTCCATAAAGCAGCTTCTTCGTATTCATAAAGACACATTATTTAACATTTAGACAAATTAAGCTTGAATCCAGATGCCTCAGAGCATGTAGGTACTAACTGAATCGCTGCAGGTAATTGACTCTTCTTATCTTTAAAAAAAAAAAAGAACAGTATCATCAGCTAGCTGGGTATTCACAGTAATACTTCAATTTGTCAAATGAAGACACTTAGAAGTGTGGAAAGTAATTCCACCCCCATAAGAAGAAGAAGAAAAAGAAAAAAAAAGGAGATATGGAACAGCATTGACGTACCCCTCTATGAACAAGGAATCTCTTTTTAGTATTTGGGTTTACATTTATATAACTGTTGATACCTCTGTGAAACATTTCAATTATAGAGATACATTTATCACCAAAGCCAAAGTTTTTCAATGCATTAATTACAAACTGGTGTTCAGTTGTAACAAAAGACCTCAAGAAAAAAGCTCATGAAAGTCTAAAAAATAAATACAAAAATCAACAACAATCAATGCCTCTATCAGATTAAAATCGTCCAAAAGGTCCAGAACCAATCTTACATTGTAAGCATGTGTTGGCCAGTCATGAATCTAGTCTGGCATTCACTAATAATTTCACATAAGCCTTTCTTTAAAGGGTTAGTTCACCCAAAAATGAAAATTCAGTCATTGTTTACTCACCCCTGTGTTGTCATCCCCAATGTGACTTTCTTTCTTTTTCTTAACCCAAAGGGATAAATTGTGAAAAAACTTTGTGCTCAGTGATGTCATACAATGGCAATTTATGCTGACCACCTCTTCAAGCTTCAAAAGGATGCACAAGTATAATTCAGAAGTCTGATAAATTATTCCATGAGGCTCATGATTGTTCTGAAAACATTTGTTAAGGTTTAGTAAGAAACAAACGAAAATTTAATGTATTATTTAGTGAAACTGTTGACCGACTGTTGATCTCCTGTGCGTTCATGAGACAGCAGAAGGCCAGTATCTGTTGCGAGACGGGGCGTTCATGCAAACACTCATTTTGTTTATCAAAAAACAGGTCAACCACAGCGACAGAAACAACAGAACACAACACAGCTGCACACAAACCAGAGAACAGAACTTACTAAACATGTCTGATGAGTTTGTAGTCAGAGAATAGATGCATTTCTATGCCCAGCCTCATTTGTTTGAAACAGGGTAATCAATCAAACTGAGAGAGATAGACAGAGAAGGCTAAAGGCAGCCACAGTCACACCGTGTATGTGTGTGTGTGTGTTTTTTTGTAAGTGTGTCTCCACGTTCATACGTATATATGTGTATCAGTGTGTGTGTGCTTTTATGTGTGTTTGCGTGCGTTCGTATTTATGTATGCGTGTCAGTGTGTGTTTGCATATGTACCGTATGTGTGTCAGTGTGAGCAGTGTTGTATAAAGTATCCATTCGTCATACTTACAGATACCTTAATGACTCAAGTAAAAATTAAAGTAGCCCATGAGAAAAATGCTTCAGTAAAAGTATTAAAGTAACTGATTTTAAATTTACTTAAAATTTGCAATTTACACCGCTTACATCCGGAAAGTATTCACAGCGCTTCACTTTTTCCACATTTAGTTATGTTACAGCCTTATTCCAAAATGGATTAAATTCATTATTTTCCTCAAAATTCTACAAACAATACCTCATAATGACAATGTGAAAGAAGTTTGATTGAAATCTTTGCAAATTTATTAAAAATAAAAAACGAAAAATAAAAAAAAAAATCACATGTACATAAATATTCACAGCCTTTGCTCAATACTTTGTTGAAGCACCTTTGGCACCAATTACAGCCTCAAGTCTTTTTGAGTATGATGCTACAAGCTTGGCACACCTATTTTTGGGCAGTTTCTCCCATTCTTCTTTGCAGGACCTCTCAAGCTCCATCAGGTTGGATGAGGAGCGTCGGTGCACAGCCATTTTCAGATCTCTCCAGAGATGTTCAATCGGGTTCAAGTCTGGGCTCTGGCTGGGCCACTCAAGGACATTCACAGAGTTGTCCCGGAGCCACTCCTTTGTTATCTTGGCTGTGTGCTTAGGGTCGTTGTCCTGTTGGAAGATGAACCTTCGCCCCAGTCTGAGGTCCAGAGCGCTCTGGAGCAGGTTTTCATCAAGGATGTCTCTGTACATTGCTGCATTCATCTTTCCCTCGATCCTGACTAGTCTCCCAGTTCCTGCCGCTGAAAAACATCCCCACAGCATGATGCTGCCACCACCATACTTCACTGTAGGGATGGTATTGGCCAGGTGATGAGCGTTGCCTGGTTTCCTCCAGACATGACGCTTGCCATTCAGGCCAAAGAGTTCAATATTTGTTTCTCATGGTCTCCGAGTCCTTCAGGTGCCTTTTGGCAAACTCCAGGCGGGCTGTCATGTGCCTTTTACTGAGGAGTGGCTTCCGTCTGGCCACTCTACCATACAGGCCTGATTGGTGGAGTGCTGCATAGATGGTTGTTCTTCTGGAAGGTACTCCTCTCTCCACAGAGAAATGCTTGAGCTCTGTCAGAGTGACCATCGGGTTCTTAGTCACCTCCCTGACTAAGGCCCTTCTCCCCCGATCGCTCAGTTTGGCCAGGCGGCCAGCTCTAGGAAGAGTCCTGGTGGTTCCTAACTTCTTCCATTTATGGATGATGGAGGCCACTGTGCTCATTGGGACCTTCAATGCTGCAGAAATTTTTCTGTACCCTTCCCCAGATCTGTGCCTCGATACAATCCTGTCTCGGAGGTCTACAGTCAATTCCTTGGACTTCATGGCTTGGTTTGTGCTCTGACATGCACTGTTAACTGTGGGACCTTATATAGACAGGTGTGTGCCTTTCCAAATCATGTCCAATCAACTGAATTTACCACAGGTGGACTCCAATCAAGTTGTAGAAACATCTCAAGGATGATCAGTGGAAACAGGATGCACCTGAGCTCAATTTTGAGTGTCATGGCAAAGGCTGTGAATACTTATGTACATGTGATTTTTTTCGTTTTTTATTTTTAATAAATTTGCAAAGATTTCAAACAAACTTCTTTCACGTTGTCATTATGGGGTATTGTTTGTAGGATTTTGAGGAAAATAATGAATTTAATCCATTTTGGAATAAGGCTGTAACATAACAAAATGTGGAAAAAGTGAAGCGCTGTGAATACTTTCCGGATGCACTGTAAATCTCAAAAGTACAAGTAAATTGCATAAATTATGGAACAGCTAATTAAACCCATGGCAATTTATTTTATTGGCGGTGCTCATCATTTTTTCTTCTGCAGAACACAAACAAAGATTTTTAGATGAATATTTCAGCTCTGTAGGTCCATACACTGCAAGTGAATGGTGACCAGAACTTTGAAGCTCCAGAAAGGATATAAAGGCAACATTAAAGTAATCCATAAGACTCCAGTAGTTTAATCAATGTCTTCTGAAGAGATCCAGTTGGTTTAGGGTGAGAACAGACCAAAACATAACTCCCTTTTCACTATACATCTTGCCATTGTAGTCTTCAGGCAGGATCATGTTTTCAAGCTCAATTACACTTCCTAGTGTTTGACGCATACGCAGAGCGCTAGATGGTGCTGTAGGAAGTGTCGAGCTTGAAATCATGATCGCCAAGGAGACTGCTGTCAGATGTACAATGAAAAAGGAGTTACATTTTGGTCTGTTCTCAATCAAAAACCAGTGCTGGGTAGTAACGATTACATGTAATCTGGATTACGTAATCATATTACAAAAACAAGTACTTGTAATTGGATTAAATTACATTTTAAAATACTCGTAATTAGATTACAGTTACTTTTTATAGATTACATGATTACATATTAACTAGGCAATGGCTGTAAATTGTTAATAATTTATTGATCATCCTAATCATTCTCTTTTTTCAATCTTTTACATTTTTCATTCTAAATCAACACACCACTAATATATGTTTGTTAAGTCTTTGAGTGTTTTCAGAAGGGGGGTGGGGCAGTTGCTAGGGTGTCTAGGTGGATGTCAGGTTGTTGCTATGCTGTTGTTGTTTTAACTGTGTTTTTAGCACATTGCAATGCAGTTGCCAGGGTGTTCTGGGTGGTTGCTTATTGGCTCAAATGAAAAGAGTCCAGTGTGTTCTGGACACTAAAAATTGCTCAGGCCCCTCCTTCAATGATACAATTAGTTATAGACTGTTTTTTTTTTTTCAATCATATGTCTAATCCACATATGTTTAACACATAGCCAATATAAACACTAATTCATTTATGTTGTGGTTTAAACTTCGTTTGTACTTACACGTTCAGTAGTTGTCATTTCGATGTAATGAGCGTTCAAGCGATTTTAGTTGGACTGAGTGGGCCCATTTCACAATTTTTCATCTTTTTTAGCATCAATGCAATGACATGTACATGCATTCACATACACACTGCGTATTAGGTGTGTTTTATTTGATCATCCTAGTGTGGCCACATATACTGATGGGAAATGCTATTATGTAAGCCTGTCACCTCATATAAACTAGCTAAATGAGTCTTAATTTCTGGCATGCTTTATTCTTCATTAATAGGACAAAAAAAAAAAAAAAAAAAAAAAAAAAAAAAAACATTCAATCTAAACTGCACACTCACCAATTTGCTTGATTCTTGCCATGCCCCATCTCAGAAAATTGGCAATCTCACTGGATTTACAACTTTGCTGTTCATGTACACTAATCTCATAAATATGATCATTCTGGCGTGACTTGAACAGTTCATTAAAGGGATAGTTCACTCAAAAATGAAAATCCTCTCATCATCCCTAATCCCATCCCAGATATGTATGTTTCTGCAGAACACACACACACATTTTTTTTGAAGAATATCTCTGTTCTGTAGGTCCTTCCAATGTAAGTGAATGATGGCCAGACATTTGAAGCACTGAAAAGCACATAAAGACAGCATAAAATCCAAAAGACTCCACATACTGTAGCACCAATGTACTAAAGAGCAAAGAGAACACATTAGCAATCACCCAGAACACCCTAGTCTATGAAATATATATTGTTGACATTTCATGTGCGCTTGGTTAAATGTAAAAGGTAAACGCAATTGATTGATTTTTATATGAACAGGTTTCCTGGAAAGGCGGGAGACATATAACACATAACTTCATTATTTCACAGCTTTCATAATGTTAAAAGTTTAAGGTCTAAACTTGTCAAATTAATTCGTAAAAAAAAAAAAAAAAAAAAAAATAATTAACTTACATGAGCAGTTCCTTCTCTTCCCCAGTGGAGACAGCTGACGGAACACACGTTATCTGGCACGCGCTTCAGTTGTGATTTTGATTCAGATTCGTGATTTGCAAAACAAATCATTCTTTCTGCTTTTTGAATCTTTTTGGTCAGTTCAAAGGAATCAAATTTAAAAAAATTGACTTAAAGGATTCTTTCATGAATCAGACATCACTATCGCCGATCTGCATGCATTTGTGCACGTACAGCTTGTTATTTTTTGCGGTATTCAGTCGCAGTCTGGAGAAATGTATCAGAGTAAAAGTATCAATTTTCTCTTTAAAATGTAATGAAGTAAAAGTACAAAGAAATATTTATACTTAAGTAAAAATATTGAAAAACTGTACTTAAGTACAGTAACAAAGTATTTGTACTTTGTTACTATACACCTCTGTGTGTGAGACGAGAGCGAAAAAGAAGAGAGAGGGAGCACAAGAGTGCTTTTCAATAGAAATTTAAATAAATGAAGGATATATAGACATTGTTTGTCATTCTTATCTGATGTACTTAACCAATGTCTTTGTTTTATTTGGTTATTTTGTTGTGGCTGCCTGTAGGGCTCTGAAATAACTCAAATACTTTGGCGAAGTGATATTGAACCATTATATGGTCAAGACCTGGAACTGCTTCATAGCTGTGCATTTACTGGAAAATAACTGCGCACCTCAGAACATCTGTCAGCCAATCAGAATCAAGCATTCAACAGCCCTGTGGTATAATCATCGTACACTGTAAAAAATGTCCGTACTTTTAACAGTAAAAGACTGTAAAAATGCTACAGTAAAAAAACAATTGGTATACAGGTAGTTACCTTAAAATATACAGTAATAAATAATAATATATTTAAAAAGACAGTACATGTAATTTTAGAGTACAATGTTGTAAAAATGATATTTACCGTATAATGGTAAATTTATATTATGTTTAACAAGAGAGGAAATGTACTTTTTACTGTAAATTATTGTTAAAATTACAGTTAAAAAAAAAAAAAAAACAATCGGGCATTTCCAGAATTCCCTGAGTTACCCATCACATTTCATTATATTTTATGGGAATAGTTGTTTCTTCTTATTTTTAATAACACTTATCTACATTGGGATGTTCTGTGTTATATTTGATATAATTTAGTTAATATTTATTGCATTATTTTAATGTGTTACCCTGATGGTGTTTAGTGTTTGTGTGAGTGACACTGAGCACTCTCTCTACATGTTTATTTGCTCTTGGAAAGGCCACAACTGATGAACTTCATGGCTTTCTGTAAATACTACGGTGAGTAACAATACATTATAAAGTGAAAAGCAGATTTTTACAGTTTCAGAATGTTAAAGTATTAGGTTTATATCATTTAATAATATAAATGGCAATGTACCGTAAAAGATACAGGCACCAAAATTACATCCCGTAAAACCTGAAGCGTGGTTACCATATTTTTACTGTGAATTTCTGGCAACCACAGCTGCCAATTTTTTACCGTAAATGTAACAGGATTTTACAGTGTATTGTTCTACTGACACACAAATCTTATCTAGTATTAACAGTGATTGTCAGGGACATAATCTGATGTTCCACTGTATTAACGAAGTTTAAAATTAACTGTATTACCACCTTCTAGTGGAATCTCTATAATGCAAATGCAGGAAATGAATAAGACTTGCTTCTCAAACGTCTTAGCGCAATGACCTATTTCTCCGGAAAATAACAAATTGCGCTTTGCGCCACTTCATTAACAGACAATACATAAACAGTTTGTGCCCATATGCCCACAGATTACTCTCATCTATGGCCTAATGACCTAAACACTCTCAGCTATGACCACTTGTGCTTTGCACTAGTATGAAAATTGCACTTAGAAATAGCTATCCTCACAAAAATTGGATAAGACGTAGCGCAGTGCCTAGCACGGTTACAAAAATAGAGTCCTACATATCTTTTAACCTTTTCATTAATATTGATTGCTGTGCTGGCTGGACCTACTATGCAAGAATTACGTTTACATATTCACTGAACATGTAAGTGTTCCAGGATTTATAACAGATGCTTGTTTTCAGTCTTTGGTCTCCAGTGTTTTCTATCGCATCGGTGTACAGTATGTTCTTAGCTTAGTCGTGATGACTGTTTTTTGACAGTGCCTCACCTGATAGGGTAGATGACATGATGCAATGGTCTGAGGTTATTTATGTTGATATCATTGAAGGGATTGGTTCACCCACAACTTAGAATTCTCTCATCATTTACTCACCCTCCCATCCCAGATGTGTTGGACTTTCTTATGTTGAAGACAAATGAAGATTTTTTAGAAGAATATTTTTGCTCTGTTGTTGTTATGGCACGTTACTCACTTCCGGTTCCTGTTCTGGTTGCTGCCGGCACGCTGTAGAAGTTTGTGTTGTTTGTAGCTTGCTAGCCTGATTAGCATTGCTTTTTCCTCTACGTTCATCTTTTTATCCTTTAACACTTTACCGCATACTTTGCCCCCCCCCCCCCATTCAGCAAAGCGACACCACTCTCCCATTCCTGTTAGGGTTTCCAATCGAATCTCCCCACTCAGTGATGCACCCACTGAGAATCATGTTTAAAGCACCTTTGTTTTAGGATATTCTACTGTAAGGAACGTAGAAATAAGAGACTCCAGCCACTATCTGACATCAGATCAAATTGACAAGTGCTAGCTAATGCTAAACGTAGATTTTCTAAAATTGTTATTCATGTCGGCACTAACGATGTCTGGCTTCGCCAGTCAGAGATCACTAGAGATAATGTTAAAGAGGTGTGTGAACTTGCAAAAACGGAAGGGATACTTCAAATTTGGCCTTCATAGGATTATGTACATTGCCATTAGTTCACATTAATCTTGTGCATTTAACAATGGCATGTTGTTATTTTAGAGATGTTGTCAGCAGAGTTCCTTTGTTAAAATATGTATGCTAATACTTGCTAATGTTGAGTAAATGGTTGTATAACACTGCAGTTCTTTATTAGGGAAATATAGGAGTAAAACAAACAAAAATCACAATAAAATATATTTTTTATGTTTATTTGTCAAAATTAAAGTTTAAAACAGCTCTGCAGACATTTGTTACTTTCCAAAAATGGGTTTTACAGACAATCTTACAGATGTAAGGTTGAACAATTATGATTTATGCAGGTATATGTGCATTTCATCAGCAAAGTTTTAAGAAACTATTTGAAATAACAGATATGCTAACCTAAAAAAAAGTTTTTGAAGATTTTGCACTTCAAGGCAACATAACACTTGCAAGAAGACTAACCTCTGAAAATAATCTTACAAAAGTCAAACATGCCGCTAAGCCCAAAGGAGCTGCTGTTGAGACAATACTGCCTCACAGAGAGCTTTAAGATGAAGGAATACAGAGCCACATATCCAAAGTGTTCATGAGTACATTCCAAAGGGATACAATACACAATACAGGAATGCATGTTAGCGAGAGAAAAAGAGAGAGATAGACAGACTGAAGTGATTGATTTATGGTGCGTCGAGCTGTTCTAAAAGAGTGCGTCTCCTCTTCTCCAACTCTCCTTCACTCAGTTCACTACCTGATGTATCCCATCCACCCTGAGAGAGAGAGATTGATTAAACAAAGTTTGTCAATTTTTGTCTTTTGAGGAGAATGTCCTTTAAATTCAATATTTCATGTTATATTTAGGGGGCAAGACCCCTTTTGTTTTCGTTGGTTTTCTTATTATTCTACTTCTTCCGCTTGAGTCTATGGCAGCTCATAGAACCGCTTGCGGGAAAGTTATGAAATTTGGCACACATATAGATGACAGTCTGACCTGTTACCACAACAAATTTTGCGTCTCTACCTCAATCCCTCTTGCACCACCAACTGCCTAAATTTGCACTCACGTTTATGTTAATAACTTTTGAAGTGTGAGTCCTAGAAACAAAATTTGAATTTTCTGAAAAACCTACTTTTTCAAACTCGTCCTAGGCCGTTTGTCCGATCTGCACGGAAATTGGCCTGCATCATCTAGAGGCACTCACGACAAAAAGTTATTCACAGAATTTTGATAAACCATACCATTTTCGAATGGCCCTTCAACGAATTCGACGAAAAGCACGCCAAAATGGACGTGAGGGTATATCTCCGTAATGCTACAGCATATTCATACCAAACATATTATTTGTCATAGGCACCATGACTTGAGGGTGCCTGCTCAGTTTCAGAACAGTGCCACCTAGTGGTCACGAGACCACTGAACAGTGAAGAGTTTGTCATAAAATCATCAAATTGGTCTCAGATTCAATGGGGTACAGCGACTCTAAAAGGACTCAAACTTTCGGGACAGCTCCACCTTGTGGTCAAAAATGATAATGCCATTTCTAAAAATGCTAATAACTATTGACTCCTTTTGCCTACTGTCATGAGACTGGTCTTGATAGATTCTGTGGTCCATGCCTAGAACAATGATACCAATTATGTCATTATCGAGCAAACTTCCTGTCCGCCATTTTGAAAACCTACTTTTTCGAACTCCTCCTAGACTGTTTGTCCGATTTGCACGAAAATTGGCCTCCATCATCTAGAGACACTCACGACAAAAAGAACATTCACAGAATTTTGATAAATCACACCATTTGCGAATGGCGCTTCAACGAATTTGAAGAATGTGCAAAATTGACCTTAAGGCTGTATCTCCGCAACGCTTTGAGGGACTGGGACGAAACTTGGTAGGAGTCATCACCATTAGGCCATGAGTTTACCTGCAGCGTTTTGGTGCACTGCCCCCTACTGGTCAGGAGATAACTCATAACTCTTGAACGCTTTCCTGCATAATAACCATCATGCCCAGATACTACCCGAGCAGTTTCAGAACAGCGCCACATACTGGACAAAAATTCTAAGAACTAGCTATTTTTAGTTAATTTGAAAATATTTTTTTTTTTTTATGATTGAAAGTTCATTTTTTCTAACTCCTCATACACTGTTCATCGGACTCTAACCAAAAACATGTCACAAAGCTTCTTTTGCTGCTCATGGTGCCGATAATTGTCTTGACCTTGGTATTGCTGCTTGCAGCTATATTTATTAATGTTACTCTGACTAAAATGGCATTTAATCTTAGTCGACGATGTGCAAAAAAAACAGAAAAAAAAAAAAAACATATTTCATACAGTAACATGCAAAATATTCCAACATTTTGAAAAATAATTAAACTACTTTAAATTACTTAAATATTAATCAAACATGTTAAAGATTCATATGTTTAAAATGCAGGATCAAACAACTTGAGCTCCTGAAATAATAGCATAATGAATATACTGAAGCATTAGCAACTTTTTAGAAGTTCCTCTTGTGAATTCCTCATGGTTAGTGTATGATATTGTCGTACGTTACGCGTTAAAACGGTATATTCACAACACAAGTTACACATTCTGACTAGCGTGTAATTTAGTTCAAGTTCACCTGTTCATTGGCTTCACTGTTTGTGCAGATGTAAGTTATAATATTACATTTATGTTGTGATATAGCTGATTAATGTCACATATATAGGATGTGTTAAAGTGAGGTAATTAACCTGCTAGTAAATTTCATTGTACAGGTGTTCAGCTCTTTCAGCAGAATATTATTTCTTTTCTTATCATATTTTCGTCAACAGTACGCTTTAATGAAAAGCATTTGATTATCATCAGGATGCATTATTTTTGTCTTAAAGACGCTTTTGTTGACAAAATCTTTTGTTGACAAAAATTTGTTTTTCTAATCTAAAACTGACAGCTCTTCTCGTTATGTGTTAGAACCCTAGTCCAAGAACTGCGTCACATCCCTTCTTATATCAGATTTGTCGATTCAGAAACTTTGTAATCGAGGAATTCTTTTAAATAATAATAAATAAACGTTATTTTATATATTACCTTTAAAGAGGCTTCTCAAGGCACTTTACACAAAGGAATAAAAATACAGAGCTTAATAATCGAGTAATCAAATTAAATCGAGTCATCGTGACCACCCTAAATTACACCCAACATTGCTCACCTCTTCTTTAGCACTCTTTCTTTTGGGGGATTTCTGTTTGGATTCTCCACGTGTTTTCCCTCTGGATTTGTCATTCTCTATATCCTTCTCTTTCTCTCTTCCCTTCCGCTCTTTCTCTCCATCAGACTCAGGAGAGGCCTGCAGGATGAACAGACATCTATCATATCACACACACAGAAGACCTTCTTTATTTATATTAATAAAGTGCTTGACGATGAAACTGATGACATCTGAAATCACCTCTATAAAACTTAAAGCATTTTATTTGTGCTGCTTTGTTCCATCAAAACAAACATTATGCTGGTTTGTTTCCAGAGACCTTGAAAAATGTTTGTGATGTCCATCCCTCAAATCACACATCATCCAAATCACACCAGACCGGTCTTGTACATTTGTGCTCAATTTGTGCCGTTAAAAACTCTACAAATATTTCCACGGCATGGTTGAATGCTTTATTCTGATTGACTGGCAGACCCTCTAAGGTGCTGATTAGTTTTCTATACCAGCACAGTCTTTTAAGCAAAGTTGTAGCAAAGTGTCAAATTATTGTAACCTCAAAGAGCAATAGAGTCTATCATAGCAAACTAAAAAGAAAAAAGATTAAGGAAAAAGTCATAAAAATGACAATTATTTATATTTTCTAAATATTCATGGAAAGCAATCTCAGTAGCTGCATGAAAGCTGAATGGGATGAGTGTCCAGCCGACAATGCTGTGATAATGGCCCTGTTTCCACCTGATATTAAGATGCGTTTCTGGTGATCCTATCACAAGTGGTCAGCCAAGATACATTGCTGTTTCCACCTGGTTTTACCATGCATTTCAAATCCATCTCCTGTAACCACCTGTGATCGAATTTCGAGGGGAGGGTCTCTGATTTCATGATGACAGTCATCAATCACTATGTAAGCGCATTACTGCTTGATGATAAACTGCATTAAAATCAAAACAAACAAGAAGGGGGGGGGGCGGGGCTGTTTCTCCCAGATGCAGCTAAAATTTGATCTAAGCACAAATGCAACATCTTGTATAGATTTCTGTTATTTGAGTGGAGTACCTGTATTAGCTTAGCTTCAGATGAGTGTGCTTGTCATCTGTGTCTCTGTATGTTGATATCAGACACACTGAAGATCCGTGAAGTGCATGTATATGTATTTGCTTTTTAAAATTTTCCAGTCAGACGGTGATTTGCTTTTAAAGCTGTTTGTAACCTGCAAAGTTTAAACTCGTTTTAGTGCAACAGTTGATCGTCAGGTGAGGGGTGGTGCTTCGCTGCTGTCTGGGACGCATTCAGGACAGATTAGCGTTTCACACCTCAAATATGATGCGGTAACGTGCATTTTTGACTACAGGCACGGTCACGTACTGTATTTCGCTGTGCAAAGGTAAATGTGACCGCGCCTTACCTTCGTATGTGGTTTCAGTGATCCGATCACGAACACTTTTTGGATCCGTTTCCACCTGTATTTAGCGCTGACCACTTGTGATAGGATCACCAAAAACACATCTTAATACCAGGTGGAAACAAGGTCAATACTACAGATGCTTTAGATACAAGAGATGATTTGAAAACATGAGGAACATTTTGGTGTCCATTTAAATTTCAAATATACATTTTCATTTGTCTCTAACTGATATGTGCTCTCTCTCCACACACACGCTTGTGTGTTTGCATGAGAGTTTGCTTTCACAATCGCTTGTAAGTCATCCATGATTTTTCTATCACTTTGAAAGATAAAAAACAACAAGAAAAGAAAGAAAGAAATAGAGAGAGACTTCAGACTCGTGCTGGATGGTTGCTGTTGTCTGTCGGGGCTCCCTGCTGAGTTAATGGTTCCAGCAGTGGGGAAAAAGGATCCAACATGACAAAGTCGCTCTGTTGCCGAGGTGGGGTCTTGTGTTTTCATTGCACTCAGCTGCATATCATCACAAATGCTGATTGTAATGCAAAGTGATTCTGTCACAAAGCATTTTCCCTGCCTTTTTTTAATACACTAAAATTTCTAATGAAATCACAAAGCGGAGGTACAAAAGTCTGTTTTTTATCATCATAATTTCCTTTACTCACTGAATGATGCATATGGACATCCGCATTCTACGGCAAGTCTCGAGGGGATAAATACACAATCACGCACCTTCACAAGTTACTCCATGCGTCACTTCCTAAATCACTCTATTACAATTGTTTATGCTCATGCGGTACTCCTGTAGTTGTTTCGGCTGGCTCCACGTGACTGAATCAGAGAGGGAGGGTTGCGGTTAATGTTGGTATGTTTGTCACCCCTCCACCATTCTGAATCAAGAAATGTGTCATACCTCCGACTGAAGAGAGCTGGATCTCAGCAAAACAGTCTGCATGTGTGACACCCTCAGCCAAAAAGGAGTTGTTTTGAGACTGCTAGTGTGGTGCCGGCTTAAAACTGTGTGTGTGGTACTTGTATCTCAAGTCAATATATCAATGTACAGTTGAAGTCAGAAGTTTACATACACTTAGGTTGAAGTCATTAAAACAAATTTTTTAACCACTCCACAGATTTAATATTAGCAAATTATAGTTTTGGCAAGTAGTTTAGGACATCTACTTTGTGCATGACATGAGTAATTTTTCGAACAATTGTTTAAAGACAGATTGTTTCACTTTTAATCGACTATCACAATTCCAGTGGGTCAAAAGTTTACACTAAGTTAATTGTGCCTTTAAGCAGCTTGGAGAATTCCAGAAAATGATGTCAAACCTTTAGCCAATTAGCTTCTGATTGGAGGTGTACTGAATTGGAGGTGTACTTTAAGGCCTACCTTCAAACTCAGTGACTCTTTGCTTGACATCATGGGAAAATCAAAAGAAATCAGCCAAGACCTCAGAAGGAAAAAAAAAAAAAAAAAGTGGACCTCCAAAAGTCTGGTTCCTCCTTTGGAGCAATTTCCAAATGCCTGAAGGTACCACGTTCATCTGTACAAACAATAGTACGCAAGTATAAACACCATGGGACCACGCAGCCATGATGCTGCTCAGGAAGGAGACGCATTCTGTCTCCTAGAGATGAATGTAGTTTGGTGCGAAAAGTGCAAATCAATCCCAGGACAACAGCAAAGGACCTTGTGAAGATTCTGGAGGAAACAGGTAGACAAGTATCTATATCCACAGTAAAACGAGTCCTATATCGACAACCTGAAAGGCTGCTCAGCAAGGAAGACATCTTTGCCCCAAAACCACAATAAAAAAGCCAGACTACAGTTTGCAAGTGCACATGATGACAAAGATCTTACTTTTTGGAGAAATCTCCTCTGGTCTGATGATTTTTTTTTTTTTTAACAGTTTGACCATGATGACCATTGTTATGTTTGGAGGGCAAAGGGTGAGGCTTGCAAGCCGAAGAACACCATCCCAACCGTGAAGCATGGGGGTGGCAGCATCATGTTGTGGGGTGCTTTGCTGCAGGAGGGACTGGTGCACTTCACAAAATAGATGGCATCATGAGGAAGGAAAATCATGTGGATATATTGATGCAACATCTTAAGACATCAGCCATGAAGTTAAAGCTCAGTCGCAAATGGGTCTTCCAAATGGACAATGACCCCAAGCATACCTCCAAAGTTGCGGCAAAATGGCTTAAGGACAACAAAGTCAAGGTATTGGAGTGGCCATCACAAAGCCCTGACCTCAATCCGAGGTGGGCAGAAATGAAAAAGCGTGTGCGAGCAAGGAGGCCTACAAACCTGACTCAGTTACACCAGTTCTGTCTGGAGGAATGGACCAAAATTCCAGCAACTTATTGTGAGAAGCTTGTGGAAGGCTACCCAAAATGTTTGACCCAAGTTAAACAATTTAAAGGCAATGCTACCAAATACTAACAGTGTATGTAAACTTTTTTTAAATAAAGTAGTGATCCTAACTGACCTAAGACAGGGAATGTTTTCTACGATTAAATGTCAGGAATTGTGAAAAACAGAGTTTAAATGTATTTGGCTAAAGTGTATGTAAACTTCTGACTTCAAATGTATGTGAGTTTATAGTCTTGTGTAACCAGGCTTTTTGTGGCAAACTAACCAATTTCAGCTTATGAGGCAACAGTTCTAGTTAACACTGCAGCTTTTCTGGTCAAGAACAGCACACTAAGAAAGAGACATCTATTTGACATGTAAAGCCATCAATCACAGTTTGTATTGTTTTTTTGTTTTGTTTTTTTGCCGTTCAGGGACTGGTTATCTTAAAAAAGACCTGTATGGATAAAATAATTTAAATAAATGTGTAGAGACTCAAAAGTACAGTAGTGTTGGGAAACATACAAAATGTAATGACTGTTCCCAATTCCTTAACAGCTCCATGAATGATTCTTATTTCTGAGGAAGAAATATTTGGATATAAGAAATACAATTTGTATTATATTTACTGCCCTTTGCAGTCTGTTGCCAAGTGATGAGATCATTTCAGATTTCAACAGGAGCAGATATAACAAACCCAAAATAATTTTTTTGTAAAAGGCCTGTTTACACACACTTTGAAATGGCTTTTTAAAGACTTTAGAAGCATAAAAATAATCAAATAATTGAGACTTTAACCACATATTAAGTAAAAATTCTTAACAAAAGATTAAAAGATGAAGATTCAATAGAACCGACTCAAGAGTCATTCATTCAGGAATTGGACAACACTGGTCACGCTGCATGTTTCATGCTGTAGATTCAAAAGAGCCAACTCATAAGAGTCATTTGTTTGGTAATCAGGGATTCACAAAATGTTTTTAAGAAATTTCTTCTCAACTACCATTTCTTCTTAATTTCTAACTTAAGAAAAAAAGTTACGAATATTTTGTATTCCTGAAAAAAACTTCTAAAGAAAGTTCTTATTTTTTTCTTAAGAATAAACTTAAGCAGCATTCAAATTCTCGGAAAAAACATTTCCATAAAAATCATCGTAAATAACATCTTAAAGTTAGGATAACCTGATCCACATCCCTATCAGAGTTGGGCACAGCGGAGACAGCCTCCGCCACCCTTTTCCATTTACCCGCCTCTTACTTTCCGACGTGATATTATCATCAAGCTTCCCAAGGAGAACATTTTCCTTGCAGTAATTTCCTCAACAATAACATCCAGCTCTTGGAGATTTTGTTTCTTTTCCTCCATGTCAAATTAAAAGTTATCAAATGGTTAGCAGCAAGTAAATTCTCCTATGACGGTTAATATCTTTAACATATTTCACACACTTTGCATCATACGGATTTTTAAAAATGTAACCGGTTAGAATAAGAACCGGTTCTCGGTTCCCAACGCTAGAGTAGACAAAATAAGTATAGACTACTTCACAGACTTTATGTAAATAAAAGCAAAATATTCTGTTATGCTAATGGATATCTTGTTTACTAGCTACTTCAAACAAAACTGAAAATCTTGGATTGTTTCTAAATAAGATGATGAATAAGTGGCATAAGAAAGTAGTAATAGACATGAGTTTTCTGGGATGAAATCCTAAACAAATTCTTCCGAGATAAACACGTGCACGTCGTAACTGTGTAATAAGCAGAACAACTGATATCCAGCCTTTGAATTCACAATGGTCTGTTGTCAGTTATTAATTACAATACAACTTATTTTCAAAATAATTGAGGGTGGATAATCACATCACAGAACCCCCCAGAAAACAAAAACAAATAAATGGTATATTTTTGTTCACTATTTAATCATGTGGTGTCAAATGCAAAGATACTGCTGTTACTTCACTCACTGATTTGTGTCTCCTCTTCTTCCCCTTCTTCTTGTGCTTCTTAGATTTCTTGTAACTTCTCTCTGCAAAGATAAATATGAGATCACACAATAAGTCATCATTAATTGGAGCAGGGCTCTGACTGGCGTTTAACAATGACGTCATTAGTATTGATGAGCGGTGCATTGACATTGATCAGAAAGAACACTGACCGGATTCTCCGGAGGACGAGTGCTCGGACGCAGATTTAGACGTCGAACATTTCTTCTTCTTCGAGTGATAGTCATCGTCCTCAGACTCTGAACCCTTTTGGAACACACACAGGACACAGGTTAGCAGAGTGTGTGTGAGGAAGTAAATCAAGTCAGTTATTGGCAATACTTACGGATCGAGATCTGGAGCGTTTTCTGTGGTGTTTCTTGGATTTCTTTGAGTGTTTTTTAGTTTTGGAGTGATGATGCTGACACTCATGCTGTGGACATAAGACAAACATTATAACCATCATCTGAATCTGCCTCGAAAGTGAACGTGAAGCAGCATTTGCAACCCATTTTACTGCTGCAGTGTGACATATTTCAAAGTGAAACGACATATTCAACGAGAAAAATTGTGAATCTTGATTTTAACCATCAGGAATTGGTTGGATGGTGAAATATCAGTATAGAGTGAGTGCTGAATGAGTTTGCAGTGGATTGTGGAGGACTGAAACACTGCCGGCACATTTTAGAAAAGTTGCATTGCCTACAGCAGTAGCCTAAAACAATGCCTAAATAGCTATTTGGTTATTGGTTACACAAACCAAATAGCCCACACTGCCTAGGTGATTTCACCCGGAACGGAAAGTTGTTTCAGAGACAGAGTAAGCTATTCTATTTTTATAAAGGTTATAAAGACAAACTATTTTATCTTAGGAATAACAAGCACAGATGAATCATTCACAAAGACCAGGAACATGAAAGTGAAAAAGGGACACATTTTGATTCATGATGACTTTAAAAATCTACAGTACTTCCCACCGTTTTTTGACCAATGAACTTCCATGACTTTTCCATTTGTGATTTCTGGACCCTGTTTTATGAAAAATAATTTTTTCTTCAGACCGATTGGGCTTATGAATCATTCAGACTGATTTGTGAGCCATTCTGGCTAATTCATTAACAAGTATGGACTCAAGTGAATGATTCACTGACAAATCGGACACAACTATGGCTTGTAAGCAAGTTTTCATCTACATGAGAGCAATATCTAGCTCATGTAACATTTTACAACAGAAAAGCTAGAAAAATACATATTCACTATAGAAATTGTTAAAGCTGCACTATGTAAGATGTTTGGTAAAAATGAACAAATTGCCACAATTGAGTACATAAACAATCAATGTTCAAAACAATGTCCTTACCTTACCACTTTGGTAAGTCTATAAAAATGATTTGTATTTTGAGCTGTCAGGTCGGATTTGGCACAAACTCGCTGGCATATGTCGTTCATCCTTGTGTCATGCCAGTAAACACAGGAAAGAAGTACTGGCTGTCACGTGTTCCGGCTGGGGAAACTACGCTGTTCAACTCAGTTCATTACAGCATTCACTGCAGTCTGGATAGATGTTCATCTGTTAACTGTTTGGTGAAGTGCTTTACTTGCTATAATGCTTGGATATGTTGTCTGGTAGGGTTGCTGAAGCTTATATTGCTTGTCATACTCATTTAAATCGAACAATACTCATGTGTTAACCGATCGTGATGTATCAACGTTGTCGGGGGAAGTTACTGTAACGTGAAATTTCTTCTGATAGACTTCTGAAATTGACTATATTGTTATATAGCAAATTTATGCATATTTTCATGTTTAATAAAGTATATTTAATCCCCATCATTACTGAATCCTCGTTTTATGTTTTTAGTTTACAGAGTTATAGACATGCTATTGTAGTATTACGGTTTTACTTGCATTATGAACTGAGGCTGTACAATATAATATAACAATAATAAAGTCTTCCACTGAACTCGTATCAGTCATTTTACGAGTTTCACCTCTTAAATTGATAAATGTAGTGCAATACAAACATTAATAGTAGATAAAACACTTGAATAATCATATTAAAATATACTGGTAACTGGTGGTGGTTGAGGAGAGTCCCATGTTTTCAATGTAAAGGCACTTTGAATGTACTGCCAGAAAAGTGCTATAAGTGTAAAATTCCTTCATTCAAAATACATAAATAAGAGTGTTGTTTATCTTCATCAAAGCAAGTAATATTTCAGTTTTAAATGTTTAATAGAATACCATAATATCAACATGAAAATAGCAGGTTATGACTCTGGCTCAGAATATCTCCCAGTCATGATCACACATAGGTGCTGTCCAGGCAAGCTCACACATTGAGATTCATCTGCCAGAACAGCGGTGCATCAATCTATCAAAGAAGGTCTGATGCATCGATTACAGAATTTAAGAATCTATTATCATTACTATATTAACATCCCAATGTGGCTGTATAATATTACGCAAGCCTTCTCGCAACAGACACAGAGCGGAGCACGCGAGATTGAGGGGAAAAAAAGCGCACTTTAAAATAAACAAAGCTTAAGCGGCCGAGTTCACCCCATGAACCTACATAAGATAAAATGGATGAATGGATGCTGCTGAGTTCGGTTTTGTGTCATTACTCAAAATGGTTTGCACCCATCTGACCAAAATAAGTTTAATATGGTTGCCTTCTTCCCAGATTACGATATAATATTAATATTGCTTTTGCATCTCCATAACATTGGTTATTTCTCCATAAAACAGTTTAACCACGAAGAGAACGCTTAATTGAATAGCTTAAATAAATGTGATTGGTAGGCAGAAATCTGTCTGTAAACAAAAACATTCACTTGTTCATTCATTCTCTTTATAGTGAATGTCACAGGGAATATGGTGTGACTTCAGACTGTTCAGCTGATTAGAGTCACCTGTGATTGGTCAATGACACGCATTCAAGCCGTGAAAATATATATATATAAAAAAAAATTATCTTTCGGGGTGAGTGCCGCAGACAGTTCTGCATGACAATGCAAATTAATTCTCATAAACGAACTTGACAAGCGGAGGCGCCTTCATTTAGCCACCTGCCGTCTCTCTACCTATCCCAAAATGAATAGGGAACTCATGGTTACCTCATTCTGTGTATAACCACCTAAAATAGAATGTTTTCATTCTATGACCCTGTGGTGTTGGGGGCGTGGCCGAGTGACATCTGTGGAGAGCGAGGCTGAGAGAGGAAGAACAATAAGGATTGACACCTGTGGAAAAATTCTCTCTAACAGCTGTGTGTTTGCAGTGAGAGCTGGGAGGGATAAAAGGGCAATCCAAACCGGAGGAGAGAGAGAGATATGCACGCAGCAGAGTTCTTGTGTGCTGCACTGAAAAGTGTGTGAAATAAAGAATTACGTTGGATTGCTTATTTGGCTCCCGCTTCCTCCTTCACATTAAGCAAGAGACCTTTTCACAGACCCTGCTAGATCGATCTTATCTGCCTGCACACGACATATCATTGTAATTATTGGTGCAATAAATGTTAACGTTACATGATATGCAAAACTATTGTGCTTAGGTTTACCGTCTGTTTGTCTGTGTTTGCATCAAGTCATAATGTTGCATCAGACATTATTATCCTTTATTCCTATCGTATATATATTATGCATGCAACATAGTATCTATATGTAACATACTCATATATTTAATGTACATCATGTACAGTGCATCCGGAAAGTATTCACAGCGCTTCACTTTTTCCACATTTTGTTATATTACAGCCTTATTCCAAAATGGATTAAATTCATTATTTTCCTCAAAATCCTACAAACAATACCCCATAATGACAACGTGAAAGAAGTTTGTTTGAAATCTTTGCAAATTTATTAAAAATAAAAAACGAAAAAAAATCACATGTACATAAGTATTCAGTCTTTGCTCAATACTTTGTTGAAGCACCTTTTTGAGTATGATGCTACAAGCTTGGCACACCTATTTTTGGGCAGTTTCTCCCATTCTTCTTTGCAGGACCTCTCAAGCTCCATCAGGTTGGATGGGGAGCGTCGGTGCACAGCCATTTTCAGATCTCTCCAGAGATGTTCAATCGGGTTCAAGTCTGGGCTCTGGCTGGGCCACTCAAGGACATTCACAGAGTTGTCCCGTAGCCACTCCTTTGTTATCTTGGCTGCGTGCTTAGGGTCGTTGTCCTGTTGGACGATGAACCTTCGCCCCAGTCTGAGGTCCAGAGCGCTCTGGAGCAGGTTTTCATCAAGGATGTCTCTGTACATTGCTGCATTCAT
The DNA here is from genome assembly GCF_019703515.2 of Myxocyprinus asiaticus. Classification (NCBI taxonomy): domain Eukaryota; kingdom Metazoa; phylum Chordata; class Actinopteri; order Cypriniformes; family Catostomidae; genus Myxocyprinus; species Myxocyprinus asiaticus. The sequence goes on along the minus strand of NC_059354.1, from coordinate 7,799,137 downwards.
CTTTCCCTCGATCCTGACTAGTCTCCCAGTTCCTGCCGCTGAAAAACATCCCCACAGCATGATGCTGCCACCACCATGCTTCACTGTAGGGATGGTATTGGCCAGGTGATGAGCGATGTCTGGTTTCCTCCAGACATGATGCTTGCCATTCAGTCTTTGTTTCTCATGGTCTGAGAGGTGCCTTTTGGCAAACTCCAGGCGGGCTGTCATGTGCCTTTTACTGAGGAGTGGCTTCTGTCTGGCCACTCTACCATACAGGCCTGATTGGTGGAGTGCTGCAGAGATGGTTGTTCTTCTGGAAGGTTCTCCTCTCTCCACAGAGAAACGCTGGAGCTCTGTCAGAGTGACCATCGGGTTCTTGGTCACCTCCCTGACTAAGGCCTTTCTCCCCCAATCGCTCAGTTTGGCCGGGCGGCCAGCTCTAGGAAGAGTCCTGGTGGTTCCAAACTTCTTCCATTTACGGATGATGGAGGCCACTGTGCTCATTGGGACCTTCAATGCTGCAGATATTTTTCTGTACCCTTCCCCAGATCTGTGCCTCGATACAATCCTGTCTCGGAGGTCTACAGACAATTCCTTGGACTTCATGGCTTGGTTTGTGCTCTGACATGCACCGTTAACTGTGGGACCTTATATAGACAGGTGTGTGCCTTACTAAATCATGTCCAATCAACTGAATTTACCACAGGTGGACTCCAGTCAAGTTGTAGAAACATTTCAAGGATGATCAGTGGAAACAGGATGCACCTGAGCTCAATTTTAAGTGTCATGGCAAAGGCTGTGAAAACTTATGTACATGTGATTTTTTTATTTTGTTTATTTTTAATAAATCTGCAAAGATTTTAAACAGACTTCTTTCACGTTGTCATTATGGGGTATTGTTTGTAGGATTTTGAGGAAAATAATGAATTTAATCCATTTTGGAATAAGGCTGTAACATAACAAAATGTGGAAAAACTGAAGCGCTGTGAATACTTTCCAGATGCACTGTAATGCATTTTTATGTTAATATATGCAGTCACTCATTTACCACAAACCAAACCTCATTGATCCTAAATGCATCTGTGACTCTGGTGCATTTCTGTGCTGTCTACATTAGGAATGTTCAGTAAAAACTTTGAATCTTTTTTCGGCATATTTCTGAAAACAACTATGAATCGTTCCAAAATAATCTAATCATTTTAAATGAATCATGACCAAATTTCAGATTTCCAGGATTTCAACCTTGCTATTAAAATGCATACGAGAAGGGATGTTGTGATAATGCTGCTTGAGTATTTTAATAATACGTGGAAATCCCACATGAACACCCCAATCGCTTAAGTTATTGCTTCATGTCTGTCCAAATAAGCACTGAGTGCCTGCTTAAAAATGGAAGGGAGTGTGTGCAGTTTCAGCTCACCATGGCTCTTTCCCTGGGTGATGTCGGCGTATATGATTAATCGTGTATCAATGTATTACTACAATGGCATCTTAATGCCATTAATCAAAGCAAAGCATATTTCTGAAAACAACTATGAATCATTCCAAAATAATAGAATCGGATTGAAACGAATCGTGACCAGATTTCAGGATGCATCGTAATCATTAGGTAAAGAGTCGTAATTGAATCGAATCATTGTCAGAGCGAATTGTTACACCCCTAATTTGTAGGATTAGATTTGTTTTATATAAAAGGAATATATGTGTCCTCTTTGGTTCACCTTCACCTGGAGCTTTTATTTTGACACTGAAAGTGCAGTGTGTAGTTTACAATGTTCCACTTCTGGTGAATCGCTGTCATCTCCTCCTTTTCTGTTACACTGTGGCGCTTACTGAAGTTTGGAATTGCGTGAATGCTTGAACCTGCAGTACTTTTCTTTCACAATGCACGTGGACTGCTCTAAAAGCGCTAAAAACACGAGCCAATGAGCCCCACATGTGCACAGAACAGCGTGTCACCTAAGCACACAGACCATGTTCATCTGTCTTTAATAGCAACCTTTTGCATTTTAGTAATCACATATGACATACTGATATTTTGCTGTTATTCTGATTAATTGTGCAGCCCTGAAGGATCGTGAAATTAGTCTACTGATGCGCTCTTTAAGAAACTTGTTGACTGTACAAAAGCACATTAAAATCATCGTGATATTCACGATTGTGCTTAATTTTATATCGTCAGCAAAATCATTGTGATTATACAGTGAATTTTAGGTATCGACCAGCCCTAGTGCAAACCCTTCATAAATCTCTCCATTAGAACTCTTTCATACCTCTAGAACATGCATAAAGTCTTTGAATATCCTCTTCCTCTCCGACTCCAGTGTGACGTCCTCAAACGCCGTCTCTTTCAGGAACCGCTCTCGCACCTAAATGAGTGTGACAAATGCAATTCACAATGTAAAGGATCAGTGGAGAAGAACTAATAACAATCTGTCATAAGGCCACAGTTTAATAAATATTTATTAATTTATTTCTCAAACTCTTATAAATGTATTAGTAATTATATACAGTACTACATATTTATAGATACGTAAATATGTATTATATGCATTACTAATATTTTTTTATACCATTATATTTTTATTATCACTGATATTACTTCATCTTTTATAATTAATATTATTTTAACTGTCGTACTCCCTCCCATGTGGCATCAGGTTCCAGAGGGGGCGTGGCCTGTTTCAGCATGCTCTTAAATGCCGCCTCCTTCCTCTTCATCTTCCTCGCCTCTTCTTTCTCCCTCTCTCTTTCACGCGCTTCTGCCTTCTCTAGCAACTGGCATGTCAGTGGAAAGAGATTAAAACAAGTTAATGAAAGAGAAAATATTTCATGTTTTCTCAATTAATGAACAAGAAACCCTGGAGCTCTGTTAAAAACTCTAGTTAGCTTCCTTGCCATTAACTTGTACATAAGCAGCTATCTTCTAAGCAGCATCCAAATGGAATCTCAGAAGTGACTGATCATGCAAATAGTGTTTCTCCTGCGAAAAACACAAGACTTTATGCACAATTTATCCCAATTGCGGTTAGTAAATCTCTAATAAGCACAAAAACACATGATACACACAAACTTTAAGTTAAATCTATTTCAATTCTAAATAGTGCTCATTAGGGTTTAGGAACAGAGCTAATTTAGAGATAAAGTCAAAGTAACAGGTATTTATTTTCGGGCAGTTAAATTTGTCTTACGCTGTTAAAGGCCAGTTTGATGTTTCCTGCATCCAGAGTGGTGGCACGTTTATCAGAGCTGATCACTGAGCCGAAGTCCTCAAAGCATGTGTTGATCTCCACCAGGAAGCCCTTATCCTGCACACACACAGTTCATGAAGAGCTTCAGATCTGATCAGCACTAATCATATCACAGTCTGATCCACTCACTCACCTTCAGGATGTCTTTAATGATCCTCTTCTCGTCATGGTAACGAGCTTTCAGATCCTCCACATAAAACTTTAATAAGTCCAGAGGAGTGGAGCCTAAAAAAAAACAGCATAACACTCTATATATACATTTGTAAGCTTCAAGTGGATTTTGGAATAATATGTGATGGTGTGAATATTTAATGGTGTGAGATGGATGACATTTTATCCGTTTTTGGAGAAAAAGTTGGATAAGTTAGCTAGCAGTCCATTAACTTGAATATATACTGGATTGACTGGTTCTGAACTCAAAATTCTCAAATAATAACCTGTTTGGTAATGACAACTAATAAAGCGATTCTCAAGATCATGATTTAAAATTCTTAAAATAAATGATATTTCTGATGTTCAAACTACTATTACTCTACTGCTCAGGCAGAGAAGTGTTCCCTTGTCACTTCTCATTTCTGTTATAAGCAAATATAAACATATTTGAAGAAACTTAATTATATACAATGCTTGAAAGCAGGAGAACAGAAAAAAAGCCTCATGTTTTTCTTGGACTGAGAAGTTGAAAAACATAACAGTCTTTTTAATAATAAGAAAGGGATGTCGATTTAATGCGTTCTTTTAGCGAGATTAATTCTGTAAAAAAGAATGCGTTAATTCCATAATAAGGAATTCTCCTACCATTGGAGCAATTAAAGTTTTAAGTACCGCCTTGATGTTTTCACAAATCTGGGGCAGTAGGGGGCAGTCAGCACAGCCTCAGCTTGGTGCTGTACAGACAACACGTCTCATCAAACCAACGAGAGGAGCAGACAGCCTTTCACAGATATCGCGTTATTGTGCTGAAATACCTTTGATTTGACACAGTGTCCTAAAACGCGCCATTTAGGGTGCAAGATGCTGAAAACCAGTGAGATGCGACGCAACCAAAGTTAGACAGTCTAAAAGCATCTGTCTGATGCATACAGAATGTGTCCTGTGAGCAATTGACAAATAAAATTGGGAAATTGTTGATTGCTGTCACGAGTAGGCCAATAATATGCTTATGTTTAATGATATTAACCATGGTTAATCTGTAGTAAAACCATGGTTTCCACCAAAAGCTATGGTTACTACAATTACCGTTAGTACAGTTTTACTAAAGTAAAATCATAGTTTCCGCACCAAATCCAAGGTTACTACAGCCTACAATATTACTACAGTAAAACCATGATATCTGCCAAAAACAATGGTTACTACAATTACCGTTAGTACAGTTTTACCAAAGTAAATGTCATAATCAGTATATCGTGAACACGAATTCGGGCGCTAGTAAGGGTACTGATCCACTAAACATTGGGACACTTATGACTCAATCACCCGTGACACGTTAACAAACTCGCGCATTGTAGCGAAGCTGTTATTAATCAGCACCATCGCTGTATAAATGACTATGACTATCATTCATTTTCATTGAAGATATTCAAATGTAACAGATAAATGGCATAAAGAAATAAAAATATATTGGAGTGTGTTTCAAACCTTTTAACAACTCAAATATTTAAAAGACTGTTTTACTTTCATGGTAATTATGAATGAAAGACATTACAAACAACATCTCTTTTTAAGAGAAAATAATGCTTGGACTTCATAGTTTTACACTTGTGTTCGTCATCTAACGATTTGAGAGACTTCAGATGACACGAGGACGTTTCTGGTAAGGGAACATAGTGAGCAATGATGCTCCCTGGGTTTAACGGTGCATTGTGGGATTTTTAAGGAAGCGAACGTTTTAGTGCACTGGAATGATTTGTGATTGAGACAGCCCTAAAAATGGCTGACTCACTGATCAGTGCCCTGACTACTGAACTAAGGAACTGATTGAGATGCACTCAAGAGTTTCCACCCAAATCTAAGTTACTACAGCCTACTATATTACTAAAGTAACTCCATGTTTACACCAAAAAAAAAAAAAAAAAGAAAAAAAAGAAAAGAAAATGATGACTGTCATGGTAAACAGTAAAGCCAAAAAACTTGGTTGCACCAATTTTACTATAGTAAAACCATGGTAAATTTATCGTGAGGGAATGCAAATTATTACAAGGGCAAGCAAAACTTATTGCAAGGGAACACAAAACTTATTTTGAGGGCATGCAAAAACTTCAGAAAAAACCTGCCCAGTGACTGTTCAAATAAAATTTTTTTTTTTTTTTTTTTTTTTTTTTAAATGGGTGAAGGGTCCAGTACTTAAGATCATTAAGCCTATTTTTAAATTATAAAAGGACCTTTTTTAATCAGACATTTTTTAATCATTGTACATTGTGATGCATATCGTTATCAACCATATATATATATATATATATATATAAATATACATTTCTGCTCATATCACCCACTATAAGCACTAATCTAGAGGACAGTTACAGTCACAGTTGTGAGTTTATCTGCATTGGATCACATCTTTAAACATGGCTCATCTTGTTTTAGAGGGGTCCTAATAATGAAGAGTGCAGGAGATATCCGTTTTATAATTGCTGATGATATGAGTTACGTAGAGTTCACAGAGTGTACTGATGAAATTTCAGGATTATATCCTGAAATAAGGACAGGACCCTTTTACATGTATTATTCATTAGCACCAATGTCTGCAGAGTTCTGTGTGTGTGTGTGTGTGTGTGTGTGTGTGTGTGTGTATGTTAGAGAGAGACCTGGCTGGCCCAGCATATTGTTGAAGCGGATATCAGCGCTGACAGTCGGATACATCTCCATCCAGGCAGACATGGAGTGCAGCTGCCCATGATCATGAAGCTCATCCAGGAATTTCTGAAACACACACACACACACACCACACACACACCACACACACACCACACACACACCACACACACACCACACACATCATAGTAAACTTCTCTGTTTATCAGTGTGATTTGTTTGCCAGTGCACATGTTAATATAGCAGACCGGTGCTTTATTCACCAGTTATCAGTTATTACACAGCTCTCTGGAAAACTTGTTTGGACTGATTGTTAAATCACATCATTCTGCTGTCAAATCTTTTTTATCTAATGACCACTAAACTGTATAAATGACCGTTGCTGTGCTAGATTCGTGTCTGCATCACTGTCTGTCTATAAATGCGTGTCATGTATCACTCCATGTGTTCTCTCTTCTTATATAATAAATAATTTATAATCAAATCAATTCACGTATTTACTTGGTAGTAGTATGATATTTACGTATCTGCTCTGAAGGGGCTCAAATGTAACATTATTTTTAATCAAACAACAACTGTTGTCTGGAAGATTCAATATGTTTCATGAAATGAAACTAAAGCACATTAAAAACCTAGTTAGAAATAAATCAAGACATTTTTCAAAACTATTATAGAATAATCATTTTCATTTATATGCACCAATACAACAATTCATAGTAATAGACATGAATGTTTACCTACATATATTGTATGAAAACACACTCAATGAGAATGCATACACGATCGCTTACATCAGGCTGCCTCTCTACTCAATGAACCGTGACGGCATAAACTCGGTCAAATATCTCAGTATCTGTCATCACACTTATCAGCTGATCTCCAGAATCAGGTTCCAATTCATCATGCTGAGAGCTTTTCAAATGAGTGGTAACAATGGTTAAACAGACACGGGCACATGTGTGTGTGTGTGTGTGTCACCTGGAAGGACTCTCTGTTTTTGCGCTGCCTGCGTCTCTCTCGCAGCAGAGTTTTCTGCTTCTCGTCCTCCTCCTCTTTCTCTAGTGCACGGATGTGTTCCTCAAAACAGATCAGGGCATCCTCCTTATCCATGTCTAACACACAGACACACAAAGAGAGACAGAGGAAGATGAAAGCTTTTTCCACATCAAACACACTCACTCATTATACGGGTTAAGAGCATCACCATGAGGTCAGAGAAGTTCAGTGTGTGTGTGTGTGTGTGTGTGTGTGTGTGTGTGTGTGTGTGTGTTTGTACTCTGCAGCTCCTCGTCCTCAGCGAAGGTGGGGTTGTCCAGCAGGTACTGCTGAGCTTCAGACCAGGTGGTTCTGTACGTCACATTGGCCATATTGTCCAGTATGTTCTTCAGCGCCTCCCAGTTCCTCTTCCTCAGCTGCTTTGCTTGTTCCTGACACATTAATATGCAAATTGTATATAGAACATTTAAAGGGATAGCTTGTCCAAAAATAGCAAATTCCCTCTCCTAAACCTTCTCTTTCTTTGAATTTTTAAAGAATATCTTGGCTGCTCTTTTCTTTTTTTTTCATATAATGAAAATGAATGGGTACTGGGGTGATATCAAGCACCAAAATAACAACAAAAGTCCATAAAACTTCAATTCAAGTCTTTTTTTATTCAAGTCTTTATTCACTGAAAATCTACCCCTCCACCAGTGGTTCCCAAAGTGTGAGGCACACCTCACAAGGGCACTGCAGGGGAGGTGCAGGGAGACTGTGGGATTGGAGGTGAAGTCCATTAAAAAAAATAGCTATATTATTAATATTATTAAGCATAAAAATGTTAAGCATGCTTCCAATCCAATTGATTGATATATTTAAGCTGGACTGTTGAGTCTGTAGAGGACAGAGACTCAGTTTCTTTTCATGTTGTACATTATAGAAGTATTACATCCACTGTTAAATCCTCTGCTTTTGTGAGAACAGGGTTTTTCCTGCATTGAAATTTTTCGGCAGCCGCCGAAGCAAATTATAGGATATTCAAATTCATCTTGCTTTTGCCGTTTTAGAAGCGCTAACTATGCTTCTTGTCTGGAACGTGGATGAGCACGGGTTGCTTAAAGACTGGTTTCGGCGTGAGTTTTTGCATTTTTGTAGTCCATTTGACTTTTGTAGTTCATTTCAGAAATGTGTAATCCAAGTAATATACAACCCCAATTCCAAAAAAGTTATATATTCACCCTTTGCTATATTGAAAGCACTACAACTACACATTATATGATGCTTTACCTTGTGCTTTTCATTGTTTTTTTAATGTACAGCACTCCAAAAAAGTTGAGACGGGCAATTTCTTAACAATTTGATGACTTAAAATAACAAGGCAATGTGAAACAGGAGATGTTAAACAGGTGAGGCAATCGTGTCATAGTATATAAGGAGCCTCCAAAAACAGCCTAGTCCTTCAAGAGCAAGGATCGTTCAAGACATGTCAATTTGCCAACAGATGCTTCAGCAAATAATCCAGCACTTTGAGAATAATATTCCCCAAAGACAAATTGGAGGGATTTGGGGCATTTCACCCTCTACAGTGCACAATATAGTTAAAAGATTTGAGGAATCTGGTAAAATCTCAGTGCGTAAAGGGCAAGACAAAAACCACTTTTGAATACGCATGATCTCTGATCCCTCAGACATCACTGTCTTAAAAAAACGTCATTCATCTGTAATGGATATCATGAACATGGGCTTGGGATAACTTTAGTAAACCTTTGTTAGTCAACACCATTCACCGCTGCATCCACAGATGCAAGTTAAAACTTTACTATGCAAAGCAGAAGCCCTACATCAACACTGTCCAGAAGCGCTGCTGACTTCTCTGGGCTCGGTCTCATCTTAGATGGAAAGTAGAACAGTAGAACTGTGTTTTTTGGTCCGATAAGTCCACATTTCAACTAGTTTTTGAAAAACACAGCTGTCGTTCTCCAGGCCAAAGAGGAAAAGGACCATCCAAACTGTTAACAGCATCAGGTCCAAAAGCCAGTGTCTGTGTGGACCAGGGGTGTGTCAGTGCCCATGGCATGGGTAACTCGCACATCTGTGAGGGCACCATTAATGCAGACAGATAAGTACAAATTTTGGAGCAGCATATACTGCCATCCAGCACCGCCTTTTCCAGGGACATCCCGGAATTTTCAGCAGGACAAATTAAAACCACATACTAGCCGAATAAGCAGAGATTGTGGGTGCTAGATTGGCCCCGCCTTACTTGGAGTGTGTTGCAAACATCTGATTTGAAATTACTGTACATTAACAAAAAACAAAGAAATTCACATGGTAAAACATCATATAATGTGTAGTTGTATATAATATAGCAAATGGTGAATATAATTTACAAATCACTCCTTTTTGTTTTTATTAGCATTTTTCATACTGTCCCAACTTTTTTGGAATTGAGGTTGTACTTAGTAATTAACATAACTGAAAGTCAGTAACTGCAATCTGATTACAAGAATTTGAAATGTAGTATGCTACTTTGACTTATAAGTTCTTAGATTACAGTAACCAATTATTTTAATCAAATTACTCCCAACACTGCTTCAGAACACTTAGAATACAGTGCATGGCACTTTGTATATGGAAAAGAGCGGCTAGGATGTTCTTCAAAAATTCACCTTTTGTTTCTTTAACATCGGGCACTTTCATGTCGTTTTATTATTAAAACGAACATATTTCAACTTTTTATTATATGAATGTCACATTAAATCTGAATTGGAACTGAACTTTTACCAGGCCTTAATCATTTATTTTTGGAACTTTTCAAATGGCTTTTGTGTGTAACATATACCGTTACAAACTAAAATAATACATTATAAAAAATATGTAAAATATAATAAATCTAAAAGAGTCAAATAAAAATAAACCATTTGATATTTATTGTGTGAAAATTTCTGTAATTTATTTTTTTATTACAATGTTCCAACAGTTGGCATAATTTCCACCACACCAAAAATTTGTTCCTAATTTATATACTGTATATGCTTTACATATACAGCGATCAGCCACAACATTAAAACCACCTGCTTAATACAGAATGCTATGCTAAGGTGCGGGTTGGCGGCACGAGGGGGACCTACACAATATTAGGCAGGTTTTAATGTTGTGGCGCTAATATATATATATATATATATATATAAATACACACACACTTTATTAAAGTGCAAAAGTAATTAGCAGGTTGAGCTGTTTAAGCAACACCTGTCAGGTATAGTCAATGTATGTGTGTATGCAAGATCACTGATAAAGACAGTCGGTCTGATGTCAAACCTTCTCTTTCTTGGCCAGATAAAAGAGCACGTCCTCATAGATCTCCAGTCTGTCCCTCTCTGGAACACACGACCAAACCTCCTGATCACCAAACATCTGCTCTGCTTTCCTGTAGAACAGACAGATACACAGAAAACCTTCAATTACTTACACTGTTTGTATCACACTCTTCAAAGCACTTATAAGAGGACAGTGAATGGTGATATTTGAGATGCGCTGGAAACAACTTCAAATGGCTCGCATTACTGTAAAAGCACTTCTGCATTTCATCAGAAGAGGGCACTTATGTTACACCACATTACCATCATGTAACCATTAAATAATAAGACAATGCATCACAGAGACCTTGTGATATTGTGCTGATTGAAAAAGTCTGATAACAGGTGTGATTTACACTAATATCAACACTATTTAATTCAAAACCTCGCTACATGTCACCATGACAACACTGATGTGACTTTAATAATATAAATAAGTAGGGCAGTGAAATTCAACTGCTCTGATTCAATGACAGATAAAAAGAGATAAAGCAAATGATAAAGTTAAGTAACATTCGTCTGGTCATGTGACCACTATGAGGGGGTCCACCCATATGTAGCATAAAACAGCTTTTTCTACACTGAAAAAAAACAAACAAACAAAAAAACAGACCCTATGGATTTTTTCTACTGCCCAGTCAGGCCAGTGGTTCAGATTTTTACTTGCCCTGCCAAAATTTTCACTGGCCACAACTAGGGCTGCAACTAACGATTATTTTGATAATCGATTAATCTAACGATTATTAGAACGATTATTCGGGCAATTATTGCAACGATTAATCATTAGCTCTAAACTGACTATTCAGCTTGTGCCCGACTTAAAAGGTTGTATTAAACATGCTTGCTAACAATAAAGAACACAAAATCATCTTTTAAAAATACCTCTAAATGACATTCACTGAATTAAAGGGAAAAAACACTTATTATATTTAATTCAGTAACAATTTCACTACAAAAAAATCCTATTGTTATCAAGTGTATTTGTCTTTTTTTCCATTTAAAATTGTCTAAAAATCCTTAAAACAAGATACATTTACTTGAGAAGTAACATATAAGATATTTAGTCTTGCTTTAAGAGAATGTATCTTAAATATACCTGTAAGTGTATTTTGTATATAAGTGTATTTTTTCACTTGGTTATACTTCTGCGAGTGCAGTAAAGAGAAAATACACTTATTCAAGATCTGTTCTCTAAAAGCAAGTCTAAATATCTTATATGCTGCTTCTCAGGTGAATGCATCTTTTTTATAGGATCTTTAGATATTTTAAAATATTTGTATTTTTAATATTCAACATTCTCAGATTTAAAAAAAATATTCTGCAGTATAGCTGCTAAAGTAAATGTACATTGTTTTAAAGGAGTTTTAGATATTTATATTGGAAAACAAGTCAAAACTTTTTGCAGTGTATAATGGGGCGAAGACTTCCTCTCTCACCTTTCTGTTCATTTCAATCCATCTTTAACTCACAAAAACAAAAAAAAACTCTTATTAATAAAGACAATTTTCTTCACGATAAGAAATGCACAGTGACATATATTATGATTCAATAAGTTGCCATCACGTTATAATCTAGCTGCATTTAGCGCGTGCACTCGAGGGATGAGTGTCCCCGCAAGAGTGTACCTCAGCCGGGTGCAGTTTCAATCTCTCCCCCTTAGATCGGGACACTTCGCGCAACTCATAGAAGAGGCGCCGACCAGTTTCCTTATTATTTTAACTTTAATAAAGCTATAACACATTAAATAGGACTGCATTAAAGATGTAACACCGGGGTATTTCCTTTAAAGACGCTCGACACGCAAGTTTTGCTTAAGCTGAGCGTCAGCTCTGGCTCTGCTTATTCCACAACAAGAGTGCTTCTGTATTTACTTATTTTGTATTTTTGCGATCTACATCACCTGAAGCTGTTTGGAAAGTTTAGAGTGCGTCTGGACTGTGAGATGTGTTTTCTTCCTCTCCTCAGTCAGGCGCGAGCTGCAGTGCTGCTCTTGTGTGCAATCAGAGTTTCATATGATCTTATGTTACGTTAAGATCAAACGACTATTTGACCACGAAAATTTTTGTTGACAATTTTATATTGTCGACGTTGTCGATAATGCCGACTAATCGTTTCAGCCCTAGCCACAACACAAACATGAAAAATAGCTGTTTTTACCAAAATGGCTTTAAAAATGTGTATTTTTTCATAAATATATCGTTTTAAGTCAATTTCCTCCAAACTGTATTTATAGTTTGCAAGATTTTATAGTTTGCAAGGCTTTTTGCCTTATGTAACCCCATATAAGCACTTTATAGACATGACTTCATAAATACATGCTATAACCTGTGCTGTCCTGTCATTTACACATGTCTTTTTCAGTGAAGGCAACATGATTATGAGAGGCGAATCACCAACGAATGGCCCTTGCACATAGAAAGCGACATGGATGATCGCCGATAGCACATTCACGCCTTTACAATAAGTGCCGCTAATCGGCAAGCAATTTTTTTGCTTTGAGCTCCCATCTTTACTCCAACCCATTATTAGATGTTTTAACACTTGCCAACGACAGCACAGCTGTTAACGATTATTAACAGTTGCACAGATTAACAATTTTGTGGAGACACCACCACATTTTAGGTACAAAAAGGCATTTTGATACAAAGACAAACAGTGCACTGCAAGTCACATCATTGTTATTAATATTTGGCAAAGCAAAACTATTAAGATCTGTAAAGCTGTTCATAAAAAGGTGATACAAAGTCAAAGATGCCGCAATAAAAGGGGGCCTGGGTAGCTCACGAGAGTCACGAGTTTGAATCCAGGGCGTGCTGAGTGACTCCAGCCAGGTCTCCTAAGCAACCAAATTGGCCCGGTTGCTAGGGAGGGTAGAGTCACATGGGTTAACCTCCTCATGGTCACTATAATGTGGTTCTCGCTCTCGGTGGGGCGCATGGCGAGTTGTGCGTGGATGCCGTGGAGAATAGCGTGAAGCCTCCACACGCGCTACGTCTCCGCGGTAACGTGCTCAACAAGCCACATGATAAGATGCGCGGGTTGACCTTCTCAGACGCGGAGGCAATTGAGATTCGTCCTCCGCCACCCTGATTGAGGCGAGTCACTACGCCACCACGAGGACTTAGAGCGCATTGGGAATTGGGCATTCCAAATTCGTGAAAAAAAAAAATAAGATGCCGCTATTAATGTTATATTAGAGATATAAGAGAACTCATGTAAGATTAAATGCAAAGGCCAAACAATGTAGCAATATGGAACACATGAAGACAATCCACATAAGATCAGCAAGTTTTTTTAAGCAGATGGAAGGCAGAGATGCAGCAATATAATTTAAATGTTAAGAGCACTCATATGAGACATTTTTCAGTTTTTAAGGCATTTGAAGCAAAGTAACTACACATCCTCACTGCTAGGTTCAGGATTTGTTCCTCAAGTTCCTTCAGCGTTTAATAACGGTGGTCAAAACAGCTTTCTGTGCTTTAGTGCCACTTGTTGTGCTGGTTTTGGTAACTGCAGCAGCTGCTGACATGTGAGCCAAAGCTCATATTTTATTGGTGGATAAATAACAAAATAAACTGACACACCGTAAAAAAGGCTTTGTTTTGTCGGCACGTGATTTGTCGCCACAATTGTTCGTGAGAATGGCTCATTAGTAGTCCATTGTTTTGATTCAAAATGTTAATCACGTTTGGTGTGCAAAGGCCTTAAGAAGTGCCATCCCACTCCGAAATTCATGGTGTTGAATTGTCAAATGTTTTTTTTCGTCCAGCAATTGTCAACACATTAGTAATAAATGCTGCAAAGACACTTGGAACAGAGCGAGGACAGTTCTTGGAGAGCGCGCTCAGTGTCTGCATGCTCATGTGCTCACACATCCAGTATATTATACGCATGCTCAATATAATCATGCTCGGTAACAAGTAATTTTTGTGCTCTCTCGCTTGTCGTCTGCTTGCACTAGCGTTATAAGTGCAGCACTGGCCTGCTCGGGCAGTCCTTATTGTTGAGCCCTAAGAGGTGAAAAAGTTTGAGCATGCTCAGTTTGACTCTGCACGTGAGCAATGTGGAAAACTGCAGCGTTGACTCACTTGTATCTGGTGGTTGAAGTCATCTTCTCATGGTTCTCCAAGAAGCGCTGGAACGTCTCTTTAGATTCCTTGTACTTGATTCTGGCTTCTTCCTTTTCCTCTTTCTCTGTCTGGACTTTATAAGCATTGAACGCCTGTTTCTTTTCACTCAGCTTGGGCAGGGCGCTGCACGCACGCACACACACACAGAATAACAGTTAGATGTGGACAGCAGTGGTCAACATCGGCAGGGACACATTTATCTCTGCACAGGCTGTAACTGCTATTAAATAATAATATAGTGCAGTGTTTGAATACACAAACTTGTTTTATATCAGTGTGGGGACTCTCCATAGACTTCCATGCATTTTATACAGATCTAACGATAATTTCTATCCCCTAGCCCTACCCCTAAACCTAACCCTCACAGAAACCTTTTTGCATTTTTACATTTTCAAAAAAACATAGTTTAGTATGTTTAATAAGCCATTACCCTCGTGGGGACAGCTGGCTGGGCCCCACAAAGTAGGTGATTTCAAGTTTTACTCTCCTTGTGGGGACAATCGGTCCCCACAATGTAGTATTAACATGTATACCTGTATCGAGGGTCGTTAATGATCAGCTTCATCGCCTGCTCCCAAGATGCATTGGAGGAAACGCCCTTCAGTCACACGGAGGAAAAGGAGGAAGATTATTTATCAGAGTACAAGAGATTTCCCTGAACACAAGACTTCAAAAAATACAACTTCAGAAATATGTCCTAATTGGTAAAGCACTGTTTGGATCCTTAACTTTTAATATTACATCTAAAATGCTCCTAGACTAGCAAAAAAGGACATTTATTGATAAAATATTATATGAGTAATATATTAATTTATTATATGAGTTCTAATGAGCTAGCTAGCATAATAAACCTCGCTGATAAAAAAAAAAGACGTGCAGAAAAATAATGTACTATAACAGCTAAACCATCAAAGAATCATGAAGATACTCTTATTAACTTCACCCAAATATTAACAAACTTGGCCAGCTACCTAGAAAACCTTGTTGTTGTCAAATTGACAATCATGAGTCGCTGCGTATGAAAACAATTCCAACAGCACAGTTGATATCATACACACTGAAGAAGTTTTGTGAAGTTTGCAAGTGTGTATATGTAAGTGGTTATTACAATTTTCAGATCAGATGGTGATTTGCTTTTAATAATAATAATAACATTTTTTATTTCTATAGCACCATTCTTACATAAAAAATGTAAATACTGGAAGTATAAAAACATAGAATTCATCATTTCAGAGAAAGTAAAACAAATCATAGCAATAAAAATGAAACAGTACAAAGATAAAATAAAATGACTTAAAACATATTAAAACAAAAAGCCGCTCGTGACCAGCAAAGTTTAAACTCTTGTTTTAGCGCAACAGTTGATCGACAGGTGAGGGGAGGCGCTTCATCGCTGTCCAGGACACATTCAGGGCAGATTAGCATTTCACACCTCGAATGCCATGTGGTCACATGCGTTTGACTACCTCCGTATGTGGTTTTTTGAACCGATCACAAAACGTTTTGCACCCCGTTTACACCTGTATTTAGTGCTGACCACACGTGATCGGATAACCCGAAACGCATCTTACCACAAGGAAACAGGGTCTGTGGCAACAGAAGGTTAATATACAAAGATAATAAGGATGTGACGATATACTGTGAACCAAAAACATTGTTTTCTGTCCATGTGATTACAATTAAATGACCCGTCAAACATCATAATCTCTCTAAACTGATTTTTACCCCTACAGTGCTTTTTTTTCTACACTGTTTACAGGGTTCACACGAGGTCCTTGAAGCGCTTGAATTTAGCTTTTAGAAATTTATATACTGGAATACCTGGAATATTGCCTTTACTTGTTGGAAAGTGCTTGAGATTAAAACAACATTTCTTCCGTGTAATGTGTGTCCATCAAAGATGCAATCCAGAAAGTCTCTGGAGAAAGGCATATAGTTCATCATAACTAATATCGTAATATACAATATGTATATGTTTTGAGTAACGTTTGCCATAACTTTCTTCGTCAACATACCCAAGCCATATAACATTTCCTGTCAGCATTTGACATGAATCATCATGTAACTTGGCATGCTAACGTTAGCTAGCTTTATCTAGCACACTGCAGATTCCACAGTCAATGGATAAAACACAAGAAAAAGAAACTTACTGGTTGACCAACATGTTGGCTTGTACTCGCAGTGTCCTCAGGATAAACTGACGGAATCGCGCTGGCTTCAATATAAGTTTAGTTGAAAAACCCATCTGTTTTTGGGTAAAAGTTCTCTGGTAAATGACTACTGCAAAGCCGAGTTTTCTCTGGAAGATTTACTGGGACATTACGATTTTTCCAAATAAACTGCACCCATTTATCTCAGATTTTCAGATCCTTTGGCAATACATGAAGGCTCACCATTTGTCCTTTCGCAACTTTGCATCCGAAAACAGAACATGTCTTGCAAAATACCGATACGTAGTTACACCTGGCTTCTCCTGATACCCCTTGCTTCGCCGTAGCATATGCTATTGATATGGAAAGCCCCACCCCTCAAGTTGACGGGATTGGTTCCTTAGGTTTGTGACATATGGCTGTCTGAATCCGTGTTTTTGAGACTGTCTTTGGTGCACTGCAGTTCAAAGGCTAAAATGTTCAGCCATGGCGTTGACTGCTCATGGCATGTCTTCTAGCATATAAAAAACACCATACGGACATGTAAACAAGGTTAAAAACTTTTTCACTGGAGTAGGTCTTTAAGCAAATAATTTTGAGACAGCAAGATGCAATTTTGAGTAGCACATTAAGATAATGCTTATTCACATTTGACATTTCATTACATCTTAAATATTCTATAAACAAATTAATCTCCATTGTGATTGGATCAGTCAATGTGAGCTCACTTTGAACATTTTTCATAACAAATCTATACCACCCCACTTAAGAAAAACAATGTGTTTAATAGGGGCCTTAAGCCCCTGCAACAGGGGGGGCTTTTTACCCCAAATACTATCCTTTCACTTATTGGACAGTTATTGATTTTTTTTTATATAATAACCTTGAAAAAAAAAATGTAAATGACAAATAAGTATTTTGTTTCAAAATAAATGTGATAACTTCCAGGATATTCATTAGCTACATAAATTTTCAAAATGTAAAAAAATATTAAATATTACATCAAATTGCATGGAAGAGGAAAACTTTTTTGATTTTTTTTTTTACACTATTTAGTGTTTTGGGAGAAAAGAAAATTAAGAGCTTTTAACCCACAGAGCTTTTATTCCCATTGTATCCTACACATTATTACAAACAGTTTTATATATAATATTACTTTTATATAGATTTTTTATAAATGATATACAATTTCATGGTATAATATTAATTGACAGAATGAAGAATTTTAGATTTTTTAAAATGTAAAATGTAATTATACTAATGATGACAAATTATTAACAGATAAAATATACAATTAAACATGCTTTTTCAGGACAGGTTCTGTTCAGTTCTATTGCTTGTTCTGCACCTCATCAGCCTGAATGTAGCCCACTATTTTTGAAGGCTTATTTGTTTGTGGCTTATCTTTTCTTATAAAGAAAACTATGAGAAACTCTTATTATTTAAACTTTGAGCATTTATATTGTGTATTAAATAACTTTATTTTGATGAAAAATTGCAATGTGCATTTTGCTCAAACATTTAAAAAAAGAATTTCACACTGTCATTTATGTGTTATATCGAATCAAGATTATATAGAATTGTGAACCTCATATCATATATCGAAACGAATTGAGAGATAACCATATCGTATGTCCCATCCCTAAAAGACAAAGCATCAATTACACACTTAAGGCCTCATATAATTTTTTTTGTTAAAATCGTTTGTAAAGCCATTCTGAAATTCACAGATTCATGAAATTTTTCGTTTTCACAATGTTAGTTGGCACGAACAAAATTTACATCTTCTCCTGACCACGTGTAAATCATGCATAAGACATCCAAAAGTTGTGTGTTCTTTCAGTCAAACTGCCATGACTACATTTTGAAAGAAAATTAAATAAGTAATGAAAAAAAAAATAATAACTTAATTAAATGAGTGAAATAAACCCTTAAAAAATAACAAATTAGGGAAAAAAGTTATTTTCTTTTTAAACCATAAAAACATTTCTTTGATGCTTGCATTTATTTCTCCAAAGTATAGTTTATTCCCAACTCTGCTTCATTAATTTTATATAGTTTTTCAAGCAGAAGTGCTTGGCATGGGGTGAAAAGTTTGTGGAAAGATGCAGTTTGTGTAAAAAAAAAAAAATAAAAAAAAAATGAATGCCCTCTACTTGTTGGACAGTTTCTTCATTTGATATGAGCTCTATAGCTTTGGTTTTATAATCCAGTGTAGTCATCGATAAAACTGCATTTAGCTGATGACGTATGGTTAATGCTAATTCTGTTAAACCTATAAACAAACAAGTCTCGGACAGGTGCGGACAATACAAAAGAAGAAAAAAAATAAATCTTGCAAATCTTTATTTTTAGCTTAAAGCATTTTGGTCAAAGACCTTCTTCACACATTCTAGTAATTTCTCTAAAGATTCTTCCAGTTGCAAGGCACTGTTTCCATCATGATTTACAGTGGCATGCAAAAGTTTGGGCACCCCTGGTCAAAATTTCTGTTGCTGTGAATAGTTAAGTGAGCAGAAGATGAATTGATCTCCAAAAGGCATAAAGTTAAAGATGAAACATTCTTTTCAACATTTTAAGCAATATTAGTGTATTATTTTTATTTTGTACAATTTTAGAGAGAAAAAAAAGGAAAGGAGCACCATGCAAAAGTTTGGGCACCCCAAGAGATTTGAGCTCTCAGATAACTTTTATCAAGGTCTCAGACCTTAATTAGCTTGTTAGGGCTATGGTTTGTTCACAATTATCGTTTGGAAAGGCCAGGTGACGCAAATTTCAAAGCTTTATAAATACTCTAACTCCTCAAATCTTGTCCCAACAATCAGCAGCCATGGGCTCCTCTAAGCAGCTGCCTAGCACTCTGAAAATTAAAATAATTGATGCCCACAAAGCAGGAGAAGGCTATAAGAAGATAGCAAAGCGTTCCCCGACCTAAACATCATTGAAAACCTGTGGATAGACAGCGATATCAAAATAGCAGTGCATGCAAGACGGCCCAAGAATCTCACAGAACTAGAAGCCTTTTGCAAGGAAGAATGCGCGAAAATCCCCCAAACAAAAACTGAAAGACACTTAGCTGGCTACAAAAAGCTTTTACAAGCTGTGATACTTGCCAGGGGGTGTTACTAAGTACTGACCATGCAGGGTGCCCAAACCTTTGCTTCAGGCCCTTTTTCTTTTTTGAGATGAATATAAAAAAGTTAAATTGCTTAAAATATTAAAGAAATGTGTCATCTTTAACTTTAAGCCTTTTGGACATCTTTTGCTCGCTTAGCTATTCACAGCAACAGAAATTTTGATCAGGGGTGCCCAAATTTTTGCATGCCACTGTACCTGAGAAGTTTCACAAATGATGTTGGCGATGTGCTCAACTGAACCAGATAAGTGGTGGACATTCTCCTGCTGGCATAAACTGAAAATGTTTTACACTTAAAAGGTGCAATATGTAACAATTTTCATGCACAATTTTCCTTTTTTTTTGGCCAATGTGTGAACAGCATGTAACGCAACTTAAATGAGCCCTTCCCGGACTTCCTAGGTTGCCTATTAAAGCCTGTAGACTGATTTCCATGCAAAGGAGCCGGTCATTTTTGCCGGGAAAATCCAAAGGATGTGACGTTTATGCGCGCTCCCGAGAGCCTTGCCTCAGACAGTAGCTTCTCTTCCGCTATTCAACAGCGACAACATATTGCAACACTAGGTATCATTATCTTAGAGATGGAATCCAGCAAACGTCCGGCTCCAAACACAACACCGACTCCTACACAAACTCTGAGTAAGCCAAAAAAATAAAAATAATTTATCTACGGAATTCCATCTGGCTAAGCGGGAACGTAATCATGGTCGAGCGAAAACTAGAGTGAACATCGGCAGGACATTTGATTCCTGGAGGGACCTTCGTTCGGTTCTGGGGATCAAAACCTACCCTGAATTGGCATTCTTCTTATTGGACAGGTAAGATTACATAACTGCAAAGCATGTGAAATATAGTGCCATAAGGATTGATCTGTGTCATTTTAGCTAACTTGATCTTGCCTGCTAATGCTGACGAATTACAAGCTACCTTGCTTCTTAACTTTCAAATACTGAAACGATCTTCTCTTTATACTCACAGTAACTGACATAAACAATGATTATTCAGCAAGGTAAACTACAATAACACATGAAATGAATGCTAGACAATGTTCAAGATAATGCAAAAAGCTCCATTCATTAGTGTAACGTAACGTGGTTATACAGAAAATATATACATTATATTACTATAAAATAGCGCATTGATATATCAAAATTACAGTTGTGATGGAATCACATCAATACTGAATTGTGTCAGCATATTTATAAAGTACAGTCTATTTTATAAACCGTATTGTCATCATCTACCAAATTTAGCTAACAGCTATTGATAAAGCTGGCTAGCTAGCTAACGCCGACATAGGCTATCGTATAAATGCAGTCAATGTATCAAGCAAAGAAAAGTGATTACTTCAAACTACAATCTCGCATACTCAGACCTATATCCACACTTTGTTTTAGCCCTGTTCCAGCACTGGAGAGTCAAATATACAGGTGCATCTCAATAAATTAGAATGTCGTGGAAAAGTTCATTTATTTCAGTAATTCAACTCAAATTGTGAAACTCGTGTATTAAATAAACTCAGTGCACACAGACTGAAGTAGTTTAAGTCTTTGGTTCTTTTAATTGTGATGATTTTGGCTCACATTTAACAAAAACCCACCAATTCACTATCTCAAAAAATTAGAAAACATCATAAGACCAATAAAAAAAACATTTTTAGTGAATTGTTGGCCTTCTGGAAAGTATGTTCATTTACTGTATATGTACTCAATACTTGGTAGGGGCTCCTTTTGCTTTAATTACTGCCTCAATTCGGCGTGGCATGGAGGTGATCAGTTTGTGGCACTGCTGAGGTGGTATGGAAGCCCAGGTTTCTTTGACAGTGGCCTTCAGCTCATCTGCATTTTTTGGTCTCTTGTTTCTCATTTTCCTCTTGACAATACCTCATAGATTCTCTATGGGGTTCAGGTCTGGTGAGTTTGCTGGCCAGTCAAGCACACCAACACCATGGTCATTTAACCAACTTTTGGTGCTTTTGGCAGTGTGGGCAGGTGCCAAATCCTGCTGGAAAATGAAATCAGCATCTTTAAAAAGCTGGTCAGCAGAAGGAAGCATGAAGTGCTCCAAAATTTCTTGGTAAACGGGTGCAGTGACTTTGGTTTTCAAAAAACACAATGGACCAACACCAGCAGATGACATTGCACCCCAAATCATCACAGACTGTGGAAACTTAACACTGGACTTCAAGCAACTTGGGCTATGAGCTTCTCCACCCTTCCTCCAGACTCTAGGACCTTGGTATCCAAATGAAATACAAAACTTGCTCTCATCTGAAAAGAGGACTTTGGAACACTGGGCAACAGTCCAGTTCTTCTTCTCCTTAGCCCAGGTAAGACACCTCTGACGTTGTCTGTGGTTCAGGAGTGGCTTAACAAGAGGAATATGACAACTGTAGCCAAATTCCTTGACATGTCTGTGTGTGGTGGCTCTTGATGCCTTGACCCCAGCCTCAGTCCATTCCTTGTGAAGTTCACCCAAATTCTTGAATCGATTTTGCTTGACAATCCTCATAAGGCTGCGGTTCTCTCGGTTGGTTGTGCATCTTTTTCTTCCACACTTTTTCCTTCCACTCAACTTTCTGTTAACATGCTTGGATACAGCACTCTGTGAACAGCCAGCTTCTTTGACAATGGTTTGTGGCTTACCCTCCTTGTGAAGGGTGTCAATGATTGTCTTCTGGACAACTGTCAGATCAGCAGTCTTCCCCATGATTGTGTAGCCTATTGAACCAAACTGAGAGACCATTTTGAAGGCTCAGGAAACCTTTGCAGGTGTTTTGAGTTGATTAGCTGATTGGCATGTCACCATATTCTAATTTTTTGAGATAGTGAATTGGTGGGTTTTTGTTAAATGTGAGCCAAAATCATCACAATTAAAAGAACCAAAGACTTAAACTACTTCAGTCTGTGTGCATTGAATTTATTTAATACACGAGTTTCACAATTTGAGTTGAATTACTGAAATAAATGAACTTTTCCACGACATTCTAATTTATTGAGATGCACCTGTAATATACAGTCTCAAAGTTTGTAGTAAAACAATCATAACTGTGTAATTTAATTATGCTACCTCATCTGTGATCATGATGCGGGTGAATCACGTTCAGCCTCTTTGTACGTTACATCGTTTTGGTCGATGCTCGCTCGTGTCCCAATGGAGAGTGTGCACGAGCGCGGGCTGCAGTTCACTTAACGGCCACAGGTGTCATTAATAACAAGGGTTTCTGAATCTTACATACTGCACTTTTAAGCTTCATGTCAAACCATTTTTATTGACCTCTTGGACTATTCAATTCCCAAAAGAACCTCCAATGCGATGACAGGAAGTTCCTCACTTTCTTTATGACCACACAAGCGTGTTTGCTTAATCAAAATTTTGTGATATGAATGCAATTAATTTTAAACCCCTTTCATTGTTCTGCATATTCTCATTTACTAGCACGCTTCCTTATAGGGTGTTTTCATGGGCGTGGATTATGATAATTGTGAATGGATGTGCATGCGCGCCCCATTTACAAATGTTTGGAATTCACTAACATACACTGGTTTAACTAACAAATCTGGGGTGTACGAAACATTTGTGAATCCAGAGAAAAGTTTTCGTTAAGGATCATTTTATTCACAAACTACTGAGAATTTACTCATTTATGAAAATTTCATGAAAGAAGACCTTAATGTGCATTATAAACACTTCATTTTGATGAATTTGTGCTAAAAAGGTTTCCTGTCTTTGCCAGGAGGTGAAAAAAAAAAAAAAAAAAAAAAAAGAAGAAACCTGGAATTGCCCAAAGCTTCCAGTTTATTTCTATCAAAATCACTTGAACATACATCATATCGTAATTATGACTTAAAAACTTTTGAAAGTATGAACTTCCCAGGAGAACTTCAAGGTATCACAACTTTTAATAATTCTATTCATTAGCAAATCTATATAATCAAGAAATTTTAATGAGGATATTTTGCGACAAGTTGAATATATAGCAGAGGTTTTAATTTGAGTGAATAGATAATTAGATTGATTTCTCAAGTGATTGTTGAGTGGCTCAATGGGGTCTCCATAGAAATGTGCAGATAAGTGTGACAAGTTTCTGTACAGATAAGTGTGAGTGTGTTTCTGTAAAAAGCTGTTTCTGTCAGGGGTCTGTGAAGCGTAAGATTTCACTGTCTTCTCTTTCACTCACTCCAGTTTAATCACACACATGGCAATTAAACAGCCGCTGCTCTCACAGGAGCACTTTGTGCGCCAAATTAAAACACACTAAATTTAGAAAGGCCCAGACGGAATATCAACACCTCCCTCTGTCACTGGGGAGGAGAGAGAGAGAGATTTACCTTTTCTTTCAGCAGTTCTTTAAATGCCTGCTTCGCCTCCTCTTTTGTGTTCCATTTGTAAACTTTCTTCACCAGCTCTGGTCTCTTCTCCTCAGATATATCATTACTGCCAAACAGAAAATAAATGATAAAACAACTTCTGTATATCAATACGTCACTTGAAAGAAATTCATAAGTTTCATCTTGAAAACAACATTTGCAATTAATTTAACTTTTGTAATGTGACATCTATGAATAAAAAAACAATATTCAGCTGGAAATAATGTAGGATTGATTTCATCCATCAGGATGTGATTTGCTGGAAACATGTTAGGCTGTCATACTTTTGGTTAGTATTTTCCCCCACCCAAAAAATCCAATCAGTCATTTTTGTTAGGGGCCAAGTCCCTATTGTTTTCATTTGTGTTATTATTCTTCTAATGGCTGAGAGTCTATGGCAGACCATAGAACCATACATAGGAAAATTCTGAAATTTGGTACACTGATAGGGGTAGGTATGAATAGCTCCCAAACAAAATTTGGGGTCTCTAGGACAAACTCTATAGCACTACCACCAGTTCAAAAGTGGACTTTTTAACAGCGAATAACTTTTGAACAGTGGTGTAACTACAGGGAGGGCAGGGTGGGCAGCCGCCCTAAGGCCCAGGGTGAGAGGTAGCCTGTGTTGGCCAGCCAAAAGGGAACAATGAAAACGGCTTCGGGCCTGACAGGCGGTAAAAAACACCAATGGGGAGCCATCTCCCAAAAGGCGAAAAGGGGCCCGACAGGTGCTTTGCACTGGGCCCGTATGCTCCAAGTTATACCACTGCTTTTGAACCATTGAAAAGTATGGCCAACACACATAAATCATACACTGATGAGCCAAAACATTATAACCACTCACTGGTGAAGTGAATAACGTTGATCATCTCTTAACAAGGCCACATGTCAAGGTCTGGATAGATTAGATGGTAAGCGAACAATTAGTTCTCGTAGTCAACGTGTTGAATGCAGGAGAAATGGGCAGGAGTAAAGACCTGAGCGACTTTGACAAGGGTCAAATTGTTATGGCCAGACGAGTGGGTCAGAGCATTTCTGAAATGGCAAGGCTTGTAGGGTGCTCCTGGTCAGCAGTGGTGAGTACCTACTGACAGTGGTCCGAGGAGGGACAAACCACAAACTGGTGACAGGGTGTTGGGTGCCCAAGGTCCATCGATGTGCAAGGGCAACGAAGGCTATCCCATCTGGTCCAAACCGACAGAAGGTCTACGGTGGCACAAGTCACAGAAAATGTTAATGATGGTTACGGGAGAAATGTGTCACAACACACAGTGCATTGCACCCTGATACGTATGGGGCCGGTTACCCGCAGACCGGACAGAGTGCCCATGAAAACGCCTACACTGGGCACACAAGCTTCGGAACTAGACCTTGGAGCAGTGGAAGAAGGTCGCCTGGTCCGATGAGTCCCGTTTTCTTGTACATCTCGTGGACGGCCGTGTACGTGTGCACCGTTTACCTGGGGAAGTGATGGCACCATGATGCACTGTGGAAGACGACAAGCCGGTGGAGGGAGTGTGATGCTCTGGGCATCGTTCTACTGGGAAACCCTGGGTCCAGCCATTCATGTGAATGCCAATTTGACACGTGCCACCTACCTCAACATTGTTGCAGACCAGGTACACCCCTTTATGGCAATGGTGTTCCCTGATGGCAGTGGCCTCTTTCAGCAGGATAATGTGCCCTAACACACTGCACACCTTGTTCAGGAATGGTTTGAGGAACATGAAGAGTTCAAGGTGTTGCCCTGGCCTCCAAATTCCGCAGATCTCAATCCGATTGATCATCTGTGGAATGTGCTGGACCAACAGTAGCTCCACCTCGCAACTTATACGACTTGAAAGATCTGCTGCTAATGTTTTGGTGCCGGATATCACAGGACATCTTCATGGGTCTTGTAGAGCGCCCATGCCTATCAGATTGGTGCTGTTTTGGCGGCACGCGGAGGACCAACAGCATATTAGGCAGGTGGTTATAATGTTTTAGCTCATCAGTGTATATACTCATTTGTCTGCTCGCATTGACTAACAGTTTCCTTATAACGCATCATTGAATTCAGCGGAGAGGACGCCAAACAGGAAGTGAGGCCAACGCTTTGTCCTATCGAAACGAAACTTAGTATGTTTCATAAGCACCATGATTTGAGGATACATGCCAAGTATTGTGACAGCGCAACCTACAGGTCAAGAAATATAAAAAATGCTACGTTCGTCACATCATTCCGAACTCGTCCGACAGCTTTCAGTAAATCTTTCCCAAATTTTGGTCAGATAATCTTGAGACCCAGCAGGCAAAAAGTTATCAAAAGATTTTGCAAATTTCAAACTGTTTTCCTGTAACATGCCAACAAAGTTGACCATGAAGATGTCCATCAGAAGTGAAACTTTATCTTAGCAACGCTTTGGCCAATTCTAATTACATTTGGCTCAAACGATTGTCAAATCATGCCAGACAAAAGTTAATGTAAGCTGTATTTTCACTTAAGCTTGCAACAGCAGTATCTTAGCAATACTTTTGTGTGCTGCCTCACATATTTGTATGCCTATTTCGCTATAAGAGACCAGTGTGTTTGGTGTGGCTCAGAGTTTTGGTGCACTGACTTGTAATCAGAACATTTATTAGAGCGTGGGTTAGAATCCAGTCTTGAACAAGACCATTAATGGTTATGTTGCTCTTGATTTTGCATCTTGCAGAGCACAATAAAGGCTGATCTCATGGGCTACATGTCTTAAGTAATCAAATGAATACTTCAAATCAGTGGTTCTCAATTTTGGTCCTGAGGACCCACAACACAGTTCAGTTAATGGATCTCTCTGCTAACAAGCTGATGATTTGAATCAGGTTTGTTAAATAAGGGCGACATATAAAATGTGAAGTGCTATTGATCCCCAGGAATTTTGTTAATCTCTTTTGGATGTTCTGCAATTTTGAGCTATGTCAGCTGAGTGGCATAATGTGTAAAGCAGCGTGCTAACACTGCAAACGCACCACAGTCGGGTGCTCGAGTCCCACCTAGACTGGTGTGAAAGTTGTACTACAGTTTACCAAAGAGTCTTCACATTGTGCTTACTGAGACATATCACTTGCTTTATATTTGCTTGGCCCTGATAATTGCTGCTTGCAGCTATATTTTACCTTAGAATAACATGCACTAAAAACAATGCAAAATAAGACCAGAAACATGAAGCTTTTTGTGTCACTAGAAGTAACAAACAAAATTGCAAAAAATAACAACGGTTTCCAAACACTCTTGTCCTGCCCCAATTTGAGCCAACGTTGCTATGTCGTGCTGCTCAAACAAATATTTTATAACACCACAGCGCCACCATGTTCACACTTTTCAGGAAAACTTTAAACCTAGTTTGAAATCTAGCTCGCACAGACACACATGGGACATCTGGGCATGTGAGAGTGTGTTGTTTGTAAGTTATGCTGTTTTTGTGCACAGACTGTGCTGTGCATGTTCATTACCTGGGTTGTGTCTCTACTCTGGGCGTTTCCTCAGTGGAATTCACAGTGACATCACTGCTGACCTCAGCAGCCTGAGCAGGCACGTGAGACGGCTGCTCCTCTGTGGTGCCTGTCACCATGGTAGCCTCTATCTCAGCAACTGCAGCCATGGCAACAGAAGCCTCGCTCTGAACTGTAAGGGCAGGAGTGGTGCCCGGTGCCACGACATCAGCCGTCCTTGAAAATGAACACAAAGATCACGGGTTAGACATTTTAAAAAAAGGCGTATGGTAATGTTTCATGTACAAGGAACTCAAATGTTTTGCATTTCACATAAATAACACACAAGACTACGACAATCTTTGCAAAGACTGTTTCTGCAACTAACTTGCCATTAATTTACCTTTAATTGTCATTAATTAAAGGTGCATTCGGTAACTTTTGGTTTGTGTCATCTTGGACTTTCAGTGACACCTACTGCTGTGAATCTGTTTTCAGTTATAGATGCCATTGTAGAAATTCACTATTCACAATCAGCCATGATTAATTTAATCCAAGAGTGAAACTGTCCAAGTAAAAATCTAGTTAAAAATAATGATTTCCAAAATGTTTACACTAAATGAACACAAAAAGTATGAAGTTTTGAACCACTTTCATTTATATGCACCAATACAACAATTCACAGTAATAAAAACCACTATGTACGTTCATGTTCATTTTTGTGAATGAACAGTGTGTAGAACGTTTTTTCAATATTAAGAAAAAAATTTTGTTAATGTTGCAAAAGTGAACCTGAGCATTTTTTTTTTTTTTTTTTTTTTTTAATACACAAGATCACAGAGTCATCCGTTCAGTCTTAAGTGCATGTACATTTATTTATTTAATTGTCACCTTTGCGGTTATTAATTGCAGAAGGCCATTTCACATTCTGACTGTATTTTGATTATTGTGCACCCCTACAAGGAAGGATTGCGAAACTGTTCAATTGATGCACTCCAGTAAACTTACAGGCCAAAAAAAAGTGCATTGAAATCACAATATTCACGATATTCCTTAATTTTATAATTACCAGCAAAATTATTGATTTTCAAATATATAATTTTGTAATAAATTGAATATCATGAATCTTTGATATATCGCCCAGCACTAGTACTCACCAGATGTTTGCAATAGTTTTGCCAAAACACTATTTTAATAAGGTAATCTGAATGTATTTATTAATACTGATTTAAATAAAACTCAGCTAAAGTAAATGCATGGTATTTCTTTCAAACAGTTTTATGTGCACAAATCATGTTAAAGAGAGCTGAGAGGATTTCAAAAGAATTTTGGGACTTGCTTTTTTACAGAAAGAAATTCTCATTCTTACCCTTGACCTGTTGTCATGAAAATAAACATTATAATAATATCTCATTTATTCAAATCTTAATAAATAAACCTGACACTCACCCATTTTCCTCTGCCTTTATCATTGCTGTAGAAAAGCGAAAAAGGAAGTTAATAACCATTGATGAGATTTGTGTTGCTGAATGTTTTCTACTTGTATAATGCATGTATGCACTGACCCTCCAGATCCTCCAGTTCTTTGGGTTTAGTCCAGCGAGACTCTTTGCTCTGTGAGTTGTAGTAATAGGGTTTCCCTGTGTCTGACTTATACTCCTTCCAAGGGCACTTGGACAACATTTGCTGCAAAACAAAGACATCTCACCGAATTTGTTTCAAACTGCATGAGTGAAAACTGTTCTGCGTCAATTTTGAATCAGGGATATAATTAGACATCGACCGATAGTGCACATTGCCGATACGATAACTAAGGTGGTGGTAAAGCTAGATAACCGATTAATTGGCCGAGAGTTTTTAAAATTGAGATTGTTAAAACAAAATCGTAGTGTTTCCTTAGTACAGTGGTTCTTAACCTTTTTGCAAGTGTGACCCCCTTTTAAGAATATTTCACGACACTCCACACCCCCCGTAATGAACGAGGCACGAAGAGCCGTAACAGCTTTCTGAAGGAGTTCTCTGAAGGAGCTCTTGTAGTTTTCGTTGGATAAACTCCAGTGACTTTGTTTGTAATGATTAATGTTTAGTTTTTAAGTGCTTTAGCATCTTGGACGGTTTAAGGCTCTCATTCGCTGATACGTCGCCACAAATCACACACTTTGGTCGTGGATCTCAATCGACTGAGTGAAGCCATATTCCAAGAACTTTTCGTCATATTTCCTGCTTTTGGCTTTCTTTCCTTTTGACTTTCTGTTGGACGCTTTTTAACGTCAGCACCAATTAGAAATCACTCCATGACTAAACTGCTGACCAAATAAGATGACTACAAATATATGAATTACTAGACCAAAGTCACGTCTTGCAATAAGCAGTAATTAGTTTATCAAGTCGCCGGTAGGTGGTGCCATGATGCAAGTATTTTTTACATTCGTTCAAACGTTTTCCTGTGATCCCCAGATTAAGAACCACTACCTTAGTATGCCAGGCACAGACAGAGGCTACAAAAGTAAAAAAAAAAAAAAAAAAAATTATATATATATATATATATATATCTATCTATCCCTGGTGAAGTTCATTGTTCAACCACAAATCCCAATAATAACAGAGGCCGATATTATACTGTAGAAGCAAACCGCTCTAATTGTAGGATCTTCCAATTCCGGCTAAAGAGGAACACGTGGAATAAAAAATAAATAAAACTATCTACAACTATTGGCACAGACAGAGTTTTGATGTTAACCAATAGTTCTAAAAAGCAAATATCGGTAAAACTGATATATCAGTCTACCTCTACAGTAGTTATAATTGTACAGGAAACTGAAATAAACTATGTCATGCAAACTTAATGGAAATGTTTACGTAACCATCAAGCTACCTTCACATGACACAAGACAACCCACCTGCATAATCTAAATCTCAAAGTTCTTATTTCAGATGTACCTTTTAGATGTTGCTTCCTTATTCGATTCCTTTATAATAACTAAAACTGAAATTAAAAGAAAACGAAACAGAAATGTGTTCATGGGAATTACTAAAAGTAACACTAAACTGAAAATTAAAGAGAAAAATAAATTCAGGAAAGCAAAACTACACTAAACCTGGTCATGTACGCTGTTTTTTTATATTTATCTATGATCTACAGGTGTTAGTTGTATAGCATTAGACTTTTAAAAGCAGGTGTGTGTGTGTGTGTGTGTGTTATGGATGTGTTGACCTGTCTTTACCTCTGCAGGAGATTTGAGCTCATCGGGTTTCTCCCAGGTGGATTGTTTGGTCTCTGTATTGTAGTAGTACGTTTTTCCATCTAGTGATTTGTGCTCGGTCCACATTGACTTCTGGAGAACACATTAAGAACACTTCACTCATCACATCATTACTAGTCATTTCATCAGGCACATCCTGCAGTCACTAGTGAGGTTGCACATAACCCGCAAATAAAAACAAGACACCTGTGAATTATTTTCATTCTTCAATTCACCATCTGTCCCCTGCTCTGTAATGTACAATCTGACATCTCACATTTCCAAGGTTTGAATTTCTAACTGATCAAGGCATGGTTTACACTATTTTACTGCATTAGATTTCAGGAGAACAGGGTAAATATTCTTTGACCGATACATACAATGGCCCCAAAAAAGTATCTGAACACTGAGGTTTCCTTGTATGTGTCTATTATCCATGTTGTGATTATTTCCATGCGTGGGCAATGTTGATTCTTGCCTTTTTTGTCTGTTCATCAGTTGACGACTCAGTCGATGTGGTGATCTGGGAGGGACAAGAGAAGGTCCTGACATACATGTAATCATTAAATACTGCTTAATGAGACAAGAGCCTCATTGAAATAAGCTGTGCAATAATATTAATGTGTGTGGTTATATGTGCTTACTGCAGCTCCAGGAGCAGTTGGAGCTGAAATGAAACAAATACACTGATTATATTTAGAAAGAATAATCCACAACATGAATGAGTCAATATCATTCATTTTTCAACTCACCAGCAGACTCTACTGGACCCACGCCAGGCTGAGATGGACAAAGACAAGAGAGTTTCATTACAAAACAATGCAATTAAGACAAACTGATTTACATCTGACATCTTTTTTTCTCCCCCACTTTTCTCCCCAATTCCCAATGCGCTCCAAGTCCTCATGGTGGCATAGTGACTCGCCTCAATCCGGGTGGTGGAGGATTAAATTAGTCCACAAGCACATCTAAAGATATCCGTGTTAACTTCATTAGCAGATGATTTGAAAGCCTCCTTTCCCCAAGTACCGGAAGAGGAAATTACATTGTGACAGATAGGGCAGTTTGATTGACAGCTCTGGTAGTGTCAGCTGCTTTCTGCATCCGATCAGACGTTTCATCTGCAGCTCAAAGCCGATGCTAATTATTACAGATGCTATCAATATTTAATATGGTTAACTAACGGCAGGCTGTTTGATGCTTAAAATAGCTGATTAAATGAAAGCAAATTTTAATAATCACTGACCATGGAGGTGTCTTACACACCACACATTTGGTTTGTTTTTTCTATATTGACATTCAATATTCACATTCACATTCAACAGTGATGCAATGTGACTCTTTGAAAAGCGAATGAGTTCAGCCACATTAACTAAAGTCTACTAGTGTTCTATTGATCAGATGTGATCCTAAGTTCCCACATAGACCTTTGCTATAAATTCTATTCAAATCAAACTAAACACAACATTTAAATAAAGTATTAAATAAGTTTCCAGAAATTAAAGGGAAAGTTCATAATTTACTCACCCTCAAGCCATCTAAGATGTGTATGCCTTTCTTCTGCAGAACACAGATTTTTAGAAGAATATTTCAGCTCTGTTGGTCCCCACAATGCAAGTGAATGGAGACCAGGAATTTGAAGCTCCAAAAAGCACATAAAGGCAGCATTTAAGTAATCCATACGATTACAGTGGTTAAATCCATATCTTCAGAAGTGATATGATAAGTGTGGGTGAGAAACAAATCAATATTTAAATCCTTCTTTACTATAAATTCTCCTCCCTGCCCAGTAAGTTGTGATATGTATAAAGAATGTGAACTGCCAAAAACAAAAGAATGTGAAATTGAAAGTGGAGATTGTTGGTAAAAAAGGACTTAAATATTGATCTGTTTCTCACCCACACTCATCATATTGCTTCAGAAGACATGGATTAAACTACTGTCATAATGGATCAATTGTATGCTGCCTTTATATGCTTTTGGTGCTTCAAAGTTTTGGTCACCATTCACTTGCATTGTATGGACCTACAGAGCTGAGATTTTCTTCTAAAAATCTTAATTTGTGTTCAGCAGAAGAAAGAAAGTCATACACATCTGGGATGGCATAAGGGTGAGTAAATGATGAGAGAAATGTCTTTTTAGGGTGCACTATTCATTAAAGCCATATTCTACACTTTAAGCATTTAATTTTTCCTGTGAAGTCCACTTATAATGTTCATCAATGTTTCTTGCATCAATATCAATTTGCTACTGTACCCTTAAAACATTAATATGCAAACGACCTCTGTTAAGATTGCTGTTATGATCAGCGTAGTTCACATTATTTTTCATCAGGGCCAATCAAGCGTATTACTGAATAGGCACTGATATGTCTGACAACATTTACCTCGTTAATTGATGATTTCTGAATGAGCCATTTTTTTCAACACAAAGTGGATTTGTACACAGTTAATAGTGATAAACAATCAGTTATAAGCAATAAATGAATAAATAAATGTAAAAAAAAAAAAAAATGCACCAATGAGTCAAAGTTCCGATAATAATAAAAGTTTAGCAAACGTTTGCAAGACAGGTGTGTAAAACATGGTAAATGATCTCTGTTGATAATCGTTGTATACCTACAGAACAAATACTCGGATTACATTGCATTGATTATCCTCCGTAAAATGGTTACTTGGAGACTTCTTTGTTGAAAATCAAACATAAGCACAGCAATTTAGTTTTTGAGTCTAAGGATGTGAATTAAAAGAAACTGAACAATTCCGGTTTTGATTCCTCCTAAAGATTCTGATTCCTTAATGGTTTCATTAACAATTCTTACTTTTGAGGAAGAAATATCTGGAAATAAATGCAATTTTTATTGCATTTAATGCCCTCTGTAGTCTGTTACTTATGATGAGATCATTTCAGGTTTAACAGAGTAGATATAACAAATCAGAAATTAATTTAATAGAATTCTTGGAAAAGGCGTTTGCACAAACTACATAATGACTTTTCAATGATTTTTGCATAGTTAAGTAGGGAAAGTGTTTTGTACACTGAAATTAATTCAAGTAGATCAAGATGATCTTTCTTGCTACTATCGCTTGTGACACGAGTGCTATAAAAACTGGTGTTGATTCTAAACTGGTACATTTTCCCACTGTGCAGTGTGTTCATTCTGCTTATTCTGACACAGCTGACAGCGTGTGAGGGTTTATATTTAACCACCACCGCAGGAACAGCGAGTCTTATACAGGCTGGTTTACCGGTCCTGTAGGTTGAATGGATGCAGCGGGCATACGGGGTGGCATCATCATCCCTGGCATCATTGGTGGTATCATGGCTGGCATCTAAACAAATGAGATTCATGAAAGATTCATGCTAATTTCCCTCCTGCACTGCACAGGGGGAGAGGTGTGGTATTTATACACACTGAGAGCGGGCTGTGAATGCTCGGTAGTGTACAGTCCCTCATTATTACTGTCTGATCCTGACACAGTCAAACACCTCCCCTGTCATGCCATTCACCTCATCACACACACACACAAAGCAGCATCAGGACCAATAATGCAGTACTACTGCAATCATATCAATGCTCTTATGTGTTTATATTCATGTTCAAGCATATATCCCTTTATTAGGATGAATACAAAAAAATGAAGACATTTCCAGGTCATATGTTTCCCCAAGATCAAAAGAAAAAATTCAGAAATTAAATTGTGTATAATGACAATCACACGTTTCTGGTACATATTTATTTATTTTTTGTTGTTGCCGTGAGACCACACAAGTACATTTCCCCACAAATTCTTTGTGCAATACAGTAAAAAAAATAAAAAAATAAAAAAATAAATCAAATTTTCAGTTTTTTTTAACACTTCGAAATAAACACCTGTGTATGTTGACATCAGCATGAGGATGTGTAATCAAACTTCAAATCAACTAGGGATGAGCAAGAATGGTCGACTAGTCGCTCAACAACTGACTAGGTGATTAGTGATGTCGACTTTTAAACAATAAAAAATAAAAGGTTTTTACCATATGTGTATATATGTGTGTATATGTGTATATATGTGTGTGTGTGTATATATATATATATACACACACACACACACACACACACACACACACACACACACACACACACACACACACACATACACAAGACAGCGTGTTAGTATTGGAATTATTGTAGTTTAAATATTTTTTCTAATCACAAATACCATTAAAATTACTATTTATTAGATTTATTTTCATAAATCTGACAGTTTACCTCATATTTGCTGCAGACACTAAACTGTTAGCATGAA
Source organism: Myxocyprinus asiaticus (assembly GCF_019703515.2). NCBI lineage: Eukaryota > Metazoa > Chordata > Actinopteri > Cypriniformes > Catostomidae > Myxocyprinus > Myxocyprinus asiaticus. The sequence continues at coordinate 7,763,986 of NC_059354.1, read as the reverse complement.
TCATGTCGCGGAAACAAATGCGAGCTCATAGTCAGGGGCAGAATCTTCATTTGGTGTTGAAGAAGTGAAAACGGAAAAGCGATAACGGCTGTCAATTGCATTTTTTTTTTTTTTTTTTGGTGAGGAATACTACTCAAATATACTTAGCCAACCTACAGCTGGAGGTATGAGACAAAGATTACTGCATGGACCCAGACCAGAACCCTCTACAAATGGTGGATGAATGAGTCTCTCATGCTGTCCCTTCCACGTCTGTCCCAGTCGAGAGTGTTTTCTGCAGCAGGTGTCAACAGGATCGCTCGTGTCTCCTTAAACAGGTAACTTTTGTTTCTGAATAAAAATATGTTGATGAATTAATGATTAAGCCGTTTTATGTCTGTGAAATATCTAAACGATTTTTTATTATTTACTGTTTGCGTTTTTTTATTTTTGGGAGGCGGAACCTTTTTTTCTCTCTCATGAATAATAAAAAAAATGGTCTCTCAGCAGATTACAAGCTGGCATTTAAAACACATTTCATTTAAACGTGGTGAGGCCTATGTTTTAAAATTCTGTATTTATTGTACTATGTTCGGTTCTGTATTTATTTTAAATGCATCGACATATTTTTTTTTTTTTGGTCATATGTGTATATATATATATTATACATATAGGCCTATTAAATTTATTATCGTGGTATTTTGAAATACTGACATTCGGTCTATCGTCCAAGAGTATGGTAGGACACCTTTTTTAATTGCATTTTGGATTGTTCTAATAACGTTGATATTTGATATTTTTGAGGTGTCATTTTTATTTCTATATTGAGATTTTTTAAGTGTAGTTTAAATACTCTGTAGTTGAAATTAGAAGGTCAAACACAAGAGTTTAGCTACTGGAATTCATTTATGATGGTAGGCTAAATTTGCTGCTCATTAAATTACATTACATTTATTCACGCCTATGTAAGTTTACTAGGCCTATTCCATATCTGTTAGCTATATTATTAGTGCTTTCTTTTCTTGTTTTGTGCTCAGTTTATACACCCGAACGCTTTCATGTCGATTTTATGAGCAGTGATACCCACACGCTGTTTTGGGGATTCTGTGTGTTATTATTAGTTCATTTATATTCACATTTATGAATTTGACTTATGTAATGAAGACATATATATAACAAAAGGTGTTGGCAAAACATGCATTTAAGGTGAAAAACACCACAGCAAACAAAGTGGCACAACAATATTTTACTATCAGACTTTGACTCGGAGCAATGTTCCTGTTGTTTAAAACAAAATCCTTAAGTCTCTATTTTGATGACTTTGACAGTTTTGTGCACAAAGGTTATAGTTATTAAGCTTTTTTATTTTTGGAATAGCCTATCTGTTTGAGGCGGTGTGCTTGGCATCTACAGCCTATTATTAAGAAACGCGTCAGGGGCCTGGGTAGCTCAGCGAGTACTGACGGTGACTACCACCCCTGGAGTCATGAGTTCGAATCCAGGGTGTGCTGAGTGACTCCAGCCAGGTCTCCTAAGCAACCAAATTGGCCCGGTTGCTATGGAGGGTAGAGTCACATGGGGTAACCTCCTCGTGGTCGCGATTAGTGGTTCTCGCTCTCAATGGGGCGTGTGGTAAGTTGTGCGTGGATCACGGAGAATAGCATGAGCCTCCACAGCGAGTCACATGATAAGATGTGCGGATTGACTATCTCAGAAGCAGAGGCAACTGAGACTTGTCCTCCACCACCCGGATTGAGGTGAGTAACCACGCTACCACGAGGACCTAGTAAGCAGTGGCAAGTCAGAGCCGTAGCCTAACGGGCTGCGCTTATGACATGTGGTGCGGATGCATCACGGGTGACCCGAGTTCGAGTCCCAGCTCATGAGGTCCTTTACCGATCTCATTCCCACTCTTCTCCCCTGTCATTTTTTGTCTCCTCTCCACTAACTCTGTCATTAAAAAACCTACAAAAGGCCAAATAAAAAGAAAAAAGAAAAAAAAAATGTGTCAGATAGGTATCTTGTGGAAATGACTCCAACCTACTTATTGTGACGAGGAGGAGGGCGTGACCAGGCCGTACCGATGGATGCCAGCACTGAATCAGCCGGGAGAGGGATAAAGAGGAGCCGGGGATGCCAGTTTGAGAGAGGGAGAGAGAGATGCACGCAGCAGTTGTGTGTGTGTGTGTTTTGTGTTATGCTGGAAAACAGTTTTATGTTGTGTTTGTATTTGTTTATTAAAAGTTTACGTTGACTGCTCAGCCAGTTCCCACCTCCTCCTTTCCCATCGTGTGAATCTGTTACATTGGTGCCGAAACCTGGGAAGGAGGGATGCGCTGTCGGAGAGCCCTTGCTGCTGATGGAGTGTTGCGACGCCGAGGTGGTATCGTCCGGTGGTACTGGAGTGGTTCACCAGAAGGTGGAGGAACCCGCTGCTGTCCACCAGGAAGCGGAGGAACCCGCTGCCGGCCGCCAGAGGGCGGAGGAGCCGCTGCCGTCCGCCAGGAGGCGGAGGAGCCGCTGCCGTCCGCCAGGAGGCGGAGGAGCCGCTGACGTCTGCCAGGAGGCGAGGTCCGGTGCCATCGCCTGGCGTCGCGGAGGACCGCTGCACAGCTGGCTGAGGACCAGCATGTTCGGAGACCAGCGAGCCAGTTTTTTTCTCTTTCTTCCTCTCGCGCTCGCTCTTTCCCTTTCCCTCATCCTACTCAGATTCCCAGAAGATGGGGAAGACCGGCCAGCGGAAAGGACAGCCGAAAGGGCAACACCTCCCCTCCAGGAAGGGGGGGGGGGGTCAGTCTGACCTGAATCGGGCTTTGAGGGTATGTGACGAGGAGACGCCCGGTGCTGAATCAGCTCAATCAGCTGGGAGAGGGATAAAGAGGAGCCGGGGAAGTATGTTCGAGAGAGAGAGAGAGAGAGAGAGAGAGAGAGAGAGAGAGAGAGATGCACGCAGCAGTCTTGTGTGTGTGTGTGTGTGTTTTGCTGGAAAGCAGTTTTATGTTGTGTTTTTTTCATTTGTTTATTAAAGTTCATGTTGACTGCTCAGCCTGTTCCTGCCTCCTCCTTGCCCATCGTGTGAATCCGGTACAATTATACAGGGCTTCATTGACCGACTAGTCCAGGGGTCGGCAACCTATGGCACACATGCCAGCATTGGCATGTGGAGGGGTAATCCCTGGCACGCCAGCAACGGCGAGAGAGGAATAGACTATTTTGTTTATATACATTCTGTACCTGCATTCCAATCTACATCCTGATGTACTCCTTCCTCATGATCACGCAGCACACAGTTTTCATGAACTGAATGGGAGGCTAAACAAAAAGTTCAAATGTGACGAGATTGCAGTATACCCAACAGACTCGTGCAGCATGTGCAAGCCATTCGTTCATAACGAGCCGGCAGTGCTTCACTTTTGGTTAATCGCGCGATCAGGCTTCGAGGATGACAGCCTACATTCCATGTTTCATTTCTTTCTTTTTGCTTTCAGAACAACACGTGGTGTAATAAGGAAAACACCACTATTAATCCTTGATATTTCCAACCCAGCATACAGCCACACCGTCCTTAAACCATGGTCACATTCAAAATTACATTAAAAGATTAAAAGAGAAAACATAATCTGATAAAAATCAAAATATAAATTAAACCTGGAAATAAAGTTTTAGAATTTTGCAGGTGCGATTCAACGAAAAGGGCTAAATAGTCGGCTTGTGATGCGTGAATGGCTTGCACACACAGCGCGAGTCTTGTCACACTCCCATTTAAGGTGTGTTCACACTTGGCAGGTTTGGTTCGATTAAAACGACCTCTGGTGCGATTGCTCTGTTAGTGCGGTTCATTTGAACAAGTGTGAACGCTGTCACCCGAACCTTGGTACGCACCAAACAAGCAGACCGAGACCGCCTGAATAGTGGGTCTCGTTCCGCTTCCAAACGAACTCTGGTGCGGTTTGATTGATTTATGAACGCAACATGGACCAAAGACGTCTAAACGGACCAAAAACAGGAAGTAATTTGCCTAATACTGACCTCAAGCATACCTGGTTCTTCTCATCATAGTAGCTATGTCGCCCATTACAGTTCGGTACATGCTTCAGAACCGCCGTCAGCCGTCCTCGCAGCATATCTTCGTTTGTGTGTGCAACGGAGGAATTCCTGGCGCTGTTTAGACTCCTTTAAACATTTTATTAGCTCTTCGTTTGTTCTCAGCTGGTAAAAATACCACCACATATACATAAATAAATATAACGAGTGCATTTCACCCAGCAGCCAGCATTGTTTTGGATGATCGGCAAGTTCCGTCAAAAAATATACCTCATAAAAGCTGTCCAGTCAGGTTGTGACTTTTTCCTGACGCCTTTGGTTTTGTATCATTAGGTTCGGTGTTAAAAATGCCAGTGTGAATGCTAAGCGAACCAGGACTAAATGTATCATTTTCCTTTTTGGTCCGGACCAAGAGGACCGAACTACAAGTGTGAACACACCCTTAGTTGACGAAAACACGCTGCGTAATCATGAGGATTACATCAAGATGTAGATTGGAATGCAGATGCGGAAAACTTCATATAAATAAAATAGACTGCTCCTCTCTCGCTGTTGAATGCATGCTTTGATTTTGAAAAATGTATGACATAATAAATACTTAAGATTCCACACAATTTCGTGATCAGTAATCAAATAAGCAAATTTGTGACATTAACTGTGTTAACTCATTTTGTTCAAAAGGACAGTTTCTTTCATTAAAGCACTTTCACAAGATGCTCTGTGAAAATTCACATGCAAGATTTTTCACATGAGGGTTTTGCAAAGAAATTTCACTCAAACTATTATGCTGATAATATCTTTTAATGAAAAATAAATGATTAACATAGAAAAATGCAAAATAGAAACATTTTCATAAGTGGACTCGAACTTCAGAAAATCACCGGCACAGCCATTGACCCGGAAAATAAAAATGGCACTCCATATCGACAAGGTTGCTGACCCCTGGACTAGTCGACTAACCGTCAACATAACCCACCGACTTGTCTATTTTGAAATGATGTCATTTTGCACATACCTAAAATCAACATCACACCAAAGAGACTGCAGCTGTCAAGATTTATGGAACTGTCCCTCACTGGATATTTTTTTGTTTTTGGCACCATTCTGAGTAAATTCTAGAGACTGCTGTGTGTGAAAATCCCAGGAAATCAGCAGTTACAGAAATAATCAAACCAGAAATACTTAAACTAGCCCATTTTCACACACAACAGTCTCTAGAATTTACTCTGAATGGTGCCAAAAACAAAAAAAATCCAGTGAGCAGCAGTTCTGTGGATGGAAACGTCTTATTGATGAGAGAGGTTATCAGAGACTGGCCAGACTGGTTTGGACTGACAAAGTCTATGGTAACTCAGATAACTGCTCTGTACAGTTGTGGTGAGAAGAATAGCATCTCAGAATGCTGTTCTGAAATGCGGGTTGGCGCTGTTTTAGTGACACGAGATATTAGGCAGGTGGTTTTAATGTTGTGGCTGATCGGTGTATATGTATGCATGCATGTATGTATGTACAGTATATACTGCATGTACATATAGGTGGATGGATGGGTGGATGGACGGATCCATGCGATCGCTTATCTCTACCTGCTTTGTGGCAAAGCTATGCCGATAAGAGAGCTTGATGGCATCAGCAACAGACAGAAGCGGGGCTTATAGGTCTTCTCTCATGAGAAATGCAAAGTATGTATAAGGACTAAGAAAAAAAATATGATTATAATAATGATTTTTAGAAAGAGCATTCTCTGCAATGCGGCAGGATTTTGCTTAACCACAATAGAAACGATTCTTGAAAATTTCTAGCAGTTGACCCTTATCTAACTGTACAATTTTGGTGATTATCGACACAGAACCATGCAGCTCTTTGATGGTCTCATTATAAGGTCTCAAAGAATTCAGTTTTAAAAGCTTTTGGAGTGCGTGGTGAAGGGGGTCTCTAGATCCTTGATTAATTTTCTCTTTCTGTCTTTGGAAATGTGGAGAACTTTGTCTTCAGTAAACTCTCTCTCAACTGATTGAAACTCAATTTTGACCCCTGGTTTCCACTGTTCATGTTCAATGAACGGTAACTTCATCTATTACTTTCTTTTGATTTTAGGGTGAAATATGACCTGGACATTTCTTACCCTACATCTTCACATGACTATTCTAATGCAAACCTGATGGAAGGCTTCGTGGCCATTATGAAGAACATTAGTGAATAATGAAGTCTAATGCTGCAACTAAAGAAAATGGAATCATAAACTCTCACTGTTATAATTATTAAAAGCTCTTACCTGTCCCATAGGTGGTGCTCCCATTGGGGGCATCATGGGGGGCATGATTCCCGGGGGCATAGGAGCCATACTCGGTGGCCTCTGGCCCATGGGTGGCATTCCCATCGGAGGGAAGTGAGGCGGGATTCCTGGTGGTCCCATCTTTGGAAAACACAAACATATATTCCAGACGTGAGTGATGGGAGAGGAGCAAAGCAGCCACAAAGAGAGATGATGGCTTGACGGGAAAGGCTTTCTATAACCAACTTACAAAAGGCGGGGGAATTCCTGAAGGTGGAACACCAGGAAAAGGTGCAGCATGACTGGAGCCACTATTAGCATCAGTCGAGGACTGTTACGAACAAGAAAGTCCATTACAGTTACTACTACAGATCTGATGAAGATGCTACACATCACTCATCCATAGCATAATCTTTACTCAGTCTACTCTAATAACACTGAGCCACCTAACACATCCCAGATTATATACAGTGCATTCATAAAATATTCAGATCCCTAAATTTTTTTCACATGTTATTATGTTGTAGCCTTATGCTAAAATGTTTTAAATTATTATTATTTGTTCACATCAATCTACACTCCATACCCCATAATGGCAAAGCAAAAACCAGATTTTTGGTTAACTTTGCAAATGTATTAAAAAGAAAAAAACTGAAATATCACATAAGTATTCAAACCCTTTGTTATGACACTTGAAATATAGCTCAGGTGCATCCCATTTCTCTATATCATCTTTGAGATGTTTCTACACTTTGACTGGAGTCCATCTGTGGCAAATTCAACTGATTGGACATGATTTGGAAAGGCACACACCGGCAGGATCTGGGTGAACTATCAGTGTTCAAGGAAAGCTGAATGCAGCAAAATACAGAGATATCCTTAATGAAAACCTGGTCCAGAGCGCTCAGACTGGGCCAAAGGTTCACCTTCCAACAGGACAATGACCCTAAGCTAGGGCTGCAACGGTACATGTATCTGTGCCGAACCAAACAGATACAGGGCCTTCGGTACAGTACACGCAGTTACACGAATGATTACATTCCTTAGCATGCGTGAAACCAATATTAAAACAACATAGAACGAAAAGCACAAACCGCGTAGAACTAAAATTGAAAAAAGACTGCAGAGCAACACGGGACAACACGGAATCAAAACTTGACAGAACAGAGTGCCAGACGGTACACTAGAAACTGCGGATCAGATAAATGCATGTGAAGGTTATGAGGACAGTTCTTTCATCAATGTGCGTGATGCCCCGGTGGCTTTCATGCGCTGTCTCCATGTTTATATCCGCATCTTCCGCTGAACACACTTAGATGCGATATACGATATGGAGCAGCCTTTCTGCCCGGGCCTGGGACAAAAGGTCCAGTTGTGCCCCCTTATCGGTGGCCCTGCTCAGGAAGCACATTTAACGTGATGACTCATTTGCGGTGACATTATCCACGTATCTCTTGAGCTTACATTAGCAAAGCATAAACAGCCAGTGCAAGTTAGACTCGCCACGGCATTCGAGCAGCCTCTCGCTGCAAGCTCAGACAGGGTTAAAGCGAACACTATAGGAGTATTTATTGCTGCAGATATGCTACCATACTCAGGAACGTGCTTGAGCCCCATTATAAAGTTCTTACAAAAACGCATTTCAGCAATATATAAACAAGCCACTGCTAATGTCTTAATTTTGTTACAATTATTAGAAGTGCACTTTTTTCCCTTTTATTATTATTTATGTTTGTATACAATGTACATATTAGAGGCTCTAAAGTTTTATATTGTAATTTCGTTGAAGAAACATGCATGGTGCAGTCATTTATAAATGAGCCTTCACAATAAGAATTGTTGCCCATCAACCAATGAATTTTCAAAATAAATAAAGATTTTTTGTTTATGCTGCTGTACCGAAACTGTACCGATCCGTGACCCCAAAACCGAGGTACGTACCGAACCGTGAATTTTGTGTACTGTTGCAGCCTTACCCCAAGCACACAGCCAAGACAACGCAAGAGTGACTTAGGGACAACACTATTGATGTCCATGAGTGGCCCAGCCAGAGCCCGGACATGTACACAATCAAACATCTCTGGAGAGACCTGAAAATGGCTGTCCACCAACAGTCCACATCCAACCTGACAGAGCTTGAGAGGATCTGCAGAGAAGAATGACAAATCCCCAAATCCAGGAGTGCAAATTTGTCGCATCATACCCAAAAAGACTTGAGGCTGTAATCACTGCCAAAGGTGTTTCAACCAAGTACTGAGTTGATGATGGCACAGTGGATGGCCGCCTCAGTGTGGAGTGCTCCTATTGTATTGTTGTTTTTGTTTGTTTGTCCTGTGTTTAGTAATCTTTTTCCAGTCAGTTTTACCAGAGACAAACTGCTGAACATTCAACAGCATATACCAGTCAATCTTTTCCCGGATTTTGAATATTCGGACGTTTTGTTGGACATTTTAGTCGGAGGCGTGTCTGTGTTGTTTAAACGCGCAATGAGACGCAGACGAGGGAGACGAGCAGGCGTGCTAGTCAGGCTGCGTTGCCGTGGATTTCGAACAGCGCTGCCAAGTATTCATCTAGCGAATCTCCGCTCTCTCCCTAACAAAACGGACGAACTACATCTCCTCACCCACACAAACAAGGACTTTTCAACCTCTGCTGCCTTGTGCTCCACAGAAACCTGGCTGAGTGAAGCCATTCCGGACAGCGCGTTACATCTGCCGGGCTTTCAGCTGTTCAGAGCGGATCGCATCGCGGAGTTAACGGGGAAAACGAGAGGTGGTGGAACATGCATTTACATCAGTGAAAGTTGGTGTACAGATGTAACAACGTTAAAGATGATGTGCTGTCCTAATTTGGAAGCGCTCTTTATTAACTGTAAGCCTTTCTACTCGCCGCGGGAGTTTTCCTCGTTTATTCTGGTGAGTGTGTATATCGCGCCAAACGCGTGTTTGAATGCCGCGCTGCAACAGCTGGCTGATCAAAATCACAGACATGGAACAACAATACCCGGTCTCAGTTATTATTATTCTTGGGGATTTTAACAAAGCAAACCTCACATGTGAACAGCCCAAATACAAACAGCACATTACATGCCCAACCAGATGCAGAAATATACTGGATTACTGCTACACAACAATAAAGGATGCATATCGCTCTGTTCCTAGCGCAGCTTTGGGACTATCTGATCACTGTCTTGTTCATCTTCTTCCAACCTACAGATAGAAATTAAAATCTGCTAAACCTGTAGTAAGTACTGTAAAGAGATGGACCAATGAAGCAGAGTTGGAACTACAAGCCTGCTTTGACTGCACTGATTGGAGTGTTTTTGAAGCTGCAGACACCAATCTGGACGAGATCACAGATTCTGTAACATCATATATCAGTTTCTGTGAGGATATGTGCATTCCTACTAGGACTTATTTAACATTTAACAACGACAAACCATGGTTTACAGCAGAACTCAGGCAGCTTCGTCAGGCCAAAGAGGATGCTTACAGAGTTGGGGATAAAGTCTTGTACAATCAGGCCAGGAACACACTGAATAAGGGAATCAGAGTGGCTAAAAGAAGATACTCTGAGAAGCTGAAAAACAAGTTTTGCATCAGTGTGGAGTGCCATGAAACAACTTACAAATTACAGGACTCCTGCCCCCAACCCTGTGGTGGACCAACAACTGGCTGACGACCTGAATGTGTTCTACTGTAGATTTGAAAGGCCCAATCTCACACCCCACACCCACTCTGACCTTCACTTCACACAAACACCTACTGCAACCCCCCTCCTTCCCCCTCCTGCTACTCAACCTGCACTTAAGATCTGTGAAGATGATGTGTGCCATGTCTTTCAAAAACAAAGCATAAGGAAAGCACAGGGCCCAGATGGCATTTCACCTGCATGTCTTAGATCCTGTGCTAACCAGCTGGACCCCATCTTCACACAGATCTTCAATAGTTCACTGGAGCAGTGCAAAGTCCCATGCTGCTTCAAACATTCCACTATCATCCCCATCCCAAAGAAACCAAACATCACAGGACTTAATGACTACAGACCTGTCGCCCTGACGTCTATGGTCATGAAGTCATTTGAGAGACTGGTGTTGGCCCACCTGAAGAACATCACTGGACCCTTTCTAGATCCCCTTCAATTTGCTTATTGAGCAAACAGGTCTGTGGATGATGCAGTCAACATGGGATTGCATCATATCCTGCAACATCTGGACAAACCAGGGACATATGCAAGGATCCTTTTTGTGGACTTCAGTTCGGCTTTCAACACCATCATCCCAGCTATTCTCTGGACTAAATTTCACCAACTTTCTGTTCCCATGTCTATCTGTCAGTGGATTACCAGCTTTCTGACGGCCAGGCAGCAGCTTGCGAGACAGGGGAAACTCACTTCCAGCACCTGTACAATCAGCACTGGTGCCCCCCAGGGATGTGTGCTCTCCCTACTACTCTTCTCCCTCTACACCAACGACGGCATCGCCAAGGACCCCTCTGTCAAGCTCCTGAAGTTTGCAGACGACACCACTGTCATCGGCCTCATCCGAGATGACGATGAGTCTGCATACAGAAGGGAGCTTGAACAGCTGGCTGTCTGGTGCAGTCAAAACAACCTTGAGCTGAACACGTTCAAAACGGTGGAGATGACTATGGACTTTAGGAGGAATCCACCAACACTGTCCCCCCACACCATTCTAAACAGCACTGTGGCAGCAGGAGTCATTCAGGTTCCTGGGCACTACCATCTCACAGGACCTGAAGTGGGAGACCCACATTTACTCATTGCGAAAAAGGCCCAGCAGAGGTTGTACTTCCGTCGCCAGATGAGGAAGTTCAACCTGCCACAAGTGCTACTGATACAGTTCTACTCAGTAGTCATTGAGTCTGTCCTCTGCACTTCAATAACTGTCTGGTTTGGTGCAGCCTTGAAATCAGACATCAGAAGACTACAAAGGACAGTTCGGACTGCTGAGAGGATTATTGGTTGCCCCCTGCCCTCCCTTCAAGAACTATACACATCCAGAGTGAGGAAAAAGGCTGAAAAAAATCACTCTAGACCCCACTCACCCTGCCCATTACCTCTGAGCACCAGAACCATCAGGCACAGGAACAGTTTTTTCCCCCAGGCTATCCATCTCATGAACAGTTAAAACTGCCCATTTGAGCAATAATTAATGTGCAATACACAGCTTAGTCTTTTTATATTATCCAACACATCCTACCTCTTCTGCCATTACATTCCCTTGCACTGTATATAACCGATTTGTATTTAGATTTGCACTACGTATGTGTATGTGTGTGTATGTATGTATGTATGTAGGTATGTATGTGTGTGTAAATACACTACCGGTCAAAAGTTTTGAAACACAGTCTTTATTATCATTTTTTTCACATTTTAGAATAATAGTAAAGTCATCAAAACTATGGAATAACAAATGGAAATATGGGAATTATGTTGTGACTAAACAAAATCCAAAATAAATCAAAACTGTGTTATATTTTAGCATCTTCAAAGTAGTCACCCTGTGCCTAGAATTTGCAGACATGTACTCTTGACATTTTCTCAACCAACTTCTTGAGGTATCACCATGGGATGCTTTTTAAACAGTACTGAAGGAGTTTTTTTTATTATTAAATTTTAGTTTTATAATGAAATCAATTAATATGGTGGCACAATTATATTTTTGTCTACAAAACATCTTAACATTTAAGCATACTCCTTCAGATCAAAAGATTTTTAAGATCATGAGAAACATTTCAGTCAAGTGTTTCAAAACTTAGTGTATATATTCATTATATGTATATGTGTATATATGTATGTATGTATAAATATGTGTATATGTATGTATATGTATGTTTGTGTGTGTGTGTGTGTATAAATATATATATATATTGTCTATTGTGAATTCTATATATTATTTTTTCTTTTCAATATTTATCTATTTTTTATTCAAATTTAATTCTTTTTTAATTAAAATTCTGTTTTTGTATTGCTGTGTACTGGAAGATCATGTCACCAAGACAAATTCCTTGTATGTGTAAGCATACTTGGCAATAAAGCTCATTCTGATACTAAGTTAAGGGTCTGAATACTTACACTGTATTGCCAAAAGTATTCGCTCATCTGCCTTTAGACACATATGAACTTAAGTGACATACCATTCTTAATCCATAGGGTTTAATATGACGTCGGCCCACCCTTTGCAGCTATAACAGCTTCAACTCTTCTGGGAAGGCTTTCCACAAGGTTTAGGAGTGTGTTTATGGGAATTTTTGACCATTCTTCCAGAAGCGCATTTGTGAGGTCAGACGTTGGACGAGAAGGCCTGGCTCGCAGTCTTCGCTCTAATTCATCCCAAAGGTTCTCTATCGGGTTGAGGTCAGGACTCTGTGCAGGAGAGTCAAGTTCTTCCACACCAAACTCGCTCATCCATATCTTTATGGACCTTGCTTTGTGCACTGGTGCGCAGTCATGTTGGAACAGGAAGGGGCCATCCCCAAACTGTTCCCACAAAGTTGGGAGCATGGAATTGTCCAAAATCTCTTGGTATGCTGAAGCATTCAGAGTTCCTTTCACTGGAACTAAGGGGCCAAGCCCAGCTCCTGAAAAACAACCCCACACCATAATCCCCCCTCCACCAAACTTCACAGTTGGCACAATGCAGTCAGACAAGTACCGTTCTCCTGGCAACCGCCAAACCCAGACTTGTCCATCAGATTGCCAGATGGAGAAGCGTGATTCGTCACTCCAGAGAACGCGTCTCCACTGCTCTAGAGTCCAGTGGCGGCATCCTTTACACCACTGCATCTGACGCTTTGCATTGCACTTGGTGATGTATGGCTTGGATGCAGCTGCTCGGCCATGGAAACCCATTCCATGAAGCTCTCTACGCACTCTTCTTGAGCTAATCTGAAAGCCACATGAACTTTGGAGGTCTGTAGCGATTGACTCTGCAGAAAGTTCCCAATCGCTTCCACTTTGTTATAATACCACTGACAGTTGACTGTGGAATATTTAGTAGCAAGGAAATTTCAGGACTGGACTTGTTGCACAGGTGGCATCCTATCACAGTACCACACTGGAATTCACTGAGCTCCTGAGAGCGGCCCATTCTTTCACAAATGTTTGTAGAAGCAGTCTGCATGCCTAGGTGCTTCATTTTATACACCTGTGGCCATGGAAGTGATTGGAACACCTGAATTCAATTATTTGGATGGGTGAGCGAATACTTTTGGCAATATAGTGTATGTCAATAATAATAATATGATATTTCAGCTTTTTCTTTTTAATAAATTTGCTAAGTTATCAAAAATCTGGTTTTTGCCTTGTCATTATGGGGTATGGAGCATAGATTGATGTGAAAAAAAAATAATTTTAAGAATTTTAGCATAAGGCTGCAACATAAAATGTGAAAAAAAGAAAGGGTTTGAATACTTTATGAATGCACTGTAAGCAAAACCTGGAGTTTCAGAAGTTTCATAAAGGAATAGTTCACCCGTAAATGAAAATTCTCTCATAATTTACTCACCCTTACATGCCATCCAATGTGTGTTTTCTGCAGAACACAAATGAAGATTTTTAGAAGAATATTTCAGCTCTATAGGTCCATAAAATGTGAATGGCTGCCAAATTTTTGAAGCTCCAAAACGTACAAATAGCCATCATAAAAATAATCCATACGATTCCAGTGGTCTAATTATAATTTTTATAATTTAATTATAATTTCCTTTATTTATCACACATTATACATTTGCACATATACAGTGAAATTCTTCTTTTTCACATATCCCAGCTAGGCTGGGGTCAGAGTGCAGGGTCAGCCATGATACGGCGCCCCGGAGCAGATAGGGTCAAGGGCCTTGCTCAAGGGCCCAACAGTGGCATCTTGGCGGTGCTGGGGCTTGAACCCCTGACCTTCTGATCAGTAACCCAGAGCCTTAACTGCTGAGCCACCACTGCCCCACCACTGACTAATTAATGTCATCTGAAGTAAAACGCTAGGTGTGTAAGAAATAGATCAATATTTGAAATGTTTTTTTACTAAACATTTTCACTTCCGGCCAGTAGGGTTGCCACGGTGTACAGTGTTACAGGTTTTACTCTGTACAAGGGAAAACACCGGTGTGAAATTAAGATTTAAATCAATAAAAAATTAAGTTCAAAGTTTGAAATCAAGCTGCCTTTCATTATTGTGTAGGCTACTGCTTAACGAAAATTACCCTATAGTACCACCTAGCGTCCAACCAGCGGTAAAACCGGTGTTGGACAGTTTGAACGTGAACAACGCACCGGTGTGAAAATTATGATACCGTGGCAAGTCTACCGGCCAGCTTGAGGTTTGTACACTGACGAGGATTGAGTTAAAACTGCCTCTCGCATGACGTAAGCCTCCTCTGCACAGATATTCATACGTAGGTCCCCTATTAGCAGTTGTTTCTATGGTCCGCAATAATGTTTCAACACAAAAGCAGTTTATGCAGCAGTCTGAGCAAGGAGCTCGGTCTGATGTGTCTCTTCCACTCACTTGCATTTAAATAGATTCAAACAGCTCTCTTTGTTGACTGTTCCAAGATGGCGCCGCAGTTGATGTATCCAAACCAGCCGAATGAGGCATCTACAGTTGAAGTCAGACGTTTACATACACTTAGGTTGAAGTCATTAAGACTAATTTTTTAGTCACTCCACTGATTTAATACTAGCAAACTATAGTTTTGGCAAGTCGTTTAGTACATCTACTTTGTGCATGACACAAGTAATTTTTCCAACAATTGTTTACAGACAGATTGTTTCACATTTAATTGACTATATCACAATTCCAGTGGGTCAGAAGATTACATACACCAAGTTAACTGTGCCTTTAAGCAGTTTGGAAAATTCCAGAAAATGATGTCAAGCCTTTAGACAATTATCTTCTGATAGGTGGTGTACTGAATTGGAGGTGTGCCTGTGATTGTATTTTAAGGCCTACCTTCAAACTCAGTGCCTCTTTGCTTGATATCATGGGAAAATCAAAAGAAATCAGCAAAGACCTCAGAAAAATAATTGTGGACCTCCACAAGTCTGGTTCATCCTTGGGAGCAATTTCCAAATGCCTGAAGGTGCCACCTTCATCTATACAAACAATAGTACGCAAGTATAAACACCATGGGACCACACAGCCATGATACTGCTCAGGAGGAAGACGTATTCTGTCTCCTAGAGATGAACATAGTTTGGTGCGAAAAGTGCAAATCAATCCCAGAACAACAGCAAAGGACCTTGTGAAGATGCTGGAGGAAACAGGTAGACAAGTATCTATATCCACAGTAAAACGAGTCCTATATCGACAAAATCTGAAAGGCTGCTCAGCAAGGAAGAAGCCACTGCTCCAAAACCGCCATAAAAAAGCCAGACTACAGTTTGCAAGTGCACATGAGGACAAAGATCTTTTTGGAGAAATGTCCTCTGGTCTAATGAAACAAAAATTGAACTGTTTGGCCATAATGACCATCGTTATGTTTGGAGGGCAAAGGGTGAGGCTTGCAAGCTGAAGAACACTATCCCAACCATGAAGCATGGGGGTGGCAGCATCATGATGTGAGGGTGCTTTGCTGCATGAGGGACTGGTGCACTTCACAAAATAGATGGCATCATAAGGAAGGAAAATGATGTGGATATATTGAAGCAACATCTCAAGACATCAGCCAGGAAGTTAAAGCTCAGTCGCAAAGGGACAATGACCCCAAGCATACCTCCAAAGCTGTGGCAAAACAGCTTAAGGACAACAAAGTCAAGGTGTTGGAGTGGCCATCACAAAGCCCTGACCTCAATCCGATAGAACATTTGTGGGCAGAACTGAAAAAGCATGTGCGAGCAAAGAGGCCTACAAACCTGACTCACCAGTTCTGTCTGGAGGAATGGGCCAAAATCCCAGTAGCTTGTTGTGAGAAGCTTGGATCATGCTAAGAACCTAGGCTTTTTCTTTGATAGTAGCCTAAAGTTCGACAAACAAATTAACGAAGTGGTTAGATCGAGTTTTTTCCACCTATGTCGCCTAGCTAAAACAAAACCTTTTCTATCCAGGAAAACTTTTGAAACTGTGATCCATGCTTTTATTTCTTCATGCCTAGATTACTGTAATTCTCTGTACTCTGGCCAGCACCAATCAGCTCTATCCCGCCTGCAGATGGTCCAAAATGATGCGGCACGACTTTTAACAGGCAGTCGTAAACATGAACACATCACTCCCATCCTGATCTCCTTGCACTGGTTGCCTATCAGATTTCGAATAGATTTTAAGATTTTAACATTTGTCTATAAATTCTTAAGCAATCAGGCACCCAATTATCTCTGTGATTTGGTTTATCCGCATAACCCAACCAGATCACTCAGATCCGGGGATCGTGGACATCTGTCTGTTCCTAGATCCAGGATGAAGCATAGAGGTGATCGTGCTTTTTGTATCACTGGCCCCAAACTGTGGAAAAGCTTACCGGATTACCTTAGGACCGACCCCTCTCTACCTGTTTTTAAATCGTTGCTTAAACCTTTCTTATTTTAAATTAGCTTTTTAATTTACCTTAAATCATGGTTAAGCTGTGAAATTGCCCTACTACCTATGTTTTATTTCTGTTATACTGTCTTGCCTGTGATGCCGTGGTACAGCACTTTGGTCAACCATGGTTGTTTTTAAATGTGCTATATAAATAAACGTGATTTGATTTTAAGGCTACCCAAAACGTTTGACCTAAGTTAAACAATTTAAAGGCAATGCTACCAAATACTAACAAAGTGTATGTAAACTTCTGACCCACTGGGAATGTGATGAAAAAAATAAAAGCTGAAATAAATCATTCTCTCTTCTATTATTCTGACATTTCACATTCTTAAAATAAAGTAGTGATCCTAACAGAGAGAGGGAATGTTTTCTATGATTGTATGTCAGGAATTGTGTAAAACTGAGTTTAAATGTATTTGGCTAAAGTGTATGTAAACTTCTGACTTCGACTGTATATATGATTCTCTATGCTACTCTGTTGTAAACAACATGGTGCTTCCATTTTTTCCCCCGTATTTCACGTGTCAGTTCTTACGTGAACTTGCCAACGTGCTTGACCCCGACCCTCGTGAATTTTTAGGAAAACAAAGTTTTAAATATTGATCTTTTTCTTACACACACCTAGCGTTTCACTTCAAAACACGTTAATGTATCCACTGGAGTCAAACTGATTATTTTTATGATGGCTTTGTGCTTTTTGAAGCTTTTTTTTTTTTTTAAGGCACCCACTCACTTGCATTTTATGGACCTACAGAGTTGAGATATTCTTCTACAAATCTTCATTTGTGTTCAGCTGAAGAGGAAAGTCACACACATCTGGGATGGCATGAGGGTGAGTAAATGATGAGAGAATTTTCATTTTTGGGTGAACTATTCCTTTAAGTCCTTCACTGAAACTATCAGGCAATTATCTTGACTATTTCATTTGAATAATGCAGGTAGATCTGTCACTTTATTGGTGATATTTATGGTTTATATAAATAAGCAGCCAGTTAAATGGACAAAACTATAAATTTATGTGTAGCTGAGACAATACATAATGTGCCTTTTTTCTTTCTTTTTTTTTTAAATCATGATTTTAGTTAGTATAATTATTTAAGGTAAAGTGAAACGTAAACGTTAAAATACTATTTCATAAGTCTAGCCTATCACTGACGTATTAGAATAGTCTAATATTGATGTCTTGTTTCATTTGAAACGTGAGTATTTTAACGTTTACAGTTTGGCCCCATTCACAATCAATTATTAATACATAAAAAGTTACCAGTTGAACATATTAATTGATCATTAATTAATTGATCAAGAGTTTCTCTCACATCGTGCGGGATCAATTAAATATCAGTCAGTTGATCAGATTGATTGAGTGATTACTTTTTCCAATCTGAGCTAAACGTACCCGATAATGATAACAGCTTACAAATACAAATTTATAATAACAAAATCAGAAACGTGACACACATCAGACCTCCGACACACGTGTATTCATAGACAAAAAGAGAATCAGGGTAAAATTAGAATGAAACTCATTCTGCCACACATTAGCTTTAGCATTAGCATCAGTCACTCATTCACATTAGCTCATGCGCTATCCCGCCTTTCTATCATTCATAATACATAGATTGCTTCACTATGACTGCCAATAACCAGAGCGAAAATACCCGTTATAGCGTATATGTGTAGTCTGTAGTAGTTATTATGAGACAGTGTTGTGTTCATATGAATAAATGGAGTATTTTGTTGAACTCACCATGTTGACTGAACATGCAGCGGCCCTGCGCGAGACAAAAACGTGCGCTCTGATTGGCTGCTGCGCGCCGGTTTCAAACTACAGCAGATATGTTTTAGCGAAACCACGCCCCGCAAGAAAAGCGCAGGACAAAGTAATAAGCGCAGGTAAAAGGCTCACTGCACTGCGCAAGAAATGTTACATCCTTTAATATTTTTTTTTTTATCCACTGAAAATGTATTTATCTTTTATTTTCGCATCTTCTTTATGATCTTTCAGGAATGGTTCCAAATTATGATAGAATTTCAAGTAAAGAATCCTGCACACATTACTTTAGCATTGTTTTTAAAACTGGGGTAAATGCTTGAAATTAGTTTTGTAGAAAAATATGTAAGATAAGTTTTAAAAAATTTAATTTTTTTTTTTTTTTTTAAAGTGCATAGTATTAGTAGTAGTTTTTTGGTCACTAAGCATTTTTACTAAATAAGTTTTGTATTTTTATTTTTTTATTTCTGCTATGTAATAGTTTTAAATCATTTTATTCATAAAATATACAAATATTTATTTTCTGTTGCCATATTTCACAAACTGGGTTTAACAAAATGGAGTAGAGAGCTGTTTTAAGGCCCCTTCACACTTCCTGAATGAACAGAATTAATAGCTGTGACGTCATTTATAACAAAATCAGGCCAAAATTATTTTATTATTATTTTTGTTTTGGTGGTTCTTAACACTGCTTAACACCTTCTTGCCATTGGTCCAAGTCATCGGTAGGTGTGACCTGCAGCTCTGTTACTGTTAAGGCCAGCAACTATGTTGTTCAGCCAGTTAAGCTCAGTCAACATAAACACATCGGCATGTCAAGTTATTAGCGAGCTGGTGCAAACTTACCTGCATCTGATCTGTATGATCGATCGCATAGAGACATTTTCCAATAACATGTTTTTATTTTTATTTTTATTAGATAACAAAAAAAATCAAACCTACTCATATACTCTTAAGTGCCCATTCACTCTGTTGTTTGATAAATTGCTTCATTCATGTGCAGTTGAAAGCCATACATAGTTCTGCCAAAGTAAGAAATGCCTCTTATCATAATTTTTTTGTCTGTATTCTACCCATTAACACTCTGTGGTAGTGGGGGCGTGGTCGATTGCCGGCTTGTGAATGGAGAGCGAGATCAGGAGATGAGAATGGTACGGATCATCACCTGTCAATGACAGCTGTTTGTCATTGCAGTGAGAGTGGAGACGGAGTTAGAAGAGAGCCAGATGCCATTAGAGGGGAGAGAGAGAGAGAACCCTGCACACGCATCCGCTGAGCCTGTGTGATTGTTAAGCTGAAAAGCTATTTATCGTTTGAGTGTGAAAATAAAACTTACCGTTTGAGTTTACATTTCCATCCTCCGCTTCCTCCTTGTCAACATGTATATGAACCCTGTTACACTGGTGCTGAAACCCGGGATCTTTGAAGGAAGAGCTGCTGCCGTGGAATCTTCACCACTGGGCAAAGTCCTCTGAGCCCTTGCAGACATGCAACAGATGAAACATCAGGCCCTCCTGGCCCAAGAGCAGTGCTTCCAGGAGGTCCTCCAAGCTCAAATGGAGGATTGGCGGGCATTACGGATCCTGGTAGCCCAGCAGTCCTCAGCCGCGACCCCGGAGGCAGCGATAACTATGTTCCAGGTCATGTTGACCACGATGGGGCCTCGGGGTGACCCAGAGGCATTCGTGGGGCTCTTTGAACAGACCGCAACTGCCTCCAGATGGCCGAAAGCCGAGTGGGTGATTCGGCTGCTTCCACTGCTGTCTGGGGAAGCCCAGCTCGCGGCTCAGCAACTCCCCGCAGATATCCGAGTGGAGTATGAGGCTCTAAAGAAAGCTATCTACAACGGGTTGGCCGCACTCCAGAATGACACCGACAGCGCCAGCGCCACACATTTGTTTATGCCCAGCTGCTCCGTGATGCCTGCCAGAAGTGGGTCCGGGCTGGAGAGGAGTGCGATGCCGAGGCGGTGATCGATCTGATGGTGTTGGATCAATTCATAGCTCATCTGCCAAGGGGAACCGAAGACTGAGCCCAATGCAGTTGCCCGGCATCGATGGATGATGCCGTCCAGCTGGCAGAGGATCATATGGCAGCCTATCCAGGGGCCAGCGAGCCCTCATCATCATCTCTCCCCTCCCCTGCCTCCCGTCCAGTTCCCACTCCCCGGAAGCAGGGAGTTCTTCCCCCCAAACCGCTTCCCCGGTTTTGGGGTTTGCCTATTCCTTCCATTTCCTCTGTCCCTCTCCACTCTCACTCCCAAGTTGGTGGACCCACTGCCATGGGTGTGAAGCCTGGGCCGGTTTGCTGGAGCTGCGGGGAGCCCAGGCATTTCCAGGACCAATGCCCGGTGATGGAGGTGGGGACATTGGTTCTGGTCCCTGATGCACAGCAGGCCACTCTCGATCGAGCTGGGACATACCGCATACCTGTAAGTATTAAGGGGGGTACATACCAGGCCTTGGTGGATTCGGATTGCAGCCAAACCTCCATCCATAAATGCCTGGTTCAAGATGAGGCTTTGGGTGCTAGTCAAAAGGTGAATGTAAGGTGTGTGCATGGGGATATCCACGATTATCCTGTAGTGACTGTGACAATTCAATTCCGGGGACCAAAGTATAGTGTCGTGGTGGTTCCCGCCTCACCCATCCGCTAATTTTGGGCACGAATTGGCCAATGTTTTCCACTTTATTAAGAGAAATTTGTGCGGATGGGTCCTGTAACAGAGCATCTCGGTGTGGGATTTGTGATGCGCTGGCTGGGGAGGCAGAGCCGGGGTTATCTAAGTCAGCTTTGTGTCAGGATGACGTAAGGGACGGGGGAAGTCTCGGTTTCCTCAGCCCTTAGAGGATTCCCTGCCTTGGTTTCCCTCTGGAGCAGATGCTAGATGAGCCTCTTAGGCATGCCTTCGACCAAGTGGCGCCACACAAGATCAAGATGGTGCCATGGATGGCCACCTCAGTGTGGAGCTCTCTAGTTCTTTTGTTGTTTTTGTTTGTTTGTCCTGTGTTTAGTAATCTTTTTCCAATCAGTTTTACCAGGGAAGAACTGCTGAACATTCTGCAGCACATACCAGACAATCTTTTCCAGGTTTTTGACTATTCGGACGCTTTGCTGGACATTTTAGTTGGAGGAGCAGCTGTGCTGCTCAAGAGACGCAGTTGAGGGAGACGAGCTGGCACACTGGTCAGGTTCCGTCGGCACGGCTTTCGAACAGCCCTTCCAAGTATTCATCTAGCGAATCTCCGCTCTCTTCCTAACAAAACGGACAAACTACATCTCCCCACCCGTACAAACAAGGACTTTTCAACCTCTGCTGCCTTGTGCTTAACAGAAACCTGGCTGAGTGAAGCCATTCCGGACAGTGCATTACATCTGCTGGGCTTTCAGCTGTTCAGAGCAGATCACATCGCGGAGTTAAGGGGAAAACGAGAGGCGGTGGAACGTGCTTTTACATCAATGAAAGTTGATGTACAGATGTAACAACATTAAAGAAGATGTGCTGTCCTAATTTGGAAGCGCTCTTTATTAACTGTAAGCCTCTCTACTCACCGCGGGAGTTTTCTTCATTTATTCTGGTGAGTGTTTATATCCCACCACACGTGTGCGTGAACGCAGCGCTGCAACAGCTGGCTGATCAAATCACAGACACAGAACAACAATACCTGGACTCAGTTATTATTATTCTTGGGGATTGGAACTGCCCAAATACAAACAGCACATTACATGCCCAACCAGAGACAGGAATATACTGGATCATTGCTAAACAACAATAAAGGATGCATATCACTCTGTCCCTAGAGCAGCTTTGGGACTTTCTGATCATTGTCTGGTTCATCTTCTTCCAACCTACAGACAGAAACTAAAATCTGCTAAACCTGTATTAAGGACTGTAAAGAGATGGAGCAATGAAGCAGAGCTGGAACTACAAACATGCTTTGACTGCACTAATTGGAGTGTTTTTGAGTCTGCAGACACCAATCTGGACGAGCTCACAGATACTGTTACATCATATATCAGTTTCTGTGAGTATATGTGCATTCCTACTAGGACTTGCTTAACATACAACAATGACAAACCGTGGTTTACAGCAGAACTCAGGCAGCTTCGTCAGGCCAAAGAGGTTGCTAACAGAGGTGGGGATAAGGTCTTGTACAATCAGGCCAGGAACACACTGAATAAGGAAATCAGAGTGGCTTAAAATAACTATTCTGATAAGCTGAAAAACATGTTTTTAGCTAACGACCCTGCATCAGTGTGGAGTGGCCTAAAACAACTTACGAACTACAGGACTCCTGCCCCCAACACTGTAGGAAATGTTGGGCCTCATGTATTCAGATAGAAGACAAAGGCAGGCCTAACAGTCATAAAAAAACATTCCTCAAGCCCCCTCCTTCTAAGTCAGATGTTGTACTGATAAAAATCGTGCCAAAATCAAACAAAGGGAGTCCAAAACAGACTACAAATCCATGAAGCCTTGCCCACTAAAGGATCGAGCACTCAACTCCTATTGGATGAGGCACACAACAGAACGTCCCTCAAACATGACATCATCAGGACTTCAAATAATTCTGAAATGCTTCCAAAGTGGCTTCCAGTGACTTCGTTCACCGAATACGGACGTAGCTTTTTGCTGCTCTCCGGTGCAGCCTCGTGGCATAAGGAAGTAATGTCCGACTTGAAACTGTAGCCATACAGTCTCCATCTCGCTGGACGAGTTGAGATTACTCTGTGTTCAACCGAACACTCTAACGGATCCGAAGGAGACCAATGAGCAATTCGCATTTTCATCCGTTGGCCTACAGAAGTGAAGAGATTAAAGATTTCTCTTCCATCTTCAATCAAGTCGACATTTCTGAGTTCTCCGCCAGCCCGCCGAGAATCAACAGCCGTACCGCCCGCCGACAGCGCGAGGAAACGGCCCCCGTCATCACCCGAGCCTCAAGGAACTGGGTCAAAGTTAAAGGACGGAGGAAAACACATTCTACCTGTGTCCTCATGCGATTCAAGTAAGAGGTTTACGTCTGGGCAGAGATAGAATATTATAGTGTGCTATTCTTGTGTTTCAAGGTTTTTGCTTGTACAGTTTACGGACCGCCATGTTCGCTCATTATTAATACTCAGGGTATTAATTATCACGATTTTGTTTTGCTGTATTGTGGTCCAACCAAATTGGATTGTTGTGCATTTTCGCCATCGCGGGTGAGACAGCAACTGAGTTCATCCATTAAAGAGTCAAATAACAAGGGACTTTTACGAGCCCCGCTCGTAAAACCGCGTCTCTGAGTGATGAACACGGCTGTTTTATCTCCAGCTATCGCGAAATCAGCTTTCGGGCTGTCACTTAATCATCTCTCTCTCTCTCTCTCACTAACCACACTGACACACACACACACACACACTGTCAAACACACACCTTGTGTTATAGGATTATTTTTATTTCCATATCTAGTCATGTCACTGTTTAGTTTGTAGTTGTAAGTCGGAAGTTCATTGACTGCATTGTATTAATTATTAATTGATATTACTGCATAAATAAATTTTGTTTATATTTCAAAGAGAAGTGTTTTGGTTTGTTTTGCATACGCCTGTGTCATGCTGACGGGATGTCAGTGCTCGGATTCAAACCTTCATTCATTGTTTTTTTTCCCGAAAATCGATATTCTTCGGATGTCGATTTTCCTAAGAAAACAATCTAATATTGAGACTGTTTTAATATTCGGTTATTAGTCCCTGATTTCAGGGTGGTGCCCCGTCAATGTTAATCCTTATTAATATTCTATTGATTTTTGATAATTGATAATTATCTTTGATTGAATTTGAATGATCAATAAGCTAGTGTTAATTTTAATTAATGTTTCATCGACGTTAACAATTAACGATTATCTTTGATAACTGTTGATTTAAAGGATTAAAAAAAGCTAACATTGATTCTCATCAATGTTCTATTGATTTTAATATTTAATAATTATCTTTGATAATTATTAATTATTGCTAATAACCAAACTTGCTCCTAAATGTAGCACACTACATTTACTGGAGTCCCATATGAGGTTTAATGAGTTAGATACAATTAATTAATTTAAATATTGATTAATAACTACAGAAATAATTATTAATTATTTCTGATAGTAACACTGATCTAAACAACCAGTAAAGCCCTACAGAAACCAACAACTGGCTGATGACTTGAATGTGTTCTACTGCAGATTTGAAAGGCTTAATCTCACACCCCACACACACTCTGACCTTCATTTCACACAAACACCAACACCTCCTGCAACCTCTCTCCTCCCCCCTCCTGCTACTCAAACTGCACTTAAGATCTGTGAAGAAGAGGTGTGCTGTGTCTTCTAAAAACAAAAGACAAGGAAAGCACAGGGCCCAGATGGCGTTTCACCCACTTGTTTTAAATCCTGTGCTAACCAGCTGGCCCCCATCTTCACACTGATCTTCAATACATCACTGGAGCAGTGTGAAGTCCCATGCTGCTTCAAACGCTCAGTCATCATTCCTGTCCCCAAAAAAACCAAAATCACAGGACTTAATGACTACAGACCCGTCGCCCTGATGTCTGTGGTTATGAAATCATTTGAGAGACTGGTGTTGGCCCACTGAAGCACATCACTGGACCCTTTCTAGATCCCCTTCAATTTGCTTATTGAGCAAACAGGTCTGTGGAAGATGTAGTCAACATGGGATTGCATCATATCCTGCAACATCTGGACAGACCAGGGACATATGCAAGGATCCTTTTTGTGGACATTAGTTCAGCTTTCAACACCATCATCCCAGCTATTCTCCAGACTGAATTACACCAAATCTCTGTTCCTACCTCTGTCTGTCAGTGGATCACCAGCTTTCTGACGGACAGGCAGCAGCTAGTGAGACAGGAGAAATTAACTTCCAGCACCTGTACAATCAACACAGTTGCCCCCCAGGGATGTGTGCTCTTCCCACTACTCTTCTCCCTCTACACAAATGACTGAACTGCCAAGGACCCCCCTGTCAAGCTCCTGAAGTTTGCAGATGACACTACTGTCATCGGCCTCATCCAGGATGATGATGTGTCTGTATTCAGACACAGGGAGGTTGAACGGCTGGCTCACTAGTGTAGTCAAAACAACCTTGAGCTGAACACGCTCAGAACGGTGGAGATGTTTGTGGACATTAGGAGGAACACCCCAACACTGACCCCCCTCACCATTCTAAACAGCACTGTGGCAGCAGTGGAGTCATTCAGGTTCCTGGGCACTACCATCTCACAGGACCTGAAGTGGGAGACCCACATTGACTCATTGTGAAAAAGGCCCAGAAGAGGTTGTACTTCCTTCACCAGTTGAGGAAGTTCAACCTGCCACAGGCGCTGCTGTTACAGTTCTACTCAGCAGTCATGGAGTCTGTCGTCTGCACTTCAATAACTGTCTGGTTTGGTGCAGATACAAAATCAGATATCAGACGAATACAAAGGACAGTTTGGACTGCTGAGATGATTATTGGTTGCCCCCACCCTTCAAACAGCAAAAAATTAATTCAATTACATTCTTGACCTGAGAGCAAAACTCCACATGTTGGGGCAGCTATCACAGGAGAATTTGCTACAGGCTCAAGAACGTCAAAGCTGGCTGTATAACAGGGAAGCTCAGCTATGGGAATGTACATAGGAAGATAAAGTCCTTGTATAACTACCCACATCAAGCTCTAAATTACTCACAAAGTGGCAAGGGCCCTTTCAGTTCACATGGCGAGACGGGGAACTCGATTATGAGGTTAAACGAACAGATGTGGCGGAGCACTGCAAATTTACCACCTCAACCTCTTAAAACCATGGAGGGAGGTGGTCCCTGTGTCTTTGGCGACGGTGGTTCCGGAGAGGGAGGAGCTCCGGCCGGAGGTGAATGTAAAAGCCAATTGAGGTCACTTGCGGAGACCACCTCTCACCGTAGCAAGTCACGGACATGGCCCGGTTGCAAAGAGAATTCTCCGACGTGTTCTTGCCCCTTCACGATCATATGAACCTCATAGATCTCCATATCAAAACAACTCAGGGGTAGTGGTAGGCAGTCATCCCTACCAGTTACCCGAGCACAAAAAAAAAAGTGGTTCGGGAAGAATTAAAAGCCATGCTCGATATGGGGTTAATAGAAGAATTCCACAATGACTGGGCCAGCCTGGTGGTGCTGGTACAGAACAGGTTTCTAATTACAAATGCATTATAAACCATTATATGCAAATATACAGTAACAAGAATAAAAAGGATGACTGTCATGCTATACTTGTCAAATAGTGAGCATTTTAACTTACATGTTATACATGCTTAATGATACACTTATTCAAACCTGTATTAATGAAAAAAATTAAATGCCCTAATTCATGATTTATGTCACAATGCAGCAAAAATGGACTATTAAAGTGAAATTAAAAGGAGGAATTATGTCATTTTGCTGCAGTCCGCTTTGTGTTAATTTAAATAACTGTAAATAATATCTTGACTTCATGCTTATTCACAGCATAAATAATAAAATAAAGCCTGAGGACCATTAAATCATGCAGAAAGTTATGAATATTGGTTTCTAATGTCAGCAACTCCTTAAAGAAATATTCCGGGTTCAATACAAATCAATCTCAATTTGTGACATAATGTTGATTACCACAAAAAACAAAAAACAAAAAAAAGCAAAAAAGCAAAAATCTGGGTTACTGTGAGGTACTTAAAATGGAAGTGAATGCAGTAAATGTTAAAATACTCACTTTTTTAAAAGTATATTCACAAGACATAAACAAAATATGTGTGTTAACATGAGTGTAATAAAATAAACAAACCTTTTCTGTGTAAAGTTACATCCAATTTTACAACTTCAATGTAACACAGTAAACCCTTAAACGAATGTAAAAATGATGATTTAAACAACTTTACAGCTCAAATAATACACAAGTTTTAACAGAAGAATTAATGTACAGTAAGTGCTTTTATATTATAAGCTTCAAATGTTTGCTTTAAACCCTAAAAAAAAAACTGGCTCCATTCACTTCCATTGTTCCAATTTTGTTCCATTCCAATTTTTTTGTTTCATAAAGAAAAGGAGGGACAGATTGAAATAATTTTTGTTGTAATCAACATTATACCACAAATGCTGTCCAATGAGCTTAACTTCTATTGAACCTGGAATATTCCTTTAATAAACGCTTCATTTGTGTCCACTTTACATTAAAAGGATAGTTCACCCCAAAATGAAAATTCTCTCATTTACTCACCCTCATGATATCCCAGGTGTGTATGACTTTCTTTCTTCAGCGGAACACAAATGAAGACTTTTGAAAAATATTTCAGCTCTGTAGGTCCATACAATGTAAGTGAATGGTGACCAGAACTTTGAAGCTCCAAAAAGCACATAAAGGCACAATAAAAGTAATCCATAAACCATAATCCATAATCCACCTTCATATACAATAAACAGATTATCAGATCAATATTTAAGTCCTTTTTTATTACAAATCTCCACTTTCAGATGTGAAAGTGAAACTAAACAAGTTTTCAGATGTAAACATGAAAGTGAAGATTTATAGTAATAAAGGACTTAGACATTGATCTGTTTCTCACCCACACTAATTGTATCACTTCAGAAGACATGGATTTATGTGTTATTCAGCCTAAACCTTGTGAATGATCTAAAACCCACCAGTTCCCACCCAAATTCATAGCTTTTGTGACCTTCACTATAGTCAATAATAAAGATAGGAAAGCTTAGTCCCAGACAGAATCTGCAGACTTTTTTGCCGCTTTCTAAACAGATTTTTTGGGAAAATTTTGCAGATGGGATTTAAACATTGTAAAATGTGTTAAATGAACCTGAGAGTACTGTAATCTTAATGGTTGCTAAAAGCATCACACAATTAGCCAAAATATTACATAAACAACATGCAAGTGATGGGGAATTTGTAGAATATTTAGGAATTAGAAATGTTGCAATTCTGCTGAGTTTTCTGTGGAGTTGCACAGATTCTGTCTGGGCTTATGTCATAAATATATTCTAACATAACATGTGAATACAACTTTTCAGTACACTCACCATTAAAGGGATAGTTCACCCAAAAATGAAAATTATCTTATCATTTACTCACCCTCATGCCATTCCAGATGTGTATGACTTTCTGTCTTCTGCAGGACACAAATGAAGATGTTTCAGCTCTGTAGGTTAATTCAATGCAAGTGAATGGGGACCAAAACCTATGCTCCAAAAAGCACATAAAGGCAACATAAAAGAATCCATATAACTCCAGTAGTTAAATCTATATCCTTTGAAGTGATCCAGTTGGTTTTATTGTAGGTGAGAATAGACCAAATTATAATTAATATTTCACTATAAATCTTCTTGGTGATCATGATTTCAAGCTCGATTACACTTCCTATAGCGCAGTCTAGCGCTCTCCAAATGTGTCAAGCACCAGGAAGTGTAATCGAGAATTTATAGTAAAAAAAGGGCTTAAATATTGATCTGTTTCTCACGCACACCTATCATTTCACTTCTGAAGATATAGAGTTTTTTATGCTGCCTTTATGTGCTTTTTGGAGTATTACAATTTTGGTATCCATTCAGTTGCATTGTCTGAACTGACAGAGCTGAAATATTCTTCTAAAAATCGTCATATGTGTTCTGCAGAAGAAAGAAAGTCATACACATCTGGGATGATATGAGGGTCACTAAATGAGAGAGGTTTTATTTTTGAGTGAACTAACACATTCACAATGGATTGAAAGACAGTCCTTTACCATCCCTACAAATTATCAAACTTGTGCATGTACACAACAGTTTTAGCTGGACATTTTTATTTCTCTTCAACTTGCTTGGCGGTCAAACAATCCAATGTCATAAAAAAGAGGAAAACCAATTAATTCCAATGTTGCCCATTTAGATCAAATACAGAAAGATGGCTATTTTACAGTAAACACACACACACACACACACACACACACTTGTTGGTGCAGCTATCATTATAAGGACTCTCCATAGACATAATTATTTTTATACTGTACGAACTATAGATTCTATCCCCTAACCCTAACTCTACCCCTAAACCTAACCCTCACCAAAAACTTTCTGCATTTTACATTTTCAAAAAAACATTGTTTAGTATGTTTTTTTAAGCAATTTGAATTATAAGGACACTAGAAATGTCCTCATAAACCACATTTATAGCATAATACCCTTGTAATTACCAGTTTGTAACCTAAAAAAAAAGTCCTCATAAACCACTTAAACCTGCACATACACACACACACACACACACACACACACACACTTGTTGGTGCAGCTATCATTATGAGGACTCTCCATAGACATAATTATTTTTATACTGTACGAACTATAGATTCTATCCCCTAACCCTAACCCTACCCCTAAACCTAACCCTCACAAAAAACTTTCTGCATTTTTACATTTTCAAGAAAACATGGTTTAGTATGTTTTTTAAGCGATTTGAATTATGGGGACACCAGAAATGTCCTCATAAACCACATTTATTGCATAATACCCTTGTAATTACCAGTTTGTAACCTAAAAAAAAGTCCCCGTGAACCACTTAAACCTGCCCACACACACACACACTTGTTACTTACCTCAGAAACTTGTACCATGCAAACAACAAAATACATCCACCTTGTCCAAACTAGGGCAGGAAACTAGTCCAAACAAGTCCTTTGAGCTCTCAATATTCTTTAGAATAGGGAGAAAAAGAATAGCCTATAAGTCTATCAGTTAAATTACACAAAGTAACCTTAATCTGTAACAATAACCGTAAAACTTAATTTAATGTAAAGAATCACAGGCAAACTCCACTAAACAAAAATTCCTCAGTGTTAAAATGCTTGTAAAATTTAGAATTTGTACCTCGATACACAGAGGAGCTGCTTAGTTAAGCACGCGCTGTATCATTTAAAATACTATCCTGTAGACCATGGGTTCCCTATCTGTCACTCACTCGACGTTGGTGTCGATGTAGTGACACTAGGGGTCACTATTGGGAGCCCGAGACACCTCTGGTCTTTGATAAAAGGCCAATGAAAATTGGCGAGTGGTATTTGCATGCCACTCCCCCGAACATACGGGTATAAAAGGAGCTGGTATGCAACCACTCATTCAGATTTTCTCTTCGGAGCTGAACGGTCATGCTCATTGAGCTGAATACTACTGTTCATTCACCTGCTGGATCTGACGGCGCATTTCAGCGGCTTCTCCCCCCTCTGCACTGGTGCACTGCAGAGAACGCCCCTGGGCGCTTCGGCAGAAAAACTAGAGAGTATATTTTCTGAAAGAGCATTTTTCCCCTCTAAAAGAGTATATATTTCTCTAAAAGAGCGCACACACGGAACGTCTTTTTAAAGACGCGTCTTTTTAAAGATGCTTTTCCGATTGTGTGTTATTCCTGGTTTGGTATTTCCTGATTTGGAGTCGATTCAGTCAGGCACAGGTGCACCTGTTCGCCTCCCAAGAATCCTCCCACTGCCCGCTCTGGTACGCCCTCACCGAGGCCTTCCTCGGCATAGACGTGCTGGCACACAGCTGGTCCCCTGGCATTCGCAAATATGCGTTTTCCCCAGTGAGCCTGCTCGCACAGACCCTGTGCAAGGTCAGGGAGGATGAGGAGAAGGTCGTCCTGGTAAGCACCCTACTGGCCCGCCCAGACGTGGTGCTCGGACCTCACACTCCTCGTGACAGCTCCCCCCGGGCAAATTCTCCTGAGAAAGGCCCTTCTTTCTCAGGGAAGGGGCACCATCCGGCACCCGTGCCCAGACCTCTGGAATCTCCATGTCTGGCCCCTGGACGGGACGCGGAAGACCTAAGCTGTCTCCCACCTGCGGTGGTAGACACATTCACTCAGGCTAGGGCTCTCTCTACGAGGCGCCTGTATGCCTTTAAGTGGTGTCTGTTTGCTAAGTGGTGTTTTTCCCATCAGGAAGACCCCCAGAGGTGCGCAGTCAGATCAGTGCTTTCCTTCCTGCAAGAGAGGTTGGAAGGGAGGCTGTCCCCTTCCACCTTGAAGGTGTACGTTGCTGCCATAACAGCACACCATGACGCAGTCGACGGTGAGTCCTTAGGGAAGCATGATCTGATCATCAGGTTCCTAAGAGGTGCCAGGAGGCTTAATCCCTCCAGGCCACGCCTTGTTCCCTCATCGGACCTCTGTAGTTTTTCAGGGTCTACAGAGAGCCCCCTTTGAGTTTTGCAGTCAGCCGGGCTTAAGGCACTCTCCTTGAAGACTGCCCTCCTGACTGCGCTCACTTCCATCAAGAGGGTAGGTGACCTGCAAGCGTTCTCTGTCAGCGAAACGTGCCTGGAGTTCGGTCCGGGCTATTCTCACGTGATCCTGAGACCCCCGACCGGGCTATGTGCCCAAGGTTCCCACCACTCCTTTTAGAGACCAGGTGGTGAACCTGCAAGCGCTGCCCCAGGAGGAGGCAGACCCAGCCCTGGCGTTGCTGTGTCCGGTGCGCGCTTTGCGCATCTATTTGGATCGCCCACTGGCTCATTGACGCCATAACTATGGCATGTCTCGCCCAAAACATGCCGCCCCCGGTAGGGCTACGAGCCCATTCTACTCGTGGTGTAGCGGCTTCTTGGGCCCTGGCCAGAGGTGCCTCTCTAACAGACATTGCAGAGCAGCGGGCTGGGCAACACCCAACACCTTTGCAAGGTTCTACAACCTCTGGGTGGAACCGGTTTCGTCCCAGGTAGTGGCACGCAACACAAGCGGATAAGCCCGGGATAGCCGGCCGGGTGTATCGCTTGCACATAGCGCCTTCCACCTCCTTTTGAGCTGAAGACGTGCGCTGTTAATTCCCAGTAGTGTTCACAAAGGTTGTTCCCTGGTTGACTTCCTCCGAGCCCTGTGGCAGTCGTGTTTTCGGAGAGACTCGCTGCCGGCCCAGTACACGCGCTAACTAAGAGCCCGGTTCTGGGGTAGGTGCTCTGCATGTGGCGGTTCCCTGTAAGGCTAACCCCATGCGATCTATATCTTCCGCTAGTTCGTTTCCCTACTGGCAAACTGCGTCTTCCTTGGGCAGAGCCCCTCAGTCTCCATGTTGTAGTAACTCCTCCCCCATTGGGCAGGATCTACCTTGAAGGCTCTCCACATGGTTGGAAAGACCATGTGATGTATTCTTCCACTTAAATATCCCCCCCTCTCTTGGAGCGAGGTGTGGTCTCCGCGGTGTCCTCCCCTTGGGAGGGACAACCCCCGACTAGACCTGGCGGCCCAGTCGGATAATCCCCCTTCTTTTTTAGGGAGTGGAAAAACAGAAGGGGAAAGAGGCCATGACTGGGTTAAGCCTGTCTCTATCTCTGGGTAGTCGACTTGTCCCCAAAAAGGGCCGTTCGACACTCATAACTGTGTTGGGGGAGGTTACGTGTCGACCTGGTGTGCTGGCTATGAGGCACACAGCAAGTCTGCCCACCACACACCGCCAGTTCACGTAACACAGTTCAGCCTTGTGGCATTTTGTATAGGGACCCCTAGTGTCACTACATCGACACCAACGTCGAGTGAGTGACAGATAGGGAACGTCATGGTTACTGGTGTAACCTCCGTTCCCTGATGGAGGGAACGAGACGTAGGTCCCTCCTGCCACAACGCTGAACTACCCGCTGAAATGGCTGGACCTTATATCGGCTCCTCAGCATAAAACCTGAATGAGTGGTTGCATACCAGCTCCTTTTATACCCGTATGTTCGGGGGAGTGGCATGCAAATACCACTCGCCAATTTTCATTGGCCTTTTATCAAAGACCAGAGGTGTCTCGGGCTCCCAAGAGTGACCCCTAGTGTCACTACATTGACACCAACGTCTCGTTCCCTCCATCAGGGAACGGAGGTTACACCAGTAACCATGACGTTCTCAACGGGGGTGGTACCGCCCCCCCAGGGGGCATTCAAAGGATGCCAGAGGGCGCTGAGAGCAAATTAGTAGTGAGGGGGCATTAGGTTACAAAGGGGGCCGTTTATTAGTCATAATAATCAAATCTATTGTCAAGTTCCTTTTTGCATTAAAACATTTGTATAGACTTGGAGTATATCAGTTGGTTCTCAATTATACAGGTTGGTATGCATTTGTACCGCAGTTCATCTGATTTTGAAGTCTAGCGACGCATCGGAAGTATCCGGTTTAGCAGCGTCAAATACACAGGTCGAGGCACAACCTCGGCTAATGCACCTGTATGGCTATGTAGATGGATACGGCTCAATGGACAGAGCATCGCTAGCATAAAACAGGTGTGTTTTTACTCACAGACTGATCTCGAGCTCTTAAACTCGCAGGTTTGCAAGAATCATTGAGAAGCAAGATGCGAGAAGCGGAAACCATTTGAATTCGGCACAGAATTCTACAGACAAAACGTTCTTTAGATAACTGTTGCTGTTATTTTTGTATTCTGTGCAGGGGTGTAGATTCCAGGGGGGATGGGGGGAGGTAACCACCCCAGTATTCCAAATAAGCAAGTACAACCCCCCCCCCCCCCCCCCCCAGTATTTGTACCATGATCAATGGAAACAGGTAAATGCTTCACTTTGCAACTCCCTCAAAGTTCAAGCCAAATCTATGCCCTTGATTCTACATATCGTAACCTCTGTTCCCTGATGGAGGGAACAAGACGTTGTGTTGATGTAGTGACACTAGGGGTCACTCTTGGGAGCCCTAGACACCTATGGTCTTTGATAAAAGGCCAATGAAAATTGGCGAGTGGTATTTGCATGCCACTCCCCCAGACGTACGGGTATAAAAGGAGCTGGTATTCAACCACTCATTCAGGTTTTATGCTGAGGAGCCGATATAAGGTCCGGCCATTTCAGCAGGTAGTTCAGCGTTGTGGCAGGAGGGACACAACATCTCATTCCCACCATCAGGGAACGGAGGTTACACAAGTAACCATAACATTCCCTATCTGTCACTCACTCAACGTTGTGTCGATGTAGTGACACTAGGGGTCCCTATACGAAATGCCACAACTGGCTGAACTGTGTTATGTGAACTGGCGGTGTGTGGTGGGCAGACTACTGTGTGCCTCATAGCCAGCACACCAGGTCGACACGTAACCTCCCCCAACATAATTATGAGTGTCGAACGGCCCTTTTTGGGGACAAGTCGACTACCCAAAAGATAGAGACAGGCTTAACCCAGTCGTGGCCTCTTTTCCCCTTCTTTTTTTCCACTCCCTAAAAAAGAAGGGGGATTATCTGACTGGGCTGCCAGGTCTAGTCGGGGGGTGTCCCTCCCAAGAGGAAGACACAGCGGAGACCACACCTCGCCCAAAGAGAGGGGGGGATATTTAAGTGGAAGAATACATCACATGGTCTTTCCAACCATGTGGAGAGTCTTCAAGGTAGATCCTGCCCAATGGTGGAGGAGTTAATACAAACATGGAGACTGGGGCAGAGGGGCTCTGCCCAAGGAAGACGCAGTTTGCCAACAGGGAAATGAACTAGCGGAAGATATATATCGCATGGGGTTAGCCTTACAGGGAACCGCCATATGCGGAGCACCTACCCCAGAACAGGACTCTTAATTAGCACGTGTACTGGGCCGGCAGCGAGTCTCTCTGATAACTCGACTGCCACAGGGCTCGGAGGAAGTCAACCAGGGAACAAAGTTTGTGAACACTACTGGGAATTAATGGCGCACGTCTTCAGCTCCAATGGAGGTGGAAGGTGCTATGTGCAAGTGATAAACCCGGCCAGCTATCCCGGGCTTATCCACTTGTGTTGCGTGCCACTACCTGGGACGAAACCGGTTCCTCCCGGAGGTTGTAGAACCTTGCAAAGGTGTTGGGTGTTGCCCAGCCCGCTGATCTGCAAATGTCTGTTAGAGAGGCACCTCTGGCCAGGGCCCAGGAAGCCGCCACACCTCTGGTAGAATGGGCTTGTAGCCCTACCGGGGGCGGCATGTACTGGGCGAGATTTGCCATAGTTATGGTGTCAATGAGCCAGTGGGCGATCCTCTGCTTGGAGACAGCGCTTCCTTTCTGCTGTGCACCAAAGCAGACAAAGAGCTGCTCAGAGATTCTAAAGCTCTGCGTGTGATCCAAATAGATGCGTAAAGAGCGCACCGGACACAGCAACGACAGGGCTGGGTCTGCCTCCTTCTGGGGCAGTGCTTGCAGGTTCACCACCTGGTCCCTAAAAGGGGCGGTGGGAACCTTGGGCACATAGCCAGGTCGGGGTCTCAGGATCACGTGAGAGTAACCCTGGCCGAACTCCAGGCACGTTTCGCTGACAGAGAATGCTTGCAGGTCACCTACCCTCTTGATGGAAGTGAGCGCAGTCAGGAGGGCAGTCTTCAAGGAGAGTGCCTTAAGCTCAGCTGACTGCAAAGGCTCAAAGGGGGCTCTCTGTAGACCCTGAAGAACTGTGGAGAGATCTCATGAAGGAACGAGGCGCGGTCTGGAGGAATTCAGCCTCCTGGCACCTCTTAGGAACCTGATGATCAGGTCGTGCTTCCCTAAGGACTTACCGTTGACTGCGTCATGGTGTGCTGCTATGGCGGCAACGTACACCTTCAAGGTGGATGGGGACAGCCTCCCTTCCAGCCTCTCCTGCAGGAAGGAAAGCACTGATCCGACTGCGCATCTCTGATCCGACTGCGCATCTCTGGGGGTCTTCGCATCGGGAAGAACACCACTTAGCGAACAGATGCCACTTAAAGGCATACAGGCGCCTCGTAGAGGGGGCCCTAACCTGAGTGATCGTGTCTACCACTGCGGGTGGTAGACCGCTTAGGTCTTCCACGTCCCGTCCAGGGGCCAGACATGGAGATTCCAGAGGCCTGGGCACGGGTGCCATAGGGTGCCCCGTCCCTGAGAAAGAAGGTCTTTCCTCAGGGGAATTCACCAGGGGGGAGCTGTCGTGAGGAGCGTGAGGTCCGAGAACCACGTCTGGGTGGGCCAGTAGGGTGCTACCAGGACGACCTGCTCCTCGTCCTCCCTGACCTTGCGCAGGCTATGTGCAAGCAGGCTCACTGGGGGAAACGCATACTTGCGTAGGCCAGGTGTCCAGCTGTGTGCCAGCGCATCAATGCCGAGGGGAGCCTCGGTGAGAGCGTACCAGAGCGGGCAGTGGGAGGATTCTTGGGAGGCGAACAGGTCCACCTGTGCCCGTCCGAATCGACTCCAAATCAGCTGGACCACCTGAGGGTGGAGTCTCCACTCTCCCCTGAGGGTAACCTGCCGTGACAGCGCGTCCGCTGTAGTGTTGAGGTTGCCCGGGATGTGAGTGGCTCGCAGCGACTTGAAGTGCTGCTAACTCCAGAGGAGGAGACGGCGGGCGAGTTGTGACATACAATGAGAGCGCAGACCGCCTTGGTGGTTGACATATGCTACCGTTGCCGTGCTGTCTGTCCGAACTAACATGTGCTTGCCCTGGATCAAAGGCCGGAACCTCTGCAGGGCGAGCAGAATTGCCAACAACTCGAGGCAGTTTATGTGCCAGTGCAGTCGCGGGCCCGTCCAGAGGCCGGCGGCTGAGTGCCCATTGCAAACAGTGCCCCAGCCCATTTTGGAGGCGTCTGTCGTGACCTCGACGTGCCTGGAGACCAGTTCTAGAGGAACACCTAGGCGTGCCGTCAAGGAGACTGAGTCCAACTCCAATCCGAGAAAAGAGATGCTCTGAACCGGGAGGAGCTTGATCTTTTCCCAGTTGACCCGAAGCTCTAGTTGGCTGAGGTGTGAGAGCACCAGGTCCCTGTGTGGGCACAACATGTCTCGAAAGTGAGCTAGGATTAGCCAGTCGTCGAGAGAATGCGAACGCCCACCTCCCTTAACGGGGCAAGGGCAGCCTCTGCGATCTTCGTAAAGACGCGAGGAGACAGGGACAGGCCGAAAGGGAGGACTTTGTACTGATACGCCTGACCCTCGAACGTGAACCACAGGAAGGGTCTGTGTCGAGGAAGGATCGAGACGTGGAAGTACGCATCCTTCAGGTCTACCGCGGCAAACCAATCTTGATGCCGGATGCTCGCCAGAATGCATTTTTGCTTCAGCATCTTGAACGGGAGTCTGTGTAAAGCCCGGTTCAGTACTCGCAGGTCCAAGATTGGCCGCAACCCTCCGCCTTTTCTCGGTACTTCATCTCGGCTGGAGGGACAGGTTCTATCGCGTCCTCCCGTAGGAGGGTAGCGATCTCCGCACACAGGGTGGCAGTGTTTTCGCCCTTGACCAAGGTGAAGTGAATACCGCTGAACCTGGGCGGGCGCCTGGCGAACAGAATCGTGTAGCTGAGTCGGACGGCCCAGATCAGCCATCGTGATGGATTGGAAAGCGCAGCCTGGGACGGAGGAGGAAGAGACCTGTCCTTGTAACCTGTGGAGACTGCCACATCGGGGGCGGTTGTGTGCCACAGCTGGGCGCTCAGGGGCGGAAAGGCCACTGCTGGAGCGCCAATCCTGCAAGAAAAAGCCTGTGGACGGTAGTCATGGTGACAACCATACACACCGGGAATGTGACCCAGATAGGAAGGAAGCCACTCTTTTGCTGAACTGTTGGGTACCGCAGCTACTTGGGTGTGCGGCGAAATCAAACAAAAAGGAAAACAAAAGATTTTCCACCGGGGGATGGAGTGCTCTTCTTACCAGCTCCACGTGAGTGGGTTCCCTCGTCCCTGGGTCGCCCGTCTCAGGGGCGCTTCGAGGACCTCTGTGGGTTCTTCGGTGCCGGCTGTGAGACGGGTGGCGTCGGCTTCCTGCGGTGGGCTCCACGCCGGGGCCGGGCCGAAGGGGCGGGCTGCGGCGGAGCCGGTGCAGTCACTGCAGGGGGACGCCCTTGGTGACGAGCAGACGGGGTGCGGGATCTTGAGCCATGCCGGGGCAGGATGTGCCGGATTGCCTCCGTCTGCTGCTTCACCGTCAAGAACTGCTGGGCAAAGTCCTCGACGGTGTCGCCGAATAGGCCAGCCTGGGAAATGGGGGCAGCAAGGAACTGTGTCTTGTAGGCCTCGCCCATCTCGACCAGGTTGAGCTAAAGGTGGTGCTCCTGGACCACTAGTGTGGCTATCGTCCGCCCGAGAGACCACGCCGTGACTTTTGTCGCCCGGAGAGCGAGGTCGGTTGCCGACCGCAGTTCCTGCATCAAATCTGGGGCAGAACTACCCTCGTGCAGTTCTTTCAGCGCCTTGGCTTGGTGGACCTGGAGGAGAGCCATGGCGTGCAGGGCAGAGGCGGCTTGTCCAGCAGCACTGTAGGCCTTAGCCTTCAGGGACGACATGAGCCTACAGGGCTTGGACAGGAGCTTAGGGCGTCCACGCCAGGTGATGGCGCTCTGTGGGCACAGGTGCACTGCTAGCACCTTATCCACCGGGGGAATCGCCGTATAGCCCTTGGCCACCCCGCCATCGAGTGTAGTGAGAGCGGGGGAACTGTGGAGTCAGGGCCAGGCAGTAAAAGTTGCCTCCCACGACTTCATCAGCTCCTCATGCACTTCCGGGAAGAATGGCACTGGAGCAGGTCGTGGCCGCTTTGAGCGGCGCTGTGAGCCCAGAAACCAGTCATCAAGCTGCGAGGGTTCAGGGGAAAGCGGAGGGTTCCATTCCAACCCGACGCTCGTGGTCACCCAGGAAAGCATGTCCGTCATTTCGGCATCGGCCTGTGACTGGGCGATCGTCCCCGAAGGGGGGCTTCTGCATCCGACTGGACAAGCCCGCACTCCGATGCTATGCTCGAGAGCTCATCATCTTCGCGAGCTCCGGACAAGAAGCCAGACTCGCCGTGAGATGAGCCGGCGAACTCATCCGGAAGCCCGATTGGGGCAGACGAGCGTGCTGGGGAATGGGAGGTCCGCAGGGGAATACCCGGTGGAAAAAATCCCATTGGGGTCCCCAAATCGCCCCCAGAGCTAGCCGCGCTGGCCTCATACCCGTAGGTAGAAGGACCGAGGCGGGGAGCCGCTGGGGTGGCTTACGAAAGCAAGCCGTGACCGCAACGTTGCCATGGTCATATTCTCGCAGTGAGAACATGAACCATTCACAAACGCTGCCTCCGTGTGGGTCGTGCCCAGACACGAAAGACAGCGATCATGACCATCCGAAGTTGAGAGATAACAACCGCAACCAGGAATAACACACAATCGGAAAGGCATCTTTAAAAAGACGCGTCTTTAAAAAGACGTTCCGTGTGTGCTCTTTTAGAGAAATATATACTCTTTTAGAGGGGAAAAAAGCTCTTTCAGAAAATATACTCTCTAGTTTTTCTGCCGAAGCGCCCAGGGGCGTTCTCTGCAGTGCACCAGTGCAGAGGATGGAGAAGTCGCTGAAATGGGCCGTCAGATCCAGCAGAGGTGAATGAACAGTCAGCTCAGTAGACATCGACCGTTCGGCTCCGAAGAGAAAATCTGAATGAGTGGTTGCATACCAGCTCCTTTTATACTCGTATGTTCAGGGGAGTGGCATGCAAATACCACTCGCCAATTTTCATTAGCCTTTTATCAAAGACCAGAGGTGTCTCGGGCTCCCAAGAGTGACCCCTAGTGTCACTACATCGACACAACGTCGAGTGAGTGACAGATAGGGAACCTAAAATCTCATCATTAAACTGAAGTTAAACTAAGAGGTTACTTCAGTTACCTAAACCAGCAACTTGCTGTATGTCTCCTTCGAACATTGAGTACTGTTATGGATATTTATGTAAATACATCTCAATTTAATATTTGTGTAGTTCCCGTATAACAAAAATAATAATAGAAGTTATGATTGAACTTGAAATGACTTACTTTTGAATCCACTTGGACAGCAGCGAACATCTTGATGAAGGAAAAGTGCACGCTCAGAGACAGCATCCAATCATAAGAATGTGTTTGAAGGTAAAAAGTCCTATAATTAGAAGCTACATGCATGTAAACCTTAAATACATGCAAACCAATTTTTTTTCCATGTATGGTTCAATAACTAAGTAGATATTATGTCCAAATTAATATGTACAACAATAAAGGTGTCTGTTCCAGCTCAATATTTTAAAATTTTTAATGTACTTGCTTTGCTTTGCACATCCCATAACATTTTTAATTGATTCTTTCAATACACAGTAAGTTCATTTTTTTCATTCAGGCCAAATCCCTTTTAATTGGCGTTATATGTTATATTTTGACAATATAGGGCAATGCAAGACAAACAACAGAATTAAAAAAACAACAATAACCGTTGTTTGTACTTATTAAAGAAGGCAATCTGGTCAAGTAATAAGGAGTTATGGAAATCCATTTAAATAAAGTATATATATTATTCGTAAGTCAAATGAACTCCAGTGATCCTGCAGTGCTCCCATCAAAACATTAAAATAGTTAACAAACTCAATATAATAAATGGCAATTTAATTACTTAACATCAAATTTATCTCTTCAGATGAAAACACTTGATGACTGCTACCGACTGTGTCACAACTGTTTACTGTAGGGCTTTACTGGTTGTTTAGATCAGTGTTACTATCAGAAATAATTAATAATTATTTCTGTAGTTATTAATTAATATTTGAATTAATCAATTGAATCTAACTCATTAAAACCTCATATGGGGCTCCAGTAAATGTAGTGTGCTACGTTTAGAAGCAAGTTTGGTTATTAGCAATAATTAATAATTATCAAAGATAATTATTAATTATTAAAATCAATAGAACATTGATGAGAATCAATGTTCGCTTTTTTAATCCTTTAAAATCAACAATTATCAAAGATAATCGTTAATTGTTAACATCGATGAAACATTAATTAAAATTAACACTATCTTATTGATCATTCAAATTCAACAACCATCAAAGATAATTATCAATTATCAAAAATCAGTAGAATATTAATAAGGATTAACATTGACGGGGCACCACCCTGAAATCAGGGACTAATAACCAAATAGTAAAACAGTCTCAATATTAGATTGTTTTCTTAGGAAAATCAACATCCGAAGAATATCGATTTTCGGGGAAAAAAACAGTGAATGAAGGTTTGAATCCGAGCACTGACATCCTGTCAGCATGACACAGGCGTATGCAAAACAAACCAAAACACTTCTCTTTGTAATATAAACAAAGTTTATTCATGCAGTAATATCAATTAATAATTAATACAATGAAGTCAATAAACTTCCGACTTACAACTACAAACTAAACAGTGATATGATTAGATATGGAAATAAAATAATCCTATAACACATAAGATGTGTGTGTGACAGTGTGTGTGTGTGTCAGTGTGGTTAGTATGAGAGAGAGAGAGAGAGAGAGAGAGAGAGAGAAGTGACAGCCCTAAAGCCAATATCGCGATAGTGGGAGAGAAAGCAGCTCTCAGTTTATCACTCAGAGACGCGGTTTTACGAGCGGGGCTCGTAAAAGTCCCGCATTATTTGACTCTTTAATGGATGAACTCAGTTGCTGTCTCACCCGCGACACAACAATCCAATTTGGTTGGACCACAATACAGCAAAACAAACTTGTGATAATTAATACCCTGAGTATTAATAATGAGCGGACATGGCGGTCCATAAACTGTACAAGCAAAACCTTGAAACACAAGAATAACACACTATAATATTCTATCTCTGCCCAGACGTAAACCTCTTACTTGTATCGCATGAGGACACAGGTAGAATGTGTTTTCCTCCGTCCTTTAACTCTGACCCGGTTCCTTGAGGCTCGTGTGATGACGGGAGGCCGTTTCCTCGCTCTGTCGGCGGGCACGGCTGTTGATTCTCGGCGGGCTGGCGGAGAACTCAGAAATGTCGACTTGATTGAAGATGGAAGAGAAATCTTTAATCTCTTCACTTCTGTAGGCAAACGGATGAAGATCCGAATTGCTCGGCGGTCTCCTTCGGATCCGTTAGAGTGTTCAGTTGAACACAGAGTAATCTCAACTCGTCCAGCGAGATGGAGATTGTATGGCCACAGTTTCAAGTCGGACATTACTTCCTTGTGCCATGAGGTTGCACCTGAGAGCAGCGAAGAGCTGTACACGCTGCAAACAAAGTCGCTGGAAGCAACTCACGAAACATTTCAGAGGTATTTCAACTCCTGATGATGTCATGTTTGAGGGACGTTCTGTTGTGTGCCTCATCCAACAGGAGTTGAGAGTTCGATCCTTTAGTGAGCAAGGCTTCATGGATTTGTAGTCTGTTTTGGACTCCCTTTGTTTGATTTTGGCGCGATTTTTATCAGTAAGATTTACGACTTGGAAGGTGGGGGCTTGAGTTACGTTTTTATGACTGTTAGGCCTGCCTTTGTCTTCTATCTGAATACATGAGGCCCAACATTACTTCCTGCTGCCAGTTGCCCTTTTTGAACAAGCTTGATTGAAACGAGCTCTGCCAAAATGAACACATTGAGTTAAACTAAAGAGTCACCTATTGAAGTCAGTTTAACATGATGCAATCATGTTTGAACAAGAAACCTGATACAATGCTGTTCAATCAAAATTAGTTGTTTAAATAAAGTGAACAGCCTCCAAAAATATATATTACTTCACATGACAGATCATTTGAACTCAGCCCTCTCGTGACGTGAACGCACATACTGCTGACCGGAAGCGATGATTTATGGTTAAAAAAGTGCTTAAATATTGATTTTTTTTTTTTTGCAACAAAAAATAATCATATCACTTTAGAAGACAGGAGAAGACAATCTAAGAAGATTGGAGTCGTATGGATGAAGTTTATGCTGACTGTCTGTGATTTTTGGAGCTTCAAACGTCTGATCACCATTCACTTGCATTTTAAGGACCTTCTGAGCTAAGATATTTTTCTACTTTTCTTCAAATGTGTTCTGCTGAAGAAAGAAAGACATACACACCTGGGATATCATGAGGGTGATTAAATGATGAGAGAATTTTCATTTTGGGTGAACTATCCCTTTAACCATTTTCTTTTAATTGTGTTCAGAGTTACATTTTATATTCACATCACATCATTCACATTAAGGCATACTGTTTGATCCTAAAGTACATTATAATCATTAACAAATCAAATGACTTTTTCTGGTATTTCAAACAGCAAGCCGTAACAGTTTTCTTAAAAGAAAATAATGTTTCATCACATTTGTTGTTCACAGACATCAATATGAGACAGGGACACCAGGGTTATTTATGGAACAGGGAGCAATTTTCATGTAATTGGGCATCATCAGTGGGTTCTGGAGGTTATGCTGGCTTCAAAGCCATCGGAAAATCATCTGGGTGGGTGTTGAGCGGCTTGCAGCCTTTTGTGAAGTTCACCGCTGCTGCACCCATGATGCCAGCCACTGCTCTGGACATCTGCAACACAAACAGGATCTGAGACTCATTAGAACAGGGTCAGACACACACAACACACCTCATTAACATGCTGACAGCTCCAGACGTCAGCGTTTGACTGGATCTATCACACTGACATTCTCAAAAGTGAGCGTGATATAGTCTGAGCTGTCACTCATTTTCAGACACAATCAGAGGCTTTTGCGATCAGACGCTGTGTAAGAATGGGTGTTCAATCACTCATCTCAGTCCTTTATGCTTCAGAGACCATTTTCACCCTCTCTCTCTCTCTCTCTCTCTCTCTCTCTCTCTCACACACACACATGTTGGTGCAGCTCTCCATAGACATAATGGTTTTTATACTGTACAAACTATAGATTCTATCCCCTAACCCTAACTCTACCCCTAAACCTCACCATTTTTACATTTTCCAAAAAACATTGTTTTGTTTTTGTTTTTTTGTTTTTTTTAAGCGATTTGAATTATGGGGACACTAGAAATGTCCTCATAAACCACATTTATAGCATAATACCCTTGTAATTACCAGTTTGTAACCTAAAAATATTGTCCTTGTAAACCACCCAAACCCGCCCACACACACACACACACACACACACACACACACACACACTCACACTCATAAACAAAATCACATTAATACTTACACGCCCGCACATACAAACACTGATGCTCTGCTGTCTTTAAAAATAGAGTGTGTTTTCTCTCACCTGAGCCCCAGATGCTAAAGAGGAGATTTTACAGTGTGTCCTGGGAGAGAGATATAATCAGCTTACAAGACCCCCAAA
Organism: Myxocyprinus asiaticus; assembly: GCF_019703515.2. Classification (NCBI taxonomy): domain Eukaryota; kingdom Metazoa; phylum Chordata; class Actinopteri; order Cypriniformes; family Catostomidae; genus Myxocyprinus; species Myxocyprinus asiaticus. The sequence continues at coordinate 7,719,343 of NC_059354.1, read as the reverse complement.
AACATAAAGGAATGTGTACTCCTACTAAAATTTGGAGCCTATTCTAAAGGGTCCTATTGGGAAATTCCAACATTTTCAACACACAGTTCGTAATTAGAATATTACCAATAGGATAAATTCCCTATGTAAGATAGCACAAGGAAATTAAATAAAATATGTTATGATTTCATTATTCCAATACAATTGAATCTCCAAATTAAAAAGATTCCTACTCCTTATTTGATTCCCACTATATTCCTATTAGGAGACTGAATATACAATATGTAGAATAGTATCAGCAAATTGCTAAATTAAAAATAATTTGTGGTGTTTTGAGGTGGTCATCAGATGAAGAGAAAAGTTTCAAAGTTATTACAAATTATCACATTTTTCTTTTGAACAATGTGCACTGATGAATCTTGGACAATAAGAGCAGAGAAGTAAATAGGGTAAATTTTAATTTCATTTTGACTTTAATTGAATGCATATCACAAATGTGATGTTATAATACCACATTCTTCAATGAATTTCACTATAAAAAGTACAATCTTATTCCCAATGATTAATTAATTAACAATGTCACAATTGTGAAAGTTATTGTGTCCAATTGTGTCCAATTCCTCATTCTTTTCTTCCTCTCTTTTTTTGCCTTTTTTAAAACAGTCAGTCCAACAGTCAGTAAAAATCTGTAAGAATAGTACGAAATGGTCAATTCAAAAGAAATCGTACAACTTCGTTTGTACAAAAATGTACGACTTAAACACCAACCAATCACATACACTTCCCTCGTCTCCTTCAAAACCCTCATATTTAGTTTCTTCCATTATACAAAATAAATAAATAATTATCAATTACAATCATGGCCACAGGTTCAAATTTATGGTTAGGTTTACGTCAGGGGTTGGGGTTAAAATGATGAAATATCTAAAGGCGGCATCTCACTAGCAGATTTTTCCAATGATTTTCAGGTGTTAGCTTTATTAACATAATCACCGGCCAGGCAGAGGGAAACAGAGCCTGCAGTAGTTTGAGTAGGTTATGCTAGTTCTTGACCTACTTAATCCAAATATGACTTACTATTTATGGAGACCTAAATGTGGGACTCAGTAATCATTTAAGAAATTTATAAATCAATTACAGCACCAAATCAATAAATTGACAGAGAAATAAATACAAATATCTTTTGAAATATTGATTTATTGAAATATTGATCAAGTCAAGTTCAACTTTATTTATACAGCACATTTAGAAACAACAGCAGCTGAGGCAAAGTGCTGCATAAAAAAAGCAAAAAAGAGGTAGTAGAAAAGAGAGGAAAATAAGATAAATAAAACCCCCCATCACTGTTATAAAAAGGAAAAAAAAGAAAAAAGAAAAAAATATAAATAAATCAAGCAATCAGTTATAAATGTGGATACATATGTAGTCTGCAAATCGAAAATCAAAACATGAATTAATAAAAACAGATAAATAAATAAAAAATACACATTTTACAATATTATAATTTGTCACTGATAATATAGAAATTATGGAAAAAAAAAAAAGTAAAACATTATTTTTAAGTGCTTAATAATTGTATTGTCTTTTTTTTCTTTTTAAAAAAAATTTAATTACATTTTTTTATTTATTCCTATATTAACACATACAAGCAAGAACATATACAAACAGAATCAATACTTAACCCCTTCTATTACTACCCCCCCCCCCCCCATCCTACCCAAAACAACATCCCAGTGGTCCCACATAATTATAGACACATAAAAACAAATATAAAAAAATAAAATAATTAATAAAATATAATTATTCACACACATAGCCTCTACATCTCTCTCTCCACTGTCCCTCCCTGAGAGCCCTCCAAAAATACCAAATATTTGCCCCATTTTCCCATAAACAAGTCTAAATTACCCAATCCTCTAGATACCCCTTCTTCAAACGCTGCCACCCTCCCCATCTCTGTACACCACTCTAGAAATGATGGTGCTCCGTCGGACTTCCAACCCCTTAAAATTACTTGTCTGCCAATCATAACACTTGTTAAAACCCAAATTTATGACAGCTCTGTCACCCAAAATACAAAGTCTGGGGCAAAGCAAAACTTGAGTGCCCAAAACGTCAAACAAATAGCTCTGCACCTTCATCCAAAAATCTTGAATCTTTACACACCCCCAAAAGGCATAAGTTGTGTCTCCAACTTCTGAATGACAACGCCAGCAGTTGGGTGTGTCTTTAAGACCAAGCCTATATAATCTAGAGGGGGTCCAGTAAAATCTATGTACAATCTTAAATTGCATAAGGCGAACCCTTGCATCTCTAGATGCAGACTTGACATTTTTTAGAATCCTAGTCCACACATCTTCCTCCAATAACATATTCAAATATTTTTCACATAATCTCTTGATAGAAGCTAAAGCTCCATCCCCCAGACTCCGAACCAGCAGGGAGTAATACACTGATACCTCATGACCTTTTCCAAAAGCAGTAATCACCTCTCCCAAAGCATCTGCCGCTTTAGGGGGGTGTGTGCTACTCCCAAAAATAGTACAGAGCATGTGGCGCAGCTGTAAGTACCTATAAAACTGAGATCTGGGAATCCCAAAATGATGACCCAGATTCTCAAAAGATCTCAACACTCCACTCTCATACAGGTCGCCGAGTGTAACAACCCCTCTCACAATCCACTCTGACCAACAGAAAGGGGACTTATTGATACATAATTTTGGGTTCAGCCATATGCTTGAGGCAACATTTAAATAAACGTCCAAATTAAATACTCTGGCCACTCTTGTCCAAATCATGTGCAAATGTGAAATAACGGGGTGTAACTTAACTTCTCCTGTTAGTTTAATGGAAAGACTTTGCAATGGTGAAATAGGGGCAAGGACTTCCTGTTCAATAGAAAACCAGGGAGGGGCTCTTTCAGGTGGAAGTGACCAATGAGCCAAATGCCTGAGACCGAACGCGTAATAATAAAACAAAATCTTGGGTAAGCCTAACCCACCTTTGTCAATTGGCCTATGTAATTTGTTGGAATGTAGTCTGGGACATTTACCATTCCAAATGAAGGACTTCGCTATGCTATCAAATTGCTTAAAATAAGAGAGGGGGACATCTATAGGGAGAGATTGTAGCAGGTAATTGAATTTTGGAATACAATTAATTTTAATAACATTAATCTTCCCAATCATCGATAAATGTAATGAAGCCCATCTGTCCACATCGCTCAAAAACCTTTTTATTAAAGGGTCAAAATTAACTGTAACTAAATCAGATAAATTTGCTGGGAATAAAAATACCCAAATACTTAATGCCCTGTTTGGGCCACTGAAAGGCGCCCGGCTGGAAAGCCGTTACTGGGCAGTATGCTGTCAGAGCCAAAGCTTCGGATTTAGACCAACTGACTTTGTATCCTGAGAACTTGGAAAAGGAATTAATAATTCTGTGGAGGGCAGGCAAAGATCTAGTGGGGTCGGAGACGTATAATAAAATATCATCTGTGTAAAGCAGAAGCTTATGCGCCATACCTCCCACCTCCACCCCTGGAAAATCATCCTCCTTTCTTATCGCAGCTGCTAATGATTCCAGGGCAAGACAGAACAATAATGGGGAAAGAGGGCAACCCTGCCGAGTGCCCCTATCTAGAGTAAAATTAGTCCATTTGTTTGTACCGCTGCAACAGGGTGTCTATAAAGTAACTTAATCCAACCAATGAATGTACTCTCAAACCCATACATTTCTAAAATCTTAAAAAGATAATCCCATTCTACCATATCAAACACCTTTTTGGCGTCAAGTGAAATGGCAGCGACCAGAGACTGATCATTCGCAACTGACCACATGATATTAATGAAATGCCTGATGTTATCAGAAGAGCTGCGGCACCCCACCTGATCTATATGTATAAGAGATGTCATAACCTTACTTAAACGATTAGCCAAAATTTTGGACAAAATTTTTACATCTAGCTGGATCAGGGAAATTGGTCAGTAACTTTTACACACACACGGATCTTTGTCCTTTTTAAGAATCAGACTGATCCGGGCTTGTGTCATGGTTGGAGGAAGCTTTCCATTCTTTAATGATTCTGTATAAACTTCTAACAAAAGTGGAGCCAGTTCTGTAGCATAAGATCAAAAAAATTCAGCAGAAAACCATCTGGCCCCGGAGCTTTGCCTGTAGATAAGGCCTTAATTACCTCGTCAAGTTCCTCCAAGGTTATCTCAGAATCAAGACAATTTCTTTGCTCAGTCATCAGTTTAGGAAGTTTTAATGGTTCCACAAAGTTTCTAATATCTTCATCAGAAGACGAAGACGTAGAACTATAAAGATCAATATAGAATACTTTAAAAGCATTATTAATATCAGTGGCCGAGGAAAATATTTCACCACCAGCAGATTTCACTGAGGGAATAGTAGAGAAAGACTCTTTCTGCTTTATATATCTAGCCTAAAGCTTCCCTGCTTTGTCCCCTGACTCAAAGTATGACTGAGGCCATCAGACGACATTCTACGCTTCAGCTCTGCCTCTGCACTTTTAATATTCTCTTCCAACTCCACAAGTTCTCGTGCTTTGGATTTTTTGGTGAATGAGGCATACTGTATGATCCGACCCCTAAGAACTGCCTTAAGTGCCTCCCAAGCCACGCACACAGAGGATACTGAGGACCAGTTGGTCTCCATATAAACACTGATTTCGGTCTTTAACATTTGTTGGAAATCAGGATTTTGCAAAAGGGATACATTAAAGCAGCAACTATATGATTTCTTTTTCTCCATATGTGGTAACATCTCCAAACTCACCAGGGCGTGATCCGAGACTAAAATGTTTCCAATTGAGCAATCCGCAACAGATGAAATGAGGGACTTAGATATCAAAAATAAATCTATTCTAGAATAAATCTTATGGACTGATGAAAAAAATGTATAGTCTCTACCAGATGGGTTCAAAAGTCGCCAAATATCTGCAAGACCAAGATTTCTACACATCCTGTGAAGTGTCAGTGTTGCTCTAGGGGGCTTACACACTTTTTCTTCACTGTGATCAAGGACTGAGTCCATCAAAAGATTAAAGTCTCCTTCCAATATTATATCATGAGGGGTGCCAGCGGCTTGCAACATCCCTTCAAGATCTATAAAAAAGCCCTGATCATCAGCGTTAGGTGCGTAAATTTTAGCCAAAATCAACCTTTGCCCCTGAATTTCAGCTAAAACAATAATTACTTTTCCTAATTTATCTTTAATCTGTTTGAGAAATTTGAATTGTAGATGTTTATTAATCAATATAATGACTCTCCTGCTCTTACTTGAGCCAACACTAAAGAAAATATGTCCACCCCATATCTTCCCAAATTTTTCAGCTTCCTGCGGGGAAAGATGTGTTTCTTGAAGAAATACTATATCATATTTCTTACGTTTAAGAAAAGAAATAACCTTCCTTCTTTTTATGGGGTGCCCAACCCATTCACATTCCATGAGGAGAGAGACAACTTATTCATATTAACATTTGACATATTGATATAATAAAAAAAAAAGAATTGTGTGTCAAAAACAAGATTATACAGACCACATTCCTCATTAATGCATCAATCAAACCCTGAACTTCCCCCCAAACAAAACAAACAGAAAAAAGAAAAATGTGCGCATTAACCCTGTGCATGACAGCGCCATCTGGCGTCAATCCTTAAAACTCAAAGAGTCCATGTACGCCTACGAGAGCCCCCGCGACAACTTTGCCATTGGATTGCTCAAGTCCGGTGCTTCTATACAAATTTTGTAAGGCAAAATTACATAACAGAAAATACTTTGTAAACAGACCCCAGCCAACGGGCAGAATAACAGAAAAAACATGTAGACTCATTCACAGAACCGTCTTGAAGGTGTGTTCCCCCACAAAATAAACTCCAGCTGATATAAAGCCGTTCAGTTTCCTCAGACAGACAAGCAATTGTTCAGCAATTGCAAAGCTGTTATGAGTTCAGCGGATGACATAATCATTCCAATGTCCCGTAAAAATACTCAACAAAACAGACTCCAGCCAGCAGGAGGAATAAGCGCAAAGAAAAAACTGATTTAGCCACAGCTGTTCCAAAGGGGTGATATTCAACAGAACAAGCTCCAGCCGCTAGGCGGAGCCAGCACGAAAAACAAAACCGGCATCCTGGTTCCTCGGATGATCAAGAGCCAAACTTGGAGGCCGCAAAAAAAAAAGAAAAAAAAAAAGAAAAGAAAAATACACTATAACTTACTCAGCCCGTCAACTTTATAAAAGACATCCTTTATGTGAGCATGTAGATATTTTGCGGTCATCCGAAGTGTCCATTCTCGATCTGGCCGGAAACTTCAGTGTAAAAAAGATCTTCCATCAATGCAAAAGTTTCTTGGAGTCATGCCACAAAACAAACTCCAGCAGCTAGGCAGAGCCAATGCAAAAAGAAACAAAAATGGCACCCAGAGTTACTGAACCACGAGTCAGTCCACTAATATAAGAAACATCAAATGGCTTACTCTAATGTATTCATGAAGGAGAGTGCCTGTTTTGGACATGTAAATACTTTGCGACCATTCTTCATTTCTATTCTCAGTTCGGCCGGAAACATCAGAGCAAACGAGATCTTTTTCTGATGTAAGAGTTTCTTACACTTGAACCAATCGCGTTTCTTTCTTGTCGAATTCGCAAAGTCCAGGAACAAGAAAATATTATGGTTCTTCCAAGAAAGCTTCCCTTTACTCCTCGCCTGGCACAACACGAGATCTTTATCGGATGATCTCAGAAATTTGGCCAAAATCGATCGGGGCTTATCTCCCTCAGCAGATCTCTGAGCAGGGACTCTGTGAGCTCGCTCGATTTCCAGCTTGTGGCCTGTTATGTCGAGCAGACTCGGGAAGAGCTCGTCCAGGAATTCCACCACATCTCTGCTCTCTTCATGCTCAGGAATTCCAACAATTCATATGTTATTCCTTCGGCTCATATTTTCAAAATATTCCAGTTTTTCCTAAATTAATTCCAAATCTGTTTTGGATGCAGGCAGATTAGCGGAAAATTCCCTTTCCGATGACTCAAGATAATCGATTAGTTTTTCAACTTCTGTCACTCTTGTAACCAACTCAGAGAATTTTGTTTCCATCACCGTAATCGATCAACGTATTACAGCGAGAACCTCCAAGTCAGCAACAACTTTCGTCAACATCACCGACATTTTGGACAGTTGACGCTGAATTTCATCTACTGACATGCCGTCCAAATCGAGACCTCAGCTTGAACACGTAAGTGTCTTTTAATGTCTCCAGAGTCTGAGGATTTTGACTTCTTTGCCATGTTTACCTCAAAGAGCAAGTATGCAACTGGGTGTATCGAATCTAACCAGATTATAACATGAAAATAATTAAAAAACTAGCAAAGTTCGCAGAGCTCGTGTCTCACATGTCTGCTTCTCGCATGGCATCCCCGGAAACTCTTCAATAATTGTATTTTCAATGTATCTATTGTTTTTTCCATTATCTTTTATTTATTATCTGTACCACCTTTCTCACATCTAGCATTACAATCCACAGATAGTTACTGTTTTGTGTTTACAATACACTTTGAAATGTAAACTTTGAAAAGTGTCATTTTTATGTAATTTAATGCTCAGATAAGTCATTAAATAATGGCTCTTTTGCATTTGTGAATACTTCTGAGTCTCAGTGTCACTCTCAATGGTGAGAAGAGCATCAGGTGAAGTAGGACTTTGTTAATTTTATTTCTTAATTTATTTGATAAATTATTTGGTTCAGTTTAGTTATGTTGTGACATACTGATAATCATGAGTTTCCCTTTTGCTGGGCAGAATTCCAACCCCTCAAAGAGCACGGAATGTGGCTGCAGTGACAAGAGTCTATTGTGTGACATCACAATCTTCTCACTAAAACACTGCAGATCTGCTAGAATCTGCTTCCATTCTGCTTACAACAGAGAGAGCTACAGTACTTAGAGCAGTTGATACAGACATTTGGATTGTGAATTACTTTGAGAATTGTTCCTTTAGTAAGTACTTCAGAGTACTACATAGCTTTGTACAAAATTGCACACAGTGTTGTAAAATGGGACTAGTCAATAGTCTTTATGTGCGACTTGGATGTGTCGGCACCTGTATGCCACTGGACCAACAAGTGAGCACACATGAATGCCCGCATCATGCCCTGAAGGGCAGCATGTCTTGCATGAAGACAGAGGAGAAAAGAGAGAGCAGTCATGAGATAGAGCATGGAAGAGAGGTAAAGAGACAGAGGAAGAGGAGGGTGAAGAAGAAGAGAAAGATGGATGAGAGTAAATTAATGAACAGAAAGTCAAGAGATTGAGAGACAAAATTTAAGAGAAGAGTGAAAGGGGAGCCTGGGTAGCTCAGCGAGTAAAAACACTGACTACCACACCTGGAGTTGCAAGTTCAAATCCAGGGTTTGTTGAGTGATTCCAGTCAGGCTTCCAAAGCAACCAATTGGCCCGATTGCTAGGGTGGGTAGAGTCACGTTGGGTTAACCTCCTCGTAGTTGCTATAATATGGTTCTCAATCTTGGTGGGGCACATGGTGAGTTGTGTGTGGATGCCGTAGAGAATAGCGTGAAGCCTCCACATGCGCTAGATCTCTGCGGTAACGCATTCAACAAGTACGCTTAAGATAAGATGTGTGGATTGACTGTCTCAGACGAGGAGGCAACTGAGACTTGTCCTCTGCCACCCGGATTGAGGCGAGCCACCATGAGGACCTAGATCACATTGGGAATTGGGCATTCTAAAAAGAAAAAGGGGAGAAAATCTCCCTCAACCCACACCCCAAAAAAAGAGAAGAGCAAAAGAGTCCAAGCAAGAGAGAAAAGAAATGGAATTGAGAGAGAGAGAGAGAGAGAGGTAAAGTTGCAGTCGGACATGAAGAGAAAGGGACAAGGATTATTTTGAAAGCTGAATGGAAACAGTGGGCTGCAGCAGAATTAAAGCAGAAAAAGATGAGGAGGCAAGTTCGGGATGCAGTTCAGAAGGACACTAGCAAAGTGTCCCGAGACATAACTACATTATGCTTTGAGGAGACAACCTTGTGTACTTCTGCTCTATGTTCACCAATGCCTGAACCATTGTTGGTGGCTCCTGCCTGTCAAGTCCTCAGTCATGCTGAGGTGAAGAGGGTGAAAGCTGCAAGAACCCCTGGGCAAAAAGATGAGGAGGCAAGTTCAGGATGCAGTTCAGAGAGAGACTAGTGAGGTGTCCTCTGTTCCGCATTCAGTAATCCTGCACCATTACTGGTTTCTCCTCCAAGTCATGTCTTTAGTAATGCTGAGGTGAAGAAGGTGAAAGCTGCAAGGAGACCTTGGGAAGAAGCTGAGATCCAGGAGAGAGGATCATCTGCTCTGCTGGTGGCACCTGCCTGTCAAATCCTCAAGCATGCTGAGGTGACCCCTCAGCTGACCTCTTTGTCTTGGTCTGGCCACAATGCACCACTCACCAAAGTCTTAATGGATATTGAGGCTGATGAGTGCACTTATATGGACGGAAATGTAGAGTTTATCTCTAAATGTTTGCTGGAGGACACCAAACGCCAACGATTACCCAGGGGCTGGCATGGAAAAGACATTTTGCTGGTTAGAAGAGGAAACGGAAACACTGGAGCCAGAATCAGAAAGGCAAGAGGTGGGTGGCCAGTCAAGAGCTCCAGAACCGTTGGAGGCATCCGCAGAAACGACATGCAAAGACCCCATCGCAAACCAGGACCATGAGATCTTTAAAATTAGTGAGATTTATAAGAGAAGCATCTTTTAATAAACAAACACAACCACTTTTACAACTCTTCCAACACCAGGAGTTAGAGCTTTTCCAGAGCTACAAACATCAAAGCAATGTGCATCTCTGAACACAGGCTTTCATGGGTTGTCTCTTCTCAGACCAGGTGGATAGATGGACCAAACTGGAATTATAATCTTCATTTGTGACTGAGCTCCACTTCCTCCAACGCCCTCCCCTCCATTACTCAGTCACTTTTTAAAAAATAAAAATAATTATAATAATCTTTGCACAACGTGACTATAAATGTGTAAAACCTTTTACATTTTACTGGGTCTTATATTATTTTATATAACGTAAACATAAGCTTTATACTTGTATTTCAGCTTTAGATTATATCAATATATTGTAGTCTACATTTATATAACAGTATGTACATATATATATATATATATATGAAAAGGATGCAATTTATTTTTGCTATGCGTTCTCAATAGGACATGTGTTTAACAAACAACCAAACATAGCAGATGCTGGAGACTTTTGGAGTAATATTAAAATACCTGTGTATTAAAAAGCTTCAGGTTGATTGGCTGTGAAAATGGGGTGTGACAGTGAAGTGTTGAGAAAAGTCTAATGCCTTCGTTAAGTGTGACACCTTCCCTCCGTTTTTAATCGGTAAGTGTGACAGGCTCACTTGGAGGGCAAGATAAGTGTGACACCCCCAACCAAAATCCAGTTGTTCTGAGTCACCCAATAAGTTAATTTAACTAAAACAAATTGTTGAAACTGATTACATCGAACATTTTAAGTGACATTAAATACATTAAGTTAAAGAAACATTCTTTATTAAGTAGCTTTTACTAGATAATTTTTTTAGTGACACTAACTTAATTTTATAAGTGTTTTTATAGGTATTTTGGGTTCACAGTACAAATTAAAATCAGATAAAGTACAGCTAAATTAAACATTTTTATTACATTATCATGAAATATTTAATTTCTCATTAACAAATAGTTTACTTTATGTTAACTTAAAGTTGTAAAATTGTATGATAGTGTCTTTAATTTCTTTTTTGAATCTGATTACAAAACAATTTGTTAAGTAACTTTAACTCAAAAGGGCTAACTATACACATTTTGAAAACAAAAAACAGGTTAACACAGACAATTTAAATGCAAGTTACTATTTTATTAAGTAACCATAAAACATTGACCTAACATCAACTATAAAAACTGTTTGGCAAATGGAAATACATTCTTCAAAAACAGTGCAAGGGCCTTAAGAAATGGCCTGAGGAAATAGAACTGTCACTTCTAGAAGTGGACAATATGGATAAAATCCTCTGTCACAGTATACAAAACTTCTCATGATAATATTGATATATATCATGACAGTCTTTAGGTTTTTAATTCCTGACTTGGCACTTTACACACTGATGCCAAACAAATATATAAAAATAAAATAATAATAATAATAATAATCATTAATAATCATAATAATCATAAAAATAATAAAAATCCAATACGGCCATAAACCGTTTTGCTCATTGATTTACCACCTTGCACATAATGACCTTATTACCATACAGATATCAAAGATATGGCTACTGCAGTGTAAACAGTATGGCAAACAATCTGTCATACTGTTTGACACATCCATACAGTGCAAACATGCCATCATTCAACTTGAACAGTAACACATTCAAACTTCAAACATCGTAAGAAAAAAAAAAAAAAAACTCCTTTCCTTGCTTTATGGTATGCCCCAAAAGTGACAGAAGTGCAATTACTTTGTTCATACACTGAGATTAATCCACTGCCAAAAGGTCAACACTCTGGGCCTCAACTTCCCATCCTCCAGACCCATCAAGACTTTCTGGGTAAAGTCAAATGTGTTGGCCAACTCTTTTGGGTAATTTAGATGAAGGGCATAAATCAGTGCAAAAAGCATGACAAATGCATCAGCCAATCTTCTCTGGGCAGAAGAACATGGCATCTGTTGAATTGCCACTGATTGAGAGGAGCCCAAGTGGTATGTCATCGATGTCTGGTTCATCAGACTGCGCCACCTGAAGACAAGAATAGAGAACCGTTACATATTAGTCCAAATTTCCAAAGGCTGACTGCTAAAAATGCATCAGTGACACGGAGACAGTCAAAGAGAGCCATCAAACATAATTAATCACAATCCATAAATGTAATTTCTTTCAGGGGTCAATCAATATGAAAACAGATGCACATCATATGTGTACATTGTGTTCACATGTGACACAGCAATTGTGATATTAGGATCAAATTGAAATTTGGTAATTTTGCCATCGCAGAGTTTTAGCATTATGGAAAATTGTTGGCTGAGATTTCTATGATGTGTTTTCTGTCAAATCACAGTAACAAGAAAATTCTTATTATTTTGATGTAACTATATATATATATATATTTACCTAAATGAAAAGTAGTGCAATCAAGTCAACAGCTCTTATGATAACAGGTCTGTGAGAAATAGCTGCTAAACATGTTACAATATATTCTTGATTAACTGTGGATGCTAATCAGTACAGCCACACAATACTATGCATCACCCTACCATATCTTTACAGATGAGAGTTCAACCAAAAATAATCCAAAATCCACTGTAGTATCTTTATCAGGCATCAAGAAGTGTAACCAACTGACCTGGAGGTCATAAATCCTGAAGAGCTGAACCAGAACTTCAGACACTTTCCCTGTGCGAGCAGCTTTCTTCCTGAACAAGCTCTGAAGATGGAGGGCATGTTGGTCCAACACAGCATAGAAGTGGTTCTTCAGGTTGATGTTTGTAATTCTGTGAAACTCTTCACAGATCTGCACAACTATAAATGAGTGTTTAAGCCAGAGTATATGTGTATAGTGTATATATGGCCCTGTAGAAAAAGAAAAAGATCAGATATTGCAAAACAAAACATTTTGAACTAAGACTGTCAACTATGACTGTAAACTTGACCAAGTTATCACTGCCACAGCCACAGAAAAAGGAATTCAATGTAATACATCTCCTCAAATAGGTGTATTAGGGAAATATTTTTACCTCCGACTCTATTTTAAAGGGCAGGTCAGCATTTCAGGATCTCACCAACAGGTAGGTCATCACTGATGACCTCTTTGCGTCGCAGGGCAATGGTGGTCTGCATTAATTTTGTAATCAGGACAAGATTTTTATTACTCATCTTCATGTACAATTTGCAGTCTTAGTTGTTCAAGGCTTGCAGCATCTTCACCTCTTGTGAAATTAGGGAGGAAATTTACTCCTGCCCTCTTGGGTCTTTAATGTTAGTGTGAGGAGCTTGTTTGTCTGGGTTGTTTCTATCCCTCTTCCCAGAATTGACAGCAACCTCATGAAATCCAGCCCGACTCAACTTAGTGTGGAAGTTCCCCATCTAATACTTCAGACTATTATTCCAACCATACCACCCTGTCTGAGATCCTGGCTATTTTAGACAAGAATGCTTAGTGACAAGTGCTTCTGCTGAAACTTCCTTATCATTGGGGTATGCTTTGAAGCTATGCATTTTGGCTGCGAGGGTCTCAAGGATGTCATGCTTTTGTCCCCTAGATAACTTCAGAGTCTTCCCTGTTCTCTCATATGTAGCATTTCCCTCACCAAGTATGAATTCTACCTCATAGGAAAAAATGGGCACTGGAAAAACATAAGGCCATCTCTCAGCCCTGTCTGGAGTCATGGCATGGAGCAATATTATTGTGCCATCTGATGCTACTGAACTGGCATCACTATCAGATCGTATAGCTTTTAGTACAGCCTTCTGTATAAGTTCGTCAATGTTTACAAGGGAACATAGCTGCCCGTCAAAGTCTGGATCTTCGTATGATAGGCTACAGTCAAAGTCTAGCTTTAACGTTTCTTTTATCATTGTTTTTAGCTCATCCACACATTCTGGATGTGAAGATATAATCATCTTCCTCACAATGTCTGTGAAGGTATGGACATGAAATAGGAAGTTTTGAGCTGCCATTTCCTATTGTTAAAAAGAAAAGAGAGAATGCATTAATGAGTTGATGTTAATTAGTGTGAATGTTCTCCACACTGTTCCAAGAGACTTTATAGGTCCCCATTTCTAAACGCATTTTAATCCTCCAAGTCTCTGATCAAAATTATTTAAAAAGATATTTTCTGCGTTAACAGCAAATGTCCACCAATAGTGTATGCTGATGCACAGAGAAGTTGTCTGACAATGTCAGCTCAAATGATCTTAAATGCTCACTGTACCAGCACTCGTATTTCCTGCAAAGAAAGGAAACAGAGTTGTTCACAAGCAGTATATGTTCAATCCTGCTGAATTTTGGAAGTCCTCCTGTCTGGCTCATATTCATGAGTGAAATACTTCAGTCTAATAATTTCATGGTCACAAGGTCAACTCAACAGGCACAATACCCTCAAACAGATCATGCAGTATATCAGGCGGCAAACCAATAATAGGATGAAAATGCTGCAATGCCTTGCTCGGAGCACACTCACCCGTAACACCGAAATGGGTTACATTTTCTCCTTGCACAACATTTTGCACATGAAGATCATGGCAGGCCTTCGTTCTCATGCTAAACTCTCCTTCAGAAACTTCACTGGCCTGCATTTGGTCTGCAATACAGCAACAGAATCTGCAGACATAGTGTCCTCTGAAAGACTGCACAAAGCCTGCAAGACCATGAGCAACCAAATTATCAGCTGCCACACACAACACAATGCCCCTGATACACTGACCGAGAGTTTCAATGAAAATGCCATCCTGCTCAAGAGCATGCAAGTCTTTTAACAAAGGTGACAGAACACTTTCATAACCACACTTCTGCAGGTCAGGTACTTTGCATAGCAGAGCTAGCTGAATGACATGTAGGCTGGAGCTATACTTACTGGGTACACATGCAAGCAACCAATATACTGCAACAATATACGTTTGTGGATCTTTCTAGCTGTGCCTAAAGGATTTGCTAGATCAATGTCATCCAATTATAAAATCATTGACAATTTCAGCTCTCCTGCTGCTGACAATAACTGATTTTTTTTAAATGTATTTTTTATATGTTCCATCTTCATGAGACATGTACATTCCAGGTGGCGATGGTTTGGCTTCTTGAATTCTATCAAGAAGATCAGTATTTTTAAACATTGATTGAAGCATCTGTAGTATTGGAACATACACTGCTGTGTGTCCACTGGAACCTACAGGACATTGCACTGGCATTACCAGAAGGTAGTTACTCCTCACAAATGTTTTCCTCCACTTAGCAGTGGACAGCTCCGCACCTTCTGTAGTAGCACTGACAAAGACATTACTTTTCATGATAGCGTCCACTAATTCATTAAGAAGGACATCACTGATAGACTGATCATGCTCTTGTAGAATCATGATGATTGAGTCTCTCACAAGAGGTTTGGACAGTGAGAATATCTGTATCAAAGTACAGATATAAAATACCAAATTATCAACTATGTCTTATATAGCCATCTCTGATACATGAAGAACACTGTGAATTTTCAAGAACAAAGACGCCAAGTTGTTTCTCAGCTGAGCTTGCAATTCACCAGTGTCATACCTAGACTCAAGAGTATTACAGTCAGGAGTATCCAGCTCAGGAAAATTCTGAGAGGAACCAGCCTCATCAGATTCAACTTAACTCTGCATTGAGGGGGCTGTCAGTTTCTGTCAAGATGATCTTGTTCTTAAAATCTGAGACATCACCATCTGGATGAGTCCTGCTTTTGTGGGCATTGAAGGAGATATACACATCAGTACAGTAGTGACAATTTTTAAATGGACAATCCACCGTCTCGTGTTGTTTTAAACATGTCCTTAAATGACTGAGAAGAGTTTACCATTAAACAACTGCTTGAATCCACATATAGGACAGATGAATGATACACATTCCATTTGATTTCCACTATGCACAATTGTCTGAGTATGTAACAGTGTTAAGTGAATTTTCAAAGCATTTACTGACTGGAATGTGTAGACACATTGCCATGAGGCAAACTATAGTGTTCAAGCACATGTGCCCTTTTATCAAAGACAGCAGCACAAAGTTTGCACTTCCAAGCCATTGGATTTTTTTATTTTTTATTAATGTGTTGTGCACTTAGTATTCATTCACATTTGAGTAACTATATGCAATAAATGTCTATTAAAGTTAATTGTTGACCATCAACATACCAAACTGAAAACTCCATTCATCAGCCAGCTGCTTCAGTTTTTGCCTGAAGAGAGGAATATCGAAAAGTTAGTTAGGTTGCAATGTTTGCAAAAACACTAGGAAAAATATCTGTGAAGCATTTGACACTAATCAGTTCCCTAACTTAACAGACATTATGTGAAATATGTGGTGCTCTCTCTGACCCCATAATACAAACCCACCCTAAACAAATTTTTTTAGGGGTATTCAATATGTATCAATATTTATTTCTTTATACTTTACAGTTTGCTTTTTGAAATGTTAAAAAGTGAGGAGCAACACTGAAATGAGTCTGAATAACACAAGCTTTGCTGGTTGGACTTGGGCAAACTATTTAAAACAGACTAATTATAGCCTTTGACCTCTGTGGCAGAATAAAAGTAATAGCAACAAAATCACTTACAAATATAAACACAAAGTTACTACTATATTCTCAGGGTTAGAACAAAATAACGTGAGAAAGCTGCCTGTTTTAATCTTTATTTTTTCTATAACACTTATACTCTGTTACCAAGCATAGATATGGGACACTGAACCCCCCACTGTAACAGTTCTATTTTTCACAGAGATTACAAGCCTACATTTTATAGATACCTCTCCTTACAAAAATTTACAACACGTGGAACAATGTTATTGCATCAAATTATTGTCATATATGCATTTTTGTAATTATAAACAGTAGACCTATTCTAAACAAATGAAAAAACAATAAATACAAGTTGTAACAAAAATTTATTATATTCCCTCACTCACCTAATGTAGCCTATGCCAAATTTAATAGAGCTGAAGTAGTGATATGATAATATTTATTATCAATCTATTTCTGCCTAAAGTACAGTTAGTGTTACTCTAGTAAATTTAAGGGTGGTGATGTAGAATTCTGTGCTGAATTCAAATGGTTTCCGCTTCTCCCGCCTTGCTTCTCACTGCTTCTCGCAAAGCTGATTGTTTAAGAGCTCGAGACCAGTCTGTGAGTAAAAGCGCACCTGATTTGCACTCGCGCTGCTCTGTCCATTAAGCTGTATCCACCTACAGAGCCATACAGGTGCATTAGCCGAGGTTGTGCCTCCGCCTGTGTATTTGACGCTGCTAAACCAGATATTTCAGATGCGTCGCTAGACTTCAAAATCAGATGAACTGCGGTACAAATGCATACCAACCCATATAATTGAGAACCAACTGATATACTCCAAGTCTAGATAAATGTTTTAATGCAAAGAGGAACTTGACGATAGATTTGATTTATATGACTGATAAAGGCCCCCCATTTGTAACCTAATACCCCTCTCTCTACTAATTTGCTCTCAGTGTCCTCTGGCATCCTTTGAATGCTCCTATTGAGAACCCCTGCTCTATGCAAACAAGCACCTCATGCCCAAACATGCATTCCAATTAAATATCACAGCCTGTCATTTTGAGGTCATAAAAATTAAAGTTACCAGAAAACTTTTTTAATGTATGCACAACTGATGCAATAAGACAAATTTGAGCTTAAAAAACTAAATCTAAATACACTGGCTTCAACTATCCTATCAATTTTCACATTTAGTGAGGCGGACAAAATTGGCTCAAATCACATTCACTTTTTAAATGCATAAAATACATTATCTGCTAAGACACTTAATACATTTTAAGCAGAAAATAATGTAACACAACAGTGAAATGTGGTGCTAAATAAACATTCACCAGATTAGCGTGCCCAAAGAGAAAATCAATATAATGGCGGTCAGCACAGTACAGAAATTAAAGTGGTTGAGCACAGTACACTTAAAATGACAAATCTTTACACATGACTCAGAAAATTAGAGGCAAATGAACTTTTTTGAGTGATTACAACCCATTTTCTTGATCAAACTTTTACTGTTCTTCTTACAGTGGATGCACGTTCTGAACCCGGAAGTTTCGCTGTCTTCCATCGTAAACAACATAGCTTTTTACATTACTATCATGGTTAGGTTTAGGGTCTGGGTAAGGTGTTACACTTATTGGTTAGGTTTAGGTATGGGGTTTGGGTTAGGAGTTAAAATTAGGAAAAATATCAGGAACACGAATTCGAAACACGGAAGTTTAGCTTTCTTCCGTCCAACAAAACAGGGGCTTTTTTCCAATATTATCATGGTTAGGTTTAGAATCTTGGTAAAGTGTTACAGCTCATTTTTAGGTTTACCTTTGCATCAACACACATTTAGTTTAACATGGAATAAATGAAACATGGCACATGGGAAGTGTATGTGAATGGTTGTTGTATAAGTCATATGAACAGTCATTCGATTTCTTACGGATTCACCATCTTGTACTATTCTTACAAATTCTCATGAGATCGGGTTGGTCAGTCTGTCCAAGTCATCTCGTCTCTGCTCTCTCTGTCTCTGTTTTTTGTATTGGCGAAGAACAGCTGCGGTTGAACGTGCCTAAATCTGTCTTTCTGACTGTGTCTCTGTATGTTGTGATTTCACCCTATTCAACTTCAGCACAAAAAACCTTATTACTGAGAGAGAGAGAGAGAGAGAGAGAGAGAGAGAGAGAGAGAGAAGAGAGAGACTCCCCTGCCTCTACCTCTCCAAAGATGCCTGATTTCATGAATATCAATCAGTATGTCTATCTCTCTCTCTCTGTCTGTCTGTTTCTCACATTCTCTCTGTGATAGAATAAAGATGTCATTTCATTATTAGTGTTTTTGTTGTTGTTGTTGGTGTTTGTTTTTTTTTTGTTTTTGTTTTTGGCTAAAGCAAGCATCACCATTACTATTGCTTATTCTTTGGCATTAAATTTGTTCCACACATTTATGCCACAGACATGAATGTTACCTCAAATCATGTGGCTTGCTGAATAGGAGGGTGCTATTGCTTTTCTAAGCAATTGGACTAACAATTTTTGTCTGGTGGACAATAATCCATAAGCCATGTGTGCAGTCCATGCATCATCTAGTTTATTAATTTTTATTATTATTATTATTTTTTTATGGATAAGAAAGCTTGCATTAGCTTTGCTTACATTTGTAATTGTAAATACAGAAAACCAGGATATTAAACATCAACTCTGATCGGCCAATCGTGGCATTCTGCGATCAATATTTTTTTGTATAATGATTGTTAAACTGTATATTGGTTCCTATCAATGACATTGTGCTAATTTCATATCTCTTGTATCACTCTGCACTCTATATTTACATACACAGTTAAATCATTGCAATACAATGTCCATGTATTTATTTTAGGGCTGTCAATCAATTAAAAATTGGTTATTAATTAATCAATCAAATTATTCACAATTAATCGCATATCAATATTTGCTAAAAAAAAAAACAACCTCCCCTAATAAAAATAATTCAGTATATACTAATCAAAATTACTATAAAAATAATATATTATAAATATAATAATTCAGATCATTTGAAGACATTACATTATTGTGGCACATGAGTGTAGCCAAAAGTGGCTTTAGAAGTCAGTTTTATTTACTGGCCTACAGCCCACAGCAATCCATTTTGCAGCTGAGTTCATCAAGTTCGTCAGTTCTGTCCAAGGTAGATTTGGGTCGTTCCCACAGGACATGTTTTGCATTTCGTCTGTACATATGTGTCAGACGAGCGCTTTTTGTACGTCTCACTGTGGTTTTATCGCGTTTTACTGATTTTCAGCGTCTCTAGCCATTAATGCCATGAATTAGGACGTTGTATCGAGTGAAATGTAGTGAAACGAAACAAGGCCCCTGCACTCTGCTTTTCAGTTTGTTGCCTGTACAGATGTGAGTTGCCTGTACAGCTGGAGTTGTGCTGACTGCCCCCTGATGACTGCAAGTCGAAAAAACATTGAAGTGGTTCTTCAAGCTCAAATTGCTACTGTATGTTGGTAGGAATCGTCCTTATTGTGGAATTTTCTGCGGTCAGGGACGCATGATTAATTGCGTTAGTATTTAACATAAATAAAACATTATTTCTTATATAATTAATCAGACTAAATTAACGCATTAAATCAAAAACCTTTATTTATTTGGTAAGTTGCTAGGTAAAAATGTACAGTCATGTCTGCTCATTTACACAAATTAAAGCCACGATAATACAACAATGTCCTGATCACCCTATCTGGGTTTATTTTGCAATAATGAATGTGCATTATCCCTTATTGTAATGTTTGACATCATTACTTGATGTGATTCATTACACAGATAACATCATTTGTGAAACAAGTTGCTGACATCATTGATTGTCCATATAACCATCAGCAACTTTCATCTCTTTGAAGCAACACAGTGATTCTTAATAGTGAAAATGCAGAACAGTTACAGTATCTGTCCATGGAAATTAAATGAGATTCGTGATAAATCAATGAGTTGTTTTAAAAACATACTGAGACTTGAAGCAAATATTAATTGCTGCTAATTTTTTGACATATTCTTAAGAAAATGTGAGTGGTGCTTGCATGTGCAAAAGTCACCTTCACAATGCTAGGGTGCTTCTATCTTTGAAGTTGTTGTTAAAATATATGGAAAAAATAAATAATGGGATTTTTACAGAACCAGACTGTTGCACTCTATTAGGCATCAAACACACACATGAACACACACACACACACCAAAATCTGCTTTATTCTCCCCCCCTTGCTTTGGCAGAAAGCATCTATAATTGATTAATGAGGAAGACTGTAAGTGGATGTTGTGCTTTGTGAACTGCAGGAGATAAACATGAACCAAAATTGATCTGAAAGCATATTAGCAGCATTGAAATCTGTAATTTCAGCTGTGTTTTCAATTCAAATAAAAACTCTGGCTTGTGTCCATTTATTCATGACATGCATTCTGTTCATTTTGTTCATATATTTGTTTTCAGTTGTCTTTTTTGGCTGACGTCTCAGCATGGGTCCAGAAAGCTGCTATCAGTGCGTGCACGTTAGGGGGCTGAAACTGGGCAAACACGTGCAGTTAACACTCATAACACAGATGGCTGACTGAACATGTGACAATTCTAAACTATCTGTAACAGGAACCTGATTCACAGGAAGTTACATTTTTGCAGGGTTTTAAATCTATGCCACTTTTAAACTCCATTCTGTTTTTTATTTTATTTTTCATTTTATTTTATTTTATCCAGTCTAGTTACTGCTATTTGTAGCAGCTAGCACTGCTGCAATAATGATAATTAAATTCCAATATATTTGAACACATCATAAGAACTTTAAATTTTTTTTATTTCTATTTTTATTTCATTTAATATTTTCATTTCATTTCATTTGATTTTATTCTATTTTATTTATTTATTTATTTCCCTTATAAAAAAAAAATGTCCTTTTTTCTGCCATTTTCTGCCATATTCCTACAGGATTTATGGCTCATTTTCCTGTTGCAATCCTGCAGGGATATTATGAAGGATTGGAAAGAATTCTATCCTGCAGGAATTGCCTTACAGGCCATTAAAACACCTTTATTCCCTGCAGGAATATTGTGCAGGGTAGATTTCATATTCTGCAGAACATGACAAGTGTTAAACCGTACAATGGAGTTTTCTACGGGAACTATCTGGGTGGTGTCCTGCAGGTCCATTTTTACAAATGAATCATTTTATTTATGGAAATGTTGTCATAAAGAATTATATAATCTGTTCCCAAGCAGTCAGTCACACTTGGAAAACAGAGAATTAAAACAAGCTAGAAACAGGACAATATTGCTGACAACTGTGCAAGATAGATAAAAACAATGGTGTGACATGAGATCCTAACAGTGTAAAATATATAAATAAGTTTTTAGGTAATAGGTTTTAGTGGCATGAACAGAAGGGGGGCTGCAGGGGCGCCTTCGAGAAAAGATTCATTTTCTCACTTTCGTTTGGAACAAGCTTTTGAGAGGTGTCACCTCCTGCAGCAATGCCCTTCAAGGGAGCAAAAATGCAGTTTGCAATTTGCCCCGGAACATCGAAGTGACATTTCCTCAGCAGATTAACAGGTCACATGAAAAGTCCACTCTATGTATTGTAGTGTACATTCATCAAAATAATAAAACTTGATTGGTTTTCTGACATAGCATAAAACTCTCATTTCCGACATAGCATACTTGCAGTGTCGACAGCTTTATTAATTATAATGGCAGCGTTCGAAATGCTTTCAGTGTGGAAAGAAATTCAATATGTCTTTCATAAAATACGGTCTAATACTTATTTGTCATTGACAAATACAGGTGCTGGTCATATAATTAGAATATCATCACAAAGTTAATTTATTTCACTAATTCCATTCAAAAAGTGAAACTTGTATATTATATTCATTCATTTAACACAGACTGATATATTTCAAATGTTTATTTCTTTTAATTTAACTAAGGAAAATCCCAAATTCAGTATCTCAGAAAATTAGAATATTGTGAAAAGGTTCAATATTGAAGACACCTGGTGCCACACTCTAATCAGCTAATTAACTCAAAACACCTGCAAAGGCCTTTAAATGGTCTCTCAGTCTAGTTCTGTACGCTACACAATCATGGGGAAGACTGCTGACTTGACAGTTGTCCAAAAGACGACCATTGACACGTTGCACAAGGAGGGCAAGACACAAAAGGTCATTGCAAAAGAGGCTGGCTGTTCACAGAGCTCTGTGTCCAAGCACATTAATAGAGAGGCGAAGGGAAGGAAAAGATGTGGTAGAAAAAAGTGTACAAGCAATAGGGATAACCGCACCCTGGAGAGGATTGTGAAAAAAAACCCATTCAAAAATGTGGGGGAGAACCACTACGCACAGACGTATGCAAGACATGGGTTTCAGCTGTCGCATTCCTTGTGTCAAGCCACTCTTGAACAGACAGCGTCTGAAGCGTCTTGCCTGGGCTAAAGACAAAAAGGACTGGACTGCTGCTGAGTGGTCCAAAGTTATGTTCTCTGATGAAAGTAAATTTTGCATTTCCTTTGGAAATCAGGGTCCCAGAGTCTGGAGGAAGAGAGGAGAGGCACACAATCCACGTTGCTTGAGGTCCAGTGTAAAGTTTCCACAGTCAGTGATGGTTTGGGGTGCTATGTCATCTGCTGGTGTTGGTCCACTGTGTTTTCTGAGGTCCAAGGTCAACGCAGCCATATACCAGGAAGTTTTAGAGCACTTCATGCTTCCTGCTGCTGACCAACTTTATGGAGATGCAGATTTCATTTTCCAACAGGACTTGGCACCTGCACACAGTGCCAAAGCAACCAGTATCTGGTTTAAGGACCATGGTATCCCTGTTCTTAATTGGCCAGCAAACTCGCCTGACCTTAACCCCATAGAAAATCTATGGGGTATTGTGAAGAGGAAGATGCGATATGCCAGACCCAACAATGCAGAAGAGCTGAAGGCCACTATCAGAGCAACCTGGGCTCTCATAACACCTGAGCAGTGCCACAGACTGATCGACTCCATGCCACGCCGCATTGCTGCAGTAATTCAGGCAAAAGGAGCCCCAACTAAGTATTGAGTGCTGTACATGCTCATACTTTTCATGTTCATACTTTTCAGCTGGCCAAGATTTCTAAAAATCCTTTCTTTGTATTGGTCTTAAGTAATATTCTAATTTTCTGAGATACTGAATTTGGGATTTTCCTTAGTTGTCAGTTATAATCATCAAAATTAAAAGAAATAAACATTTGAAATATATCAGTCTGTGTTAAATGAATGAATATAATATACAAGTTTCACTTTTTGAATGGAATTAGTGAAATAAATCAACTTTTTGATGATATTCTAATTATATGACCAGCACCTGTAAGGTTGTCTAAGGTGTTAAAATTAGAAATATATTTAAAAATCTAGTTTAAAACACTTGTGTCAAATTCTCAGAAATGTAATCTTTGTGTCCAATTTGGTTTAATAGATTTTAGAAAAACCTTTATAGCATTTTCTACAAAAATATATAAAACTTTAAAATTGTCATGTGGTTGTAAAATAACATTATATTAATATGAAAGGAAATGAAGAGAAGGTACTATAAAAAGTGTCAGCTGTATAAAGCAGATGATGAGGTCAGAGTGGAAGCAGCAAAGATGACAGGATGAAGTGAAGCAGCAGAGATGAGAGTACACACTATGAAGTTTCAGGAGTGACAACTGCATTTACATGCAGGAGTGGATCCCCTAAATTATCGTTCCATGTGTGTACGGAATACAGCACTGACTCCCGCAATTGTGATGAATGTCAAGTGTAGTCATAGCAACGCTGCAGCTTCTCGTACCTGTGAAACATGAATGCCACCAACAGAACAATGTTTTTGTTCGCTGTTTTTGAGCAAAGACATTATCCACCACAGATGTATTATCAAATGACATTGTTTAGTTAGCTGCCATGGACAGAATTGCTGTGTTTTGTTTATGCACGCCTGTTGTTAAACATCCTCTGCACTCTTAAAGGCACCTCCGCTTAAAAGGGCACCTTTACATTTGTGATTGAAAGTCAAAAGTTTGGAATAATGTACAGATTTTGCTCTTGTGGAAAGAAATTGACACTTTTATTCACCAAAGTGGCATTCAACTTGCCATAGATGTGTCTGTCTTGTCGGGCACTTCTCACGCACCTTACAGTCTAGCTGATCCCACAAAAGCTCAATGGGGTTAAGATCCATAACACTCTTTTCCAATTATCTGTTGTCCAATGTCTGTGTTTCTTTGCCCACTCTAACCTTTTCTTTTTGTTTTTCTGTTTCAAAAGTGGCTTTTTCTTTGCAATTCTTCCCATAAGGCCTGCACCCCTGAGTCTTCTCTTTACTGTTGTACATGAAACTGGTGTTGAGCGGGTAGAATTCAAGAAGCTGTCAGCTGAGGACATGTGAGGCGTCTATTTCTCAAACTAGAGACTCTGATGTACTTATCCTCTTGTTTAGTTGTACATCTGGCCTTCCACATCTCTTTCTGTCCTTGTTAGAGCCAGTTGTCCTTTGTCTTTGAAGACTGTAGTGTACACCTTTGTATGAAATCTTCAGGGTTTTTTGGGGGCAATTTCAAGGATTGTATAGCCTTCATTCATTGACTGACGAGTTTCTAGAGAAAGCTGTTTCTTTTTCTTTTTGCCATTTTTGACCTAATATTGACCTTAAGACATGCCAGTCTATTGCATACTGTGGCAACTCAAAAACAAACACAAAGACAACGTTAAGCTTCATTTAATGAACCAAATAGCTTTCAACTGTGTTTGATATAATGGCAAGTGATTTTCTAGTACCAAATTAGCAATTAAGCATGATTACTCAAGGATAAGGTGTTGGAGTGATGGCTGCTGGAAATGGGGCCAGTCTAGATTTGATCAAAAATGACTTTTTTCAAATAGTGGTGGTGCTGTTTTTTTACATTAGTAATGTTCTGACTATACTTTGTGATCAGTTGAATGACACTTTGGTGAATTACAGTACCAATTTCCTTCCAAAACAGCAAAATTTGTCCATTATTCCAAACGTTTGGCTGCCAAGGATATACAATAAGTGCCTTTTTTTTATCCTTCTGCCCATGTCCTTGCTGAGGTCTGTGCATGCCACTTTTAAATTCACAAAGGTGTATGTATTAGATAATTTGAATCAAACATCTTATTTGCTATCAACTTTATATTGGATTCATAATTTGGTATAAAACATTATATTATATACTTGCGTGTTTTGAAAAAAAAAAATGGGAAAGTATTACTGCATCCATACATGCATTTTCCCCCATTTTTGCCCTATTCATTTCCTTTATGAATGTCCACTGTATCTGGGGGAAAAACATGTACATTTCTTTAAGTTCAAGTTGACTACATTAAAATGATGTGATCCAAAGTGCATTTGAACAGCGGTGAAACATTTTCTTATGATGTGTTACATTCATACGAGCAGACAGAGAAGTAAGTTTGAAGTAAGTTTGGAGCAGAAGAAATAGAAATAAACCTTGTGTAAATTGTCAGCTTTACGCTAAGATAAAATGCTATTTCTAGCCATTTTACATGCACGTTACCAGGCACAATCATATTTTTTATCAAGAAAATTCACGTTGGATCATAATTTATTTTTTTCTAGTAAGACCTTTGATATTAGGGCAAAAATCGTATTCTTGATCATTTTTGTTTCGTTTTCCTGTAAAAATATCTAAAACTCCTTAAAACAAGATCAATTTGATTTATCTTGTTTTAGAAACAACTCTGCATAAGATATTTAGGTTTTTCAGAGAATGTATTTTTAACGTGTATTTTGTCTTACTGTACTGGCAGAGTTTTTATAGTCAAAACAAGTGAAAAAATCTACCAGTGCTGAAGAAGTAATCCAAAGTATTTAGAATACGTTACTGACCTTGAGTAATCTAATGGAATATGTTACAAATTACATTTTACAGCATGTATTCTGTAAACTGTAGTGGAATACATTTCATAAGTAACCCTCCCAACCCTGCCTACCGTTTAACAGGATGTACTCACAGCACGCGTTCACGGAGCACAACGAAATGGAACAGAACACAGCGGAAAAGAAATGCCACAGTTTGTTCTACAGAAACCATAGTTACACTGACCTGTGATAGTAAAATCAAAAGGCTTTAAAGTCTGGACCTTCATGAACTGTGGACCAAACTATCAGTTTTCCTTCTGTGTAAAATCTGTTTTCTAGTCTTTAAGGAGATCTATGAGTGCACACATGAAGAGCTTAGAAAAACTCCTTGTGATTTACTTTGTGCAAATATTTCCTGACAGCACTTCCTCAAGAGTAATTAATTCTCTCTGTTGCTGCTCCTCTGTTTTCCACTGATATCTTTATTTCTCCTTTGATTGAAATTAACATCTATATTTTCAGTACAGAGCAGGCCTATCACTAAATGTTTCAGAGGGTTTATGTAAACTTTTAATGGGATGTGAGCACTCCTGTGAGTTGCTGTAGTCATGGAAATGATTAATGGCGTACAGTGGGTGCTGTGTGAGAGAGGCTGGTAACCTGCTCTCTGACTGACATTACATTATACTATTCACTCATGAAAGTGCGCCTGCTCCAGCCTTTAATGAGCCGGTAGAGTTGGCCTGCCACGAACCCAGAGCTGCAGCACCTGATTAATGCCTTTCTGGCAGGATAGAATATAATAACACACACACACACACACACACACACACACACACACATATACACACACACACACACAAACTTGTTTTTATATCATTGTGGGGACTCTCCATAGACATAATGATTTTTATACTGTACGAATTATAGATTCTATCCCCTAACCCTAACCCTACCCCTACCCCTAAACCTAACCCTCAAAAAACTTTCTGCACTTTTACATTTTCAATAAAACATAGTTTAGTATGTTTTTTTTTTAAAGCGATTTGAATTATGGGGACACTAGAAATGTCCTCATAAACCACATTTATAGCATAATACCCTTGTAATTACCAGTTTGTAACCTAAAGAAATGTCCTAGTAAACCACCCAAACCCACCCACACACACACACACACACTCATAAACAAAATCACATTAACACATACGCATACATGCAATCATCATTGCAGTGCCTAATAGCTGGTTGGGACAACCGCGGAAACATTGCACTCAAAGGTTCTTTAAAGAATACTGTGATACTTCCATGATACATACTGTATCCACAAAACATGGTAGTATCATGGTACTTTTCAATCCATCTTTATTAGTCATGTACATACTAACATACATTGCCTGGTTAGCCTGCTAACATGCTATTATCTATCTTTATTACAAGCTAATTTATTGTAATATATTTAGTCTTTTTTTTGTTTTTTTTTTTGTTTCTAGAATCCACATACTATCTGTAAAAGAGGCTGTTTGAACCACTCGATGATGATTTAAAGTAATATACAGTTTATGCAGTAGATAATGTGTAATTTGTCATGTTTACATTCTGCATTCATGGCGCTAATGCCAGGGTTGTAAAAAGTACTTAGAAATTATAATTAAGTGAAAGTATGGATACTAAGTGAAAATTTTACTCAATTAAAAGTCCAAGTATCTAGCCAAAAATATACTTGAGTGAAAGTAAAAAGAATTCACATTAAATTGTACTTAAGTATTAAAAAGGTAAAAAGTAACTTTTTTTCCTAGCTAGAATGAAATCAAGAGAGGAGATTGTGTGAGAGAGGATGTTGTTGGTTTGAAAGTCGCCTTTTTACTGTCTCCGACGACTGTCACATTTCTCCCACAGTGGCATTCGTAACCTGGTCAAAGTTACATTAACTACATTTTTCAAAATGATTTTTATGTGGCCTGTTGTGTGTAACACAGCAATTTCCTGATGGCATGAACACTAGAGGCACTAAAACAACTATGACTTTTATCTCACTGAATCACTCAAATCACTCAATTTCACTCAAATCATGAGTAAAATGGCAGATTATCAGTTCATAAACACATACTTTTCTCTCTGTTTCTCACATAATGCTATCTTATGACATATAAACACTTTTAGTATAGCACATAACTCATTTTAACGTTTGCATTACATAACCAACTACATTTACGAGCTTGTTTAAGTGTGATCTAATTGCATGGTAGCTCAACTGATAGAGTGTTGCATATGCGATACAAAGGACTGGGGTATGAGTTCACACGGGAGCCCAAAGTGTTATAGAAGCACCACAAAATGACATGGTTGCTTCAGAAATTTTGTTTTTCTTCTCACATTTGCTTTTTCTGACTATCATTGAGGTTTAAAGTTTAGGGTAAGGAGTTAGGTAGGTTTTCTTGATTTAAATCTCGATAGAACATTAACCTTAAAAACCTCATCTGTTCAGGAGATCATTTTACTCACTTTAAGCGTCACACAATGCACACTTCAGAACTGCCCTGAGACATGTAATGAACCAGATAATTTTTTTTTTGCCAAAACATTGCCACAGTCATGCAATATTCATTGCATGGGAGAAGGCACTCACGAATTGTGATGTCAGAGCAAATTAAAAAAAAATAAAAAAAAATTTAGTTTTGGAGAAAGTTAGTAATGTTGTTGATTTTGTGAATTGTTTTCTGAGGTTTGGTACCAAACCTTGCTGTTGAGCAGATGGATGAATTCAATAAAATTCATAATTAATATTTACTCAAATTCCATTCTTTTTATTATCATTATTCATTATCATCATCATTGCTGATTTTATAGCTATTATTATAATTAATAGTTGCCTAACAACAACAATAATAATTCAGCAAATAGGAAGTAAAAAATCATAGATATTATTTAAATAAAAAGGCAAGTGTAGAAATAAATGACATGTACGCATTTAATTACAAAAGCCATTTGTTTTAATATATATATATATATATATGTATATATATATATATATATATATATATATATATATATATATATATATATTTGCAATGTGAATTATCATTTTTGACTTCATAACTGTCCAATCTGTAGAAGTAGCAGGTGTTTAGAATAAATTTTAGGACAAAAAAACGTCAATATTTCTCACTTCGTGCTCATAGTTTTGAATGAATACATCACATTCAGTCGGGTGGTCACATACAGTCTAGTCGCACAAGTATTTCAACATATCAGAAGCTCAGATCAGATCCGAAATTCTGCCTTTGCAGATGGTCTGAACTTTACACAGCTGCCATGCGACACTCTGCCGTTTGTCAATCTGTCATTTGTCAAATGCAGTAAAAGGGTGGCTTCAGTCCAGTAAGACAAAAGAAAATGATCTGCAAAAATGTAGTGAGTACTTTTCAAGTTTAATTAAAATTGTAAGGAGTAAAAGTACTATTTTTCCTTTGGAAATGTAAATAAGTACAAGTATTCAGTTTAAATTTCACTCAAGTAAAGTACAAATCCCAAAAAATAATACTTAAATATAATACTTAAGTATTTTTACTCAATTACTTTACACCCCTGGCTAATGCTAATGCTAACACACTATATGTGGTCATAATATGCTCCAGTTAGCATCTGTTAATGCATTTTATAATGAATTTTGTGAAAATTATCCAAGATAATGAAAAGCTTTTTTTATGCTTGTTTTTTTAAAGAAAGACATTAATACTTCTTTAAAGATTGGTGTATAAAACGGTGGGAACTCTGCACTCCTGTGTGTTCATGTTGACTGATCTCGACTGAGTGAAGAAATTAACCAGAAAAATATGTCTGTGTCAAAGTAGGTGGTTACTTCTTTATTAAGACACGATACAATGAATCTAGCAAACTTTGGCAAAACTAGCAAATATTTTTCCTCCTATGCACCTGTTTCAGCCTATTTACAGCCTGCTGTCTTCTAAACTACCTTAAAAACAAATCAATAAAAGGCTATAAAATGCCAACAATGTGCGTTGACTTACGGAAATGCAAAAGGGACAAAATATTAAAAAAATGTAAATCGCAGTTTCTGAACTTTGAGCATATCTGATGCTGAGACAAAAGTTAGTGTGGCCTTTTAGTTTAGTTTCTGTAATATTTAAAGATTTACTTATAGAAATGACACCTCACAGTGTATTATATGGATGGTTCTGTGCATATCCACAAAAGTCTGGGCTAAGCCCTGAATATTCACTGACCCTAGAACCGCCCCTGATCACACATGTTCTTCGATTTTGTTAGAAGTGCATTGGTGCCTTGATACTAAAGAAACGTACCTAAGATAACTAAAGCACATTAGTACCAACTCTGTTTGATTAAAGGAAAACACAATTCACTCAAGGCATCAACATAATGGCATACAATCTGGATTGTTTGGAACGTCGCACATTGTCCTCATTTGTTCAAAAGAACTCTCTTTGCATTGTTATATATCCTGCAATTTCTTGATAACTTCCTATAGTGTATTATCAGACTGACATGAAAACTGCACCACATCCCAGCCAAACGTTCTCCACATCCGGTTTGTTTGGAAACATTTTGTTGTTAACAACATTGTGTTCAGCGTCCTGATTGTTAATTAGATAGAGCTGAGCACTATCTCTCTCCGTCTTGTTATATTAGAGGCATCTGAAGTGTTCTGTGTGTGCGCTTATCTTTGGGAAACAGTTGGGCTGCTGCCAGCGCTAGGCTGCCTGCCTGACAGTGTGTTTGTGTGTGCTGCCATGTGCGTGTGTGTGTGTGCGTCTATTATTGACTTCATACATGCAGTGAGTGCGCTTTGTGTACCTTTACAGCCCTGCAGACACAACATGTCTGTCCAGCATGACAGAGAAAGAGTTTTTCATTAAAACAGTGCTCTCCTCGTGCAGTTGTGCTGCTGTCACAGAGTGTGTACAGCCACATTGATCACATAGAGGAGCTCAGTCCAAACTATTAGAGCTGTCTCTGTTTTGTAGAGAGTCTCTCTCTCTTTTTTTGTAGAGAGTCTCTGTTAGTGTTCTGGTGACATTACACAAATTCTATTACATATACTCACACTTAAGGTTATGGATTAAAACACACCCTTAAAGGGATAGTTCACCTAAAAATAAACACTTTTTAATAGTTTACTCACCCTTATGTTGTTCCAAACATGTATGACTTTCTTTCTTCTGCGGAATACAAAAGGAGAATGTAGGCAGACAGCCTCAGTCACCATATCCATGCAATGAAAGTGAATGGTAACAAAGGCTAGGTTGAAAACAAAAGATTCCCATTGAGGGACCAGAGTCATATATAGATCCAAGAATAAAGCACAACAGTCTGATTCTGTAAGTAGAAATCCTGTTAATTTACTCCATAGCTGAACTGGCTTGGAAACTAATGTATAAACCTGCCGTGACAGACCTACCGTGAGCTTCAAGATTGTGAATTGATGCTATATGCTTCTCTTAAAGCCATTAGTCCATCCATGTTATTCAAAATCATGTTTGATATCATAATTCCTGGTGAAGAACTACACTACCCAATGATCCTGAAGGGAAAGATCCATCATTCAGAGAATCGCGGCAAAACAAGCGACTACACACTCCCATAACTGTGAATGACTCAATCAACTCGGTCTCATACACACTCAAACTACTTATATTTTTGCAAACATCTGAATATTTTACAATAAAATTTAAATAGATTGTTTCTTTTCTTCAGCAGTTTTATATTTTCCCATCGTTCACTTGAATACATTTATTGTATACAAAACTGTCTCCCGGATCTCCATTTTTTTTCTTTTCTTTTCTTAAGAGATGTACTAGGCTAGATGAAATAAGACTGAATGCATTACATTATGAAAGGAAATAAATATAGGCTATATAAAGAAGCAAACTCAAAACTGCAAATTCAAAAACTGATAGGCCTATTAGTTTTGTTAACTCCAAAACATGATTATGATAAAAAAAAACCTGCTAAAGTTTACAAGGGTTTTGGCATCAAATCTTTTAAAGATATTTAAAAACTTTGTTTCAGGCTGATCATTGTAAGCAAACAAGATATGGTTGAGGAATGGGGGTGGAATGAGGTCCCGGGTCACTTAAGACCCAAGATATGCATTTACAGGTTAAAGCATTTGAGGTATAACTGTGTGTAAATATGTTGTAGAACAAAACGTGAAAGTCCTTTCAAGTTCTGTTACCAGCATACCTTATTATACTCATAGTGGGAAAACTGCTATTCTAAAAACCCAAAGGAAATTTCCAGGAACCCATGTCTCATGCTAATTCTCTTTCAGGTTTTAGCACTACAAGCTTGACAATTCTATTTTCAAGAGTGTAATATACAGTTTCTGACTATCTGTGTCATTGAGCACAGCTTCTGTCCGGTAATGAGTCTTTTGTCTGAGAAGAGATTGCTTGGTGCTACCTCCATTTCTCTCAAATCTCATTAAGATAAAGAAACTTACTCAACAGGTGACAAACTACCTGCCGATTAAAAATGAGAAAAGGAGAGTTCTAGAGCTAGAGAAAACTGTGTGAAACATTTCAGGGCATTTATTTAATTCTTTCTCTCTCTATTTTCTGTGACGAGCTCAGAGAATCTCTCTCTCTGTCTGGAGAATGTCAGCTTGCCTGATAGTAGACTGGTGTTCTAATTGTAGTTGACATCCTGTCACAATGTATTTGTGTCTTTGTATGAAGCAGCAAATATTAAAACATGCAATGAATATGTGTCTGCAGCCGTAACACAATGCTTGCCATCATGCTTTGACAGAATACTCTGATGAACTGCCTGATAGCTCTCGCTGTGATTGCATCACCTACAGAAACACAAAACATTACAAAACACATTTCTTATTTATTTTTTTCTTCATGTGGAAGAATGCAGCCTGCCTTGTATCTTGTCTAGTGTCCTTAAAATCATTTTCAGAGACAGAAGAAAACAAGAATTTATGGGCAAGCATAAAGTTAAAAGTTTAAAACATGTTCCTCTTAAATCTGTATGCTTGTATGTGCACAGATGAATCATATAGCCCAATAGGAAATATAATACTTTAATACTGCAGTTGTTTCTCCTAGATAGCAATAAGATAAATGGAACGCAAATGGAGACATTTGATGGTATTTTCAGATGTAATCTCACATGTGTCTCCTATAGAGTTTCAGAAGAGATCTCAACAATGTCTCAGACTGTGCTCTGATTCGTAAAGATACCTAAGTCTGCAATCAAAAGCCAGAAATCTCAAAATCTCCCAAGATGGCCAATATACACTGGCGGCCAAATGTTTGGAATAATGTACAGATTTTGCTCTTATGGAAAGAAATTGGTACTTTTATTTGCCAAAGTGGCATTCACCTGATCACAATGTATAGTCAGGACATTAATAACATGAAAAATTACTATTGCAATTTGAAAAAAAATGTTCAGAGCTTCTTAAACTACTTCAAAGAGTTCTCATCAAAAAATCCTCCACGTGCAGCAATGACAGCTTTGAAGATCCTTGACATTCTAACTATCAGTTTGTCCAGATACTCAGGTGACATTTGACCCCACACTTCCTGTAGCACTTGCTATATGTGGCTGTCTTGTCGGGCACTTCTCATGCACCTTACAGTCTAGCTGATCCCACAAAAACTCAATGGGGTTAAGATCCATAACACTCTTTTCCAATTATCTGTTGTCCAATGTCTGTGTTTCTATGCCCACTCTAACCTTTTCTTTTTGTTTTTCTGTTTCAAAAGTGGCTTTTTCTTTGCAATTCTTCCCATAAGGCCTGCACCCCTGAGTCTTCTCTTTACTGTTGTACATGAAACTGGTGTTGAGCAGGTAGAATTCAATGAAGCTGTCAGCTGAGGACATGTGAGGCGTCTATTTCTCAAACTAGAGACTCTGATGTACTTATCCTCTTGTTTATTTGTACATCTCGCCTTTCACATCTCTTTCTGTCCTTGTTAGAGCCAGTTGTCCTTTGACTTTGAAGACTGTAGTGTTCACCTTTGTATGAAATCTTCAGGGTTTTTTGGGGGCAATTTCAAGGATTGTATAGCCTTCATTCATTGACTGACGAGTTTCTAGAGAAAGCTGTTTCTTTTTCTTTTTGCCATTTTTGACCTAATATTGACCTTAAGACATGCCAGTCTATTGCATACTGTGGCAACTCAAAAACAAAGTCAATGTGAACCATCATTTAACGAACCAAATAGCTTTAAGTGGTGTTTGATATAATGGCAAGGAATTTTCTAGTACCAAATTAGCAATTTAGCATAATTACTCAAGGATAATTTGTTGGAGTGATGGCTGCTGGAAATGGAGCCAGTCTAGATTTGATCAAAAATGACTTTTTTCAAATAGTGATGGTGATGTTTTTTACATCAGTAATGTCCTGACTAATCTTTGTGATCAGTTGAATGCCACTTTGGTGAATTAAAGTTCCAATTTCCTTCTGAAACAGCAAAATCTGTACATTATTCCAAACTTTTGGCTGCCAGTGTATATTTATATTTAAATATGTGAGCTGATCCCACCTCTACCCTTCCTTGATATTTTGAGATATCATTGTACTATAAAAACATACTGAAACTTCCTCTCCAGTCCAAAAAGAGCATTTATAGTTTCCACCCTGCTAAACGAATCATTTTGAAATCGGCTACATTGTGACATCACAGTGCAGTGTCATTTGAATATCCCGCCTCCACAATATATGTAATCATCACTGTGAAAGAGAGAGCGGCTGAGGTACTCCAACTCTGAAAGTGGTACTATTGTGCTTTTGTGTGCTTTTAACCAAAGAAAAGAATAAGATGTCAAGTAAGGTCCCCAGATGTTATTGTGTTCCTGGTTGTGGAAAAACTGCATCTATGCATAGACTTCTGAAGGATCCCAATGTTAAGAATGGGTGGCTTATTCAAATAAAGTTCCTGAATGCATAAATGTGGGATTATGATACATTTGTTTGGAACATTTCTCTATGGATTCTATTGAGAACCAAGATTCTACGGTGGCCCAGAGGTGCTCAACGCAACGGAATTTACAAAGCAAACAAAAGTTCACAACACAGAGAAATCAAGCCATTACACAAAGAAATTAAGCTACAACACAACAAAAAACATGAGTATTTTATTAATAAATGAGTAACAACAATTTCTCTGGAAGTGACGATTTTGTTCTTTTTAACCCATGTGCTGAATATGTAGCTTTATTCGCTCATTGTTTTTACAATATTTTGGTTTTCACTAGGGACTAAAAACAAAATATTTTTCATTTTGGTTAGTTCTGAGCAAAAACTGTATTTTTTCATTCTGGTTGAGAAGTTCCTTTCCAAATGGTAACTGGTTAGAACAAAATAAAAGAACAGTTAATAATGTTCTTTTTAAAATGACATTGCTCTGCGCTAAGGGGTGGGTGAAATACCAGTTGAAGTGTTGCCAGATCTCGCAAGAGAAACAGGCAATCTGGTCTGGTAAAACAAGCTTAAAATAAGCCACTTGCCACACCAAAATAAGCAAAAATAAGCAAATCAAGCGAGTCACTCAATCTGTCAGTTGTGTTGCTCAGGTCTAGATTTAACATTTTCTATTAAACACCTGCCTGTGGCCTGAGAGGGAGCTGCCCATTATTAGGAGGTTTTCTGAGTCTCTGGATCACTCACCCTGCTGCATTATTAACCTCATACTGTCATAAAAACACACACATGAGCACATACACATGTAGCCCTGCTAAAATATTAGAGTGTAGACCTGTTTAAATGTTATAGTGTAACCTTGATAAAACATTAAGGTTTCTTAATTGATTGTTTATTTGTTTATTTATTTTATATGTTTTATTTTAGGTATATTATGTGCAAAATGAATATACATGGTTATTTGATGTTGCAATGAAAAAGAAATGAAAACTTTGATGTGAAGTGAAGGTTTACGTGTATGTAACTGTTAGGATGTCTGTGATTGGTTAAGAAGGAGGGGCAGAGAGG
Source organism: Myxocyprinus asiaticus (assembly GCF_019703515.2). Lineage (NCBI taxonomy): Eukaryota > Metazoa > Chordata > Actinopteri > Cypriniformes > Catostomidae > Myxocyprinus > Myxocyprinus asiaticus. The sequence continues at coordinate 7,683,180 of NC_059354.1, read as the reverse complement.
AACGAACAAAAGAGTGAGAGGGGAGAAGAAGGAGATGGCGGATGGTAGAGAGGAGATGAGTAAAGTTTAGATGAGAGTTAACACTATTCTTTAAGCTACTGTAAAGGATGCTTTTAATAGATTAGTGTGTGATTGTTTAAGCAGTGAGAGATAGCAGTTTCTCTCATAAATAGTAACAAGCAGATCGAGAGGCTGTGTTTTTTTTTTCAGAGAGATAGCCGTATGAGTGTTATAGTCTATAAATTCGCTTAGTGAACAACGAAGTGAATGGAGTTGACCACTTCTTGCCGAAGAGTCGTAGGAAGAACCAGATAGCGCCCTGAGATCCAGGAAATTCTCAGTGGTTCCTCTGGCAATGGTGGAATATTCGTGATATCTGTGTTCAATGGACCGATCGCTCATGAAATCCTTGTGGACGTGGAGTGTGTGAAGAAAAGCTAGGATTGCTAACAGTGAAGTATCCATTTTGTTTGAAGCACGTGCATCATCAAAGTAACAGGCCTGCAACCTTTATTTTATTTTATTTTATTTCAAAGACTTTGGGTTTAAGTTTGATACTATCACATGAGTATTGACATTCCAAAGGGTGAAACATATTGTTATAAGTTATGTTTATGGTTTATGAGTCACCTTTAAAGGATGTTTCATATGTAATGTGATATTTTAAAGTTAATAACTGAGTGTTTATGTTACTATGAGTCTGAAGTGAAATGTGAATAGGGTATTGTGAATACCATAAACACTTAATGTGTTATATTTGATAATTTAAGGGTTATTTTATAATTCTAAAAGGTTATTGTTTATTTTATTTGATTAATTAAAAATGACTCTGAAGTTATATTTATATATTACATTGTATTGTGTTATTTTTTATTTGAGGTAAAAGGTATTTACATATAGTAAAAAGAGTAATGTACATATTTACATGATAAGTGAAATAATAGTTAAGAGTTTAAAGTAGGTTTTATTTGAGGGTAAAGACATAAGGAAAATTAAATACACAGAGAGATGAAAGAGAATAAGAACTCGGGCCCTTTCCATTTATGTTTAGGGAGAGGAGCGCTACACACACAAGCACACACACATACGCACTTGCATGCACACACACACACACACACACACACACACACACACACACACACACACACACACACACTCAAAGCTAGGAAAACTTAATGAGATAAATGTTTTATTTTTTGCCATTCAAGAGCTCAAGTGATGTGCCTTGCCAAACCACAGTCTCATATTCAGCTTTTTAGTGATTATGTATTACTATTACTCATACTTTGGTCAGTGATTTGAACAATCCCATAATTCTAAGCATGGTAACACTTTACATTAATGTTCCCTATGTTAAGGGTTTGTAAAGGGGTTAATTAATGACTAATAAGTAATTTATGAATGCATTATTAATCATTAATATGTGTTTCTAACAATGTGAGTAAAAAGGGGGACTTCCATAATAATAATAATAATAATAATAGTAATAATAATAATAATATGTTTATTTTATATAGTGCCTTTCCTGAACCCAAGGTCACTTTACATGAGAGCAAATACATGAAATACAGAAAATGGACAGATAACAGAGCCTTGAAAGTTATCAGCAATATCTTTGTATTGAATGCAATAGGTAATCGGTAGCCAATGGAGCTGTCGCAGAATGGGAGTGATGTGTGCAGACTTTTTACTGGAAGTAAGAACTCTAGCTGCAGAATTTTGGATGTATTGTAGGTAATTTATGGTCTTAGTGGGTAAACAAAGAAGAGTGAATTACAATAATCCAATCTAGAGGAAATGAACGCATGGACTAGTGTTTCTGCATCGTTCATATTGAGTACTGGACGAAGACGGGCAATAATGCGTAAATGAAAAAATTACATCTTAATAATGTTATTAACATGAGCCGAAGGTGAGTGACGTATCAAAAATCACCCCAAGGTTACTAACAGCGAGAGAGGGCTTAATGGCAGTACCATCAACATCCAAAGTAAGGTCGGAACAGCGTGATACCAATGATTTTGGGCCCATTATCAAAATCTCAGTCTTCTCCGCATTGAGCTTCAAGAAGTTAGCATCCAACCAGTGTCTTAAATCATGGAGATAATTAGGCAGATAAATATGGTGGTGGGAATGATGTTGAGGAGCTATAACTTACATAAATCTGGGTGTCATCCGCATAACAGTGGAAACTAAGGCTACATTTCCATATAACTGCGCCAAATGGAAGGACATAATTTACAAAAAGAAGGGGGCCCAGCACTGACCCTTGAGGAACTCATCTTAAAACAGAAGCAATTGATGATTTGTAATTCTGTATTGAGACAAACTGCTGCCTATCTTGTAGATAGGATACAAACCAACGATAAGCAGTGCCGGAGATATCTATAGCTGAAAGACTAGCTGAGCTAAGATCGAGTAGAAGAAGAATGTTGAGTGAACCTGTGTCTGCAGAAATGAGAAGGTCATTTACTACCATTAATAGAGCTGTTTCCATGCTGTGTAGTGGGCGAAAACCTGACTGAAAGGGCTCGAAGATATTGTTAGACTTCAGGTGTACCTGAATTTGGGAAGCATCTACTCTCTCAAGTATCCATGCAATACCTGCCAAATTGTGAGCATTTTAACATACGTTATATAAATGCTAATAAATACACTTATTTTTACTTATATTGATCAAACAAAGTTTCATGATTTATGTCATACTGAGCAAAAATCGACTATTATAATGAGATTATAAAGATGGATTATATAAATTTGTGTTTAAATGAATGATTGTAATGTCTTGACTCACTTTTTGTCACTTTCTTGTCACAATGATGTCAAAGGAATGGTTTTAACTAGTCCTATTTACATAAAGTCCTCTGTAAAAACCCTTTTCAGGTCTTCATGCTCATTCACAGCATATATCATATAATAAAGCCTGATGACCATTAAACCATTCTGAACTTTATGTACAAGTTTATAAAGTTGGCAACACCTTAATATATTCTTCATATTTGTCCACTTTACATTAAAAATACATTTGTTATGGGTTACTAACGTGGAATAAGTGTTATTAAGCATTTATAGAATGAGAAGTAAAATGGTTCACTATTTGGCAGGTTCTGCATGACAGTCACCCTTTTTTCACATTGTTAGAATCAGTGATTTATAATCAGCAGTGATTTATAATGCATTTGTAAATTAATTAATAGTCTTTAATGAACCCCTTTATAAACCCTTAATGAAATACTAAACTTCAGTGTGTAGCTCGTCCCACAGTGTTTGTGCTACAGACATGAATAATACCTCAAACATGAGGCTTGTTGAGGAGTGGTGTGATATTACTTTTCTAAGTAATCAGACTTAAAATTTTCACCTGGATGACAATAAAGTGGGTGGGAAAATTAACATTGTCTTGCATTGAAGTAGGGACATGAGCCATATTTAGAGACCAGAATATCATAGAGACTCGGGGATGAGCATCACTCACTTTTTCTTCTAGTTTTTAACTCTCTCTCTCTCTCTCTTCACCAGTATTTGGGTAACATCTGCTCTCTCTGTGTGTGGTAGAAAGCAGGACACATCAGGGATCATATTATTTTTTAATATCTGATTTGAGGTCAGTGAGCTCTCTGCCATCACACATCGGTCAGAAGTGTGTGCTGTTCAAGCGGCTCTGTCAGTCTGCAGTAGAGTGTGTGCTGCGGTGACCCGCTGAGCTCCACCCTCAAACACCATCCATCACAACACAGACAAATTAGACACTCATAAACACTCAATACTTTCAAGAGGAAGTTCAGTGACATTTTATAATAACTTTCATCAAAGCAATAACTCATATAGACCATTTATAGGATGTAAACCATAACAATGGAATTAGAATGCTACTGCGCATGTCTTGCCCTGAAGCATTTCCGGTAACAGTGTTTTTATAACCCAGAACTGTCAAAATTAAATGACTAGCACGTACTTTTAGAGTCCAGCTAAAACAGAATAAACAAGATATGTGCAAAAACTGAAAATAAACAATGAGGTGTCATTACTGGTTCCTTTAAATAATACTATAAGTCTTTATACATTTTCTCAAAGAACATCAAATGTTCACCTGCAGTGACTTATCCAGACATGTTGTTGATACTGAGCGCATCTATGTGAGAAAGGCAATAAAAGTGTATCATAATTTAAATGCTCATAATTATTTCCACAGCAGAAAGATCGGGAATATTGGATTGCTCCTATTATAATCAATGTAGCTGTTATCGCTGCAAGCGCATGACTTGCAGACAAGGTAAGATTTTATTTATTATATATATATATATACATAAAAGATTCCTTGTGTGTCTCTTTCTTCTGTGCTAGCTTTTATACAACTCCAGCTACTCTGAGAACCTGGCAGTGTGATACTGCAGATATTGTTGACTTTTGTGTGACAAAGTACTTGTAATGTACCTCATTTATACGTCACTTTGGATAAAAGTGTCTCCAAAATTACTGAATGTAAATGACTTGTGCAGAGCGATCTATAATCATTTTTAGAGCCTGTAAAGAAATACTCTGACTTATCTAGCCAGCTAAACTCTTCCTATCAAACTTACTATTAGTTTGCAAAAATGTAGTTCATCTACCAGAGATAAGATGTGTGCTGCAGTTGTTAGTACTGCACGGATCCAGCCGTCTTGCTTCATTGCTGCGGTTCATGCGTCCATTTGTGGTTGCTCTTTCGGCAATCTAAACACTATAATTTCCGATAGTTCCCGGCATCCAGGGAGCATCGAACCACCAGAAAACATGTTCCACATTTTAATACTGACATTCTATCATAATCTTATTAATGTTAGTAACGTTAAACATGTTAAAGTCCTTATGAATGGAGCACCTCCTGCTGTCTTTTTGAATGAGTTTGACAACTAGCCATAAATGTTAAAGGAACAAAGACGTCGGGGCCTGGGTAGCTCAGCGAGTATTGACACTGACTACCACCCCTCGAGTCGCGAGTTCGAATCCAGGGTGTGCTGAGTGACTCCAGCCAGATCTCCTAAGCAACCAAATTGGCTCAGTTGCTAGGGAGGGTAAAGTCACATGGGGTACCCTCCTAGTGGTCACTATAATGTGCGTTTCTCGCTCTCGGTGGGGCACGTGGTGAGTTGTGCATGGATGCCGCGGAGAATAGCGAGAAGTCTCCACATGTGCTACATCACCATGGTAATGCGCTCAACAAGCCACATGATAAGATGAGCGGATTGACAGTCTCAGACGCAGAGGCAACTGAGATTCATCCTCCCCCACCAGGATTGAGGCGAGTCACTATGCCACCACAAGGACTTAGAGCACATTGGGAATTGGGCATTCCAAATAAAAAAAAAAAACAGGAATAAAGACGTCACTTCTTTAAACTGATGAATAGTCCTTGAAATGGTCTGTATGGTTATTATATGTATATTGGGTAAATTCAGCTTAATTGGGCCACTTTTTACAATTCATTTGAAAAAGAATAGTGGTGATCTGAATTACATTTCTAACATTTCTTAACTTAATTAAATGTCAAACTGTTTGAATGTACATTAATTCATGATCTGTTAAGGATTACATAATGTAATTATGTTTAAAATTGAGAACATTTAACTTGCTTTTAGTGTCACACAGTGGACATTTCACCTCAGAACTGTCGCGATATGTGTAAGGACCCCCCCCCTCCCTTTAGTACCCTCCTATGAACTCATTACAGTCTGTTAAGAAAGTTTTCCTCCCAGCTGTGTCTCCTGGACTCTGTGTGTCCCCTGTGAGTTGCAGTCTCTCCCACAGCCAGTATACGGATAATTTGAGAGAACGTCTGGGTTCACACGCATGGAGAGACTAAACCACAGAGATAGTCCTAGTTCAAGCAAACATAATCAATCCCAACCACCAGTGGAATGGCATTCAATACAGCGACTCGTTTTGGGGCATCACTGGCATGCTCCCATCTTAAATTTGAGGGAATCTTTTTTAAGCAGCATTGCATGAACCCTTTAGATAATGCAATTATAAATTGTTACAAGAAAGATTTCTGATTCAAAGTAGAGGACAGAGCCGACAGAAATCATGTTTAAACATTTTCAGTTGGTCTAATGAGCATTTTTATTCAGTACTGAAAAAGTGTTGAAACAGTTCCAGCTCATTTAAAATATGTTATATTTTTAGAGATGTTAATCTATTATTATTTATTAGAAATATCACATTAAAGCACCTCTATGCACATCTTAAATACTCTATTGAAGAGCAGCTTCATAAGCACTTTGAAGGGAGAACAATCATTATAGTCATGCGGTAAGGTTGTTTCATTTAGCAGACACTTACATCCAAAGAGTCTTACAAAATGAGGAAGGATACCAAAAAAAAGTGATTCAACTTAAGGAGACAGTTGCATATTAAGTGCTGCAATACAAAGTTTAAATTGTATTAGAAAAGTACTAGCCAAGACAGGGTGAATGAATGTGTCTTTAGCCATTTCTTAAAGACAGCTCACTTGAGGTGGCTAATTTTTTTATTTGATAAGAAGAAATGTGCATAAACTGTGATGGTAACACGTTTCCTGAATTAAATCCTATTGAATATATTAGGAATGCAAGATGCACATCAAAAAAGTAATGTGACTGAATAGTTCATTCATAACTGTACCAACCAGCGGACCAATCATCGCATCTGACTTTTTGCTCTGGTCATCCTGAAATAACGGTGTCCTGAAAACCCAAAGCCAGTACAGAGTTTGCAGAGAAAAATAAGTTGAATACAAACTTGAACTGTGCCGGAGAGCAGGTTTATTGGCACTTTTGAAAAATATCTTATAGATCCGCACGGTAAAGTCATAAGGAAGGAGGAAAGCACACACATTGCACTCCCAAAATGGTGTGACGCACTATTGCTTCCAGACATGAGACAAAGCTCTTTACAGTGTTTTGTTTGTGTGCTATAAACCACAAGTATTTTATTAAAAAAAGAGTACAATTTCCCCGTATGTGCCGATTTTGTTCTTTTGTATACATGGGATGGAAATGCAGCTTTTTTTGCACTTTGTTCTCGCGGTATTTAGATTTTTCGCATAAATTACATTTGCACACTATTGGCTCCGATTAGCGCTGATTCGTTCAATATGCTGTCACTCAATCGATGCGATGGTCTCCACCTCTCATGCTCTTATCCTTGCAGCGGGTCATCACAGATCGCTTTGAATGGGACGAACTGATCTATGTGGAGAAAACAACTAACCAACACGGATAACAGCACTTTTGGTCATGTCCAAATCAAAATGAACTTGAAATGTTTTGCTGTTGAGCCACTTGAGCGCTTGCTCTTAAAGGTGGCAGCTCCGTGCCATCATGAAATCTGTGCTGTGTAGGATATGAGATGCAGAAGAATTGCAGCAATATAATTTGAATCTAGGGAAATCAGCCTTTTAATCCTGAAATTCCTCAACATCATAAATTAAAGGACCAGGCACTAACAAACCTAGTGAAGGCCTGCCTTTGGACAATAAAATGGTCAAAGAGACTGAAACGGCATGATTTAAAGAAAAAAGGTCATTGGTCAGAGAGGCCCCTCAGCATGACCTTCTGAACTTCCACACAGAGCTAAAACAGGCTTCACTTTGAAAGGTTTCCTTGCAAGGACCTTCAGATTTGCACGATTCTAATACTAAGATATTTCATCTTAATCCAGGAACATTTCACACAAAGTCACAGTACGTTACTGAAGTTAACCCTCTGGAATGCACAGAGTGCGTTTGGACCGAGATATACACCATGCCTGGCCTGGGTAGATAATCTGAAAATTACTTTGACCTGTGATTACTTTTATAACTGACAAATGAATGATTATAGCCTGATGTACCTTTTTAAAAAATGTGTAGTGATTTGTAATCACTTCTAACTAACAAATCGATGATTATAATCGTCAATCTTGTATGATTCATCTCATTCTACTAAGAATGGTAACTATTCAAGGTATAATATTTATGAAAGTGTGTCATGTTTGGTATGTAAATGTTTGCTTGTTTACGTAGAGAATTTTGATGACAACGAATGTCATGTCTTTTGCAACGTTTTCAAGATATAAAAGTTAATGATTAAACATTCACTATTTTGAGCGGGAATTCTCCACACAAAGGACTGTAAATCACTTTTGAAAAGGACAGACCAGTTGGCCATGTGACTATGAACAGCCACTTCTGATTGGCTCAGGACACCTTTTGGGGTGCAGCCAATTTCAGTTCAAAAGTCCTAAACAGGAAGAACATGCACTCTCTTGCTTTCCTCTCATCTCTCTTCCACTTGCCACTCTTGCCCTTCTTCTTCCTCCTTCTTCGGCCCTCGTGCTTCTTCCAGATCCTCCGTGCCATGTAGAGTCCAAGGAAAACTTGGGACACAAAAGTCCCGAGGAAGCCTCTCACTCTCTGCTCTACGGTTCAGACACCCAATGGGAGTCGCGAGTCCTCCTTGCAGAAGGCCTCGCTTCATCCAGACAACATATTATCAGCGATCATAACAGTCCAAGACATCGACGAAACAAACTTTCTTCAAACGCCAAAGAACCAAGCAACCCAAGGAAACGCAACGACATCTCCAGACTTTTGCTCAAAGTGCTGGTGTATTAGTTAAATACTTTGGGTAATCCAATTGCAAATCGATTTAGACTCAAAGAAGGATAGATGGTTCTTAAGGCATTGTCAACAGACTCTATGTATTGATCATTTATTTCACATTCTTTCACTACTCACCAACCTGTTACATGTTGTATGTGTTAGATTAGTTTTATGTTTAGAATAGCAATAAAGTTTGTCTGTATTTAAAGATGATTTGACTGTGGTATATTTTGATAAATAATTTCATCCCTGTTTTTAAAAGATTTCGCTTCAAAGCTATACCTAAATATGTGTGATATTATTTTCAATAAGCCATGAGAATAATATTACTCAAAGTGAATTAACGATAATTCCCTTATTAAAGCTAATAGTAGAAATTGTGAGCGGATACAACAAGATGTTGTATTACAATATTAATGGTGGAGAATTTTATTCAGACAAATAATCTAGTTATTTGTCATTTATCTAATTTATAATGGTTGTCGAACGTGACTAATTCCATTATAAATTTCCTTACATAATAATGTAGAATAAGGACAGTTTCATTTAATTCCTAGCTCACACATACTGTTTCCCTAAATATAATGGTGGGGGTACACGGGCATTTTAACCCATCCCATGTACATTTATACAGTCAGTATTTTCTTTGAAAATTCCTACATATATTGGTGAAGGTACGCGGGCATTTTAACCTATCCCGTGTACACATACACATACCAAAATTCCCTACAGCTGTTTATCAATGAATAGATGACAAAAAAAGATGACTATAAAATTATGGGCGAACACATGAAATATACATGAAATATGCTTGTTGCTGTATTCTTGTAGGTATTGTTTTGGAAGCAATGTAAAAACATTAATAATAATACAATGCATACATCAGATGAGTCTTTGATTTGACTTGATTCAATAAACAGTGTTAATATCAACTTACAAAAATAAGTATTTCATCCTTATTTACAGTGTAAGTTAAAAGGTATTTCATACGCTTTCCCATACAGAAATCTGAAATCTGGCAATTAACAAATATATAATAGTTCATTTTGTTTGTGCATATATTGAATGTACATAGCCTATTCAAATTTTAGGATAACAAACTATGATTTAAGGAAAATATGTGTTACATATAGGACAACAGCCATTTTTAGTATTTTGTTATTTTGTTACTATGTTGTTACATTTTTTATCAAGTATGTGACTTTTTTTTACATCATATATTTTTACTTTTTTATATCACATGTTGTGATATATCAGATTTCAGATTTGTATGGGTTTAACCTGAAAGCTATGGAAATGTCAACTGGAACTGAAATAGGAATTTACATTGGACTGAAAACCTGAGATGGCACTCTGCCTCCTCATTTCAAAAGTCCACCACATGCCACTGGATTGTAGGTAGACTGGTGCAGACCAGTGTCTGTTTTGTATGTCAGCATCAGAGCTTTGAACTTGATACGTGCTGCAACCTTCAGCCAGTGTAGAGAGACAAGGAGGGGTGTAACATGTGCTCTCTTGGGTTCGTTGAAGACCAGACGTGCTGCTGCATTCTGGATCATTTGCAGAGGCTTGATCGTACATGCAGGAAGGCCTGCTAAAAGAAATCCAATCCAATCCTTTTTCCAATAGAAAAAGTGATTTCTGAATGACCAATATTTTTGAGCCCCACACCTTTCAACCCTTCAAATCTCTCATAGTGGATAGTAAAGTCTTCGAAGGGAATAGGGCATAGGGACGATCACTTCTGAATGGAATGCACCCAAAACAGCAAGCCATACACAGACTGCCATGCCGTGACTTCTCCAAAAATCTGGCATCAAGACCTGAACGCGATTCATTTGCTTTTCTTTTTTAATAAACAATTAGAATTTATTTCTGAAACAAAATAATAAATAAATCTGAAAACTGCACTTGTCAAGCCATTTCATGGGCTTTTTAGGACAGAGCCTGTGCAATTTATTTTTGAAATGGTAGTAACAACAGTTGATGTTTCAGTAAAGACATTAAGAAGCTTTATAAGGTCCTTGACATGTGTGAGGGACAGCAGTGAGACAGATCCTGGCAGCTTTCCTGACATGGCTGTGGGTGTCTGGAGCAGTCGCTGGATACTGACCTTGTGATGGGAAGTTCATAGTGAGGTCACAATCATGGCAGAGCTCATGCCTCTGTAAGCCGACATCATGCAAACATGACAACCTGTGCCAAGAGAGACTGCAGCAGGACAGTGATTATTACACTACAAGAGAGAGAAACAAAGACACAGGAAGAGTAAAAAGAGAGAGAGAGCAATTAGTGTAAAGAAATGTCACTTTATAATAATGGCAAAGTTCTCACTACAGCTAAATACGGTCTTCACTCCACTTCTGGTTGCTTAATCCCATTCTGTAAACAGAGTTCAGTTTTTTTGGCAGCGACAACTACAATCTTCAACTGAATTCACTCTCGATAATTTTGGGTAGTGACAACCTTATTACAGAAAATCACAGTAGCGTGAACTGTTGTAAATGACTTAAAATGTGTTGTAAATGGACTTATTCACAAATATTGATACAAGTCTGTCTCTTTTCATTGTTGCTTCATGAGCTTTGTGGTCTTGGGGTAACCCATTACAGTCCGGAGAAAGCATGCTGTTTAAAAGCATGTACAAAGCCTCTGTTGATGGCAGTTAAGCCAACATGATCACACAGGAAATTGACATGCAGCTTTCGAATTTTTCTGTACCCTGAAATCAACCCCATTCTGATGAATTACTGAAAAGTATTGTCCCCCATCTGCTGAATTACTGACATTCCCATCAGGCTTGTTTGCATTGATTCAAATGTGTTCACCTTTCCCTGTGGCACTGCTGATTGCACACAATCTCCGAGACACGGGTTCTGGTCCTGTGGAAACCTGAAAGTAATTGTGTTCACATAAACAATGGTGAGTGTGATTCTGAGGTCGCATTTTTCACTCTGAAATAAACATTTTACTCAGCCGACGGTTAGGTTTAGGGTTGGCGTTTGGGTTAGGAGTAGGGTTAATAAAATATGAATTCCTCTTGACTGTATTACATAATTTACAACTAAAAATACAACTCGCTTTTGACGCCACCTTGTGGACATTTCACCTCAACAACACTTCAAAAATCGGCCACTGGGGCAGTGATTCGAATTTCAGTAAGCACTAGCCGATTTCACCAGTAAAATATTAAACCCACTGTTGCTGAATGCACAGTGAGATCAGTTTGGATAAGCCACAAAACAAAATAAAATTAAAAAAAAAAAAAAACTGGTAGACTAAAACATATCTGACCAAAATTACTTTGGTCAAAAGAAGCTAACACCAAAAAAAAAAAAGAAGAATAATTTTCTTAATCAGCATTTTTGTCAGTATTTTGCAAGTAAAAATATTTAAACATACTTAAAACAAGATACATTTACTTGAAAATAAAATTTACACAAGATTTTAAGTCTTTACAAATCTAACAAAATTTAGTGAGGTTTAAGCTTATAAAAAGAGGAAAAACTCTTTGAGGTACGAAAAATTTAATTGTTTGTTTGTTACTTTTTTGGTTTAAGCATAAATCTCATTATATTTTGTTCGATTTTTCTGAAAATAAGACTTAATATGTAATGGCATTTTGCTTCTCAAGTAAATATTTCTTGTTTTAAGGATGTTTTTGGACACCTTTACTGGAAAGCAAGACAAAATTTCAGAGTAGTAAATTTATTTAATTTTTTTTTATTTATTTTTTGTACTGCATAAACTGTTGGCATTCATGTTTCTTGTTTGTAGCCATGAGATGCTATGGTATGTACAGTATATGGTAATTTTGAAGAATGGCTCCTGTATTCCATACACATGGAACAATCGTTTAAAGTATTCACTCCTGCATTTAAATGCAGTTGTCCTTCCCAAAATTTGCAGTGTGCGCATGGCCAATTTGGATAAGGTGATTGAGGATGTCTATTTGATATGAACCCCTGAGGCATTTTTTAAAGGCCCTTATCCCTTTAGGAATATATTTACCAAAAGCAATCTGGAGTTGCCATGGTTACTCTTACTGCTCAACAGAGCTCCTGTCTGCAACTGATATGAAGAATTAATGAAGCAACATCCTTAATGGCCATTAGATTGATGTTCACGTGACCCTCATTATTTTAGTGTGTAATAAGTAAACAGGCTCATTTGACTTGAGCAAACCACCCACAATACCCTAGCAACTGCATAGCAACTCACTAAAAACACTTTACAACACCTTAGAAATCATATAGTAATGACATATGGTATTTTGGTGGAAATATGGTTACCGTGGCAAGTTTTTGTAACATATAAAAGCAATGAACTCTAACCTGTGAGTGCAACTTTCTCTACATGATAAATATCTGAGTTCTCTTAAATACATAATCAGGCAGGTGCAAATGCTGTACAGCCTCCTCTGCTTTAAAGTGCAGTTTATGCCCCAAAATCAGGCTGTTTATGGATGAGGGATGCAAAAAATGCACTTAATGCATGAGGCATTTTCCAACATCTGAAAATGTAGAGATCATTTGTCATTGTTGTATGAAAATGTCTGACCCTTTGAGCACTTCCCTAAATGTCAGCAGTAATTGCTCTCCCTAAAACCCCCTTGTGACACAAGCAGAGCGCTGAGGTGATTTCAGGCTTCAACCAAACTCACAGACACACACTCAGCACACTCAAGACAAAGATTATGTTAGGCGCTTTTCCCAGAAATGTCACCGATGATGTAATGTTGATAAGATGAAACAGAGGATGAAGAAGAAACAGAAAAGAAACAGCAAGAAACACACTGAATGAATTCAATACAGCGACCATGAAAGGTACTATTTGGCCACTTAAATCACAAATGTGTGTATAAAAATATGTATCTGAATGTATTAGCATTAGAAAACAAAAGATCAAAGCAAGAGGCATTTATTGTAATGAAAGGCAACACTTTATATTAATGTTCTCTTTGTAAAGGGTTTATAAAGGGGTTCATTAATGACTTATATGTCATTTACAAATGTGTTAATAACAACATGAATAAAAAGGACAACATTCATGCAGTACTTGCTAAATAGTGATGCTGTTTTCTAAACTAATGGCACATGTTTTATCACGTTTCAAGAAAAAATGCTTAGTTCCATTTTATCTGATTTACTGAGATGTTTTTGAGGCATCTCTAGCCAAAGCTACTCCAGACTCCAGTCATGTCTCATGTCATCTTTTTCGATTATTGCTTTGTTTACCAACCCTTTGCTGCAAGTTTTTAAGAAGTTTTTTTATATTTTTTTTTTATGTATTGTAGATGAGTTTGTCCTTTGAAGTTCAGAGCTTTTAGGAGCTGCTTGAACGGCCATTCAACCATGTGTTTGTTATGTGCGAAGAGTAAACTGAGGATGGAGAGATGAATTCAGTCAAGGATTGTGTGATAGAGGTGCAGTTTTCCCTCCTTCACTTCACAAGGGGGCATTCTCCAGGGCTGTTTCACTGTCATGTCCTGGTCAGGTGTCAAGAAAAATTCTGTGGAGACTCCAGACACCATTTACTCGTTTACACACACTGGACGTTCCCAACCAACAGATTAAACCTTTACAAGACCCTGCAGCTGCATTAACCTTTCTTATGGGAGACATTTTGCTGCACTTACTCACAGGTTGCGGGTTTGCAGTCTCTACAATAGGCATAAACACTTCAAACAGGAATGTGTATGTGACTTATTTATTCTGTAACACTTTTTTTTATATATATAACTGCATGGTATAAAGTATTTGTAAAGCATTAGTTCATAGTTAATTCATTATTTATAAATCGTTTTCCTACTTGTTAATACATTAACAGAGTGTATACAAATTGTATGTTATTCGTTAATATTTTCTGTTGCAAATTATTTATTATTATTTAACCAGTTCATATATAAGCAGTTTGATAATATTTTGTTATCCTTAGTTAACAACTTGTTTACCATACCCAACTAATGTATTTCATTTGATGCAAACCAGTGGTAGAGAAGTGTTTATGATAAAACTAAGAAGGTATAAAACTGTAATGAAATTATTAATACATTTATATATGTAATGAATTGGACATATACTGTACGTACAGAACGAATGCTTAATTAAAGAAATATTTCAGGTTCAATACAAGTTAAGCCAAATCAGCAACATTTCTGGCATATTGTTGTTTACCACAAAAATTATTTTGACTTATCCTTCCTTTTGTTTAAATAAAGAATAGAAAAGAAAAAATCTGGGTTAATGAGGCATTAACAATGGAAGTGAATGGGGCCAATCCATACATGTTAAAATACTCATGGTTTCAAAAGTACAGCCACAAGATTTAAACAATATTTGTGTTAAATGCTTGATAAAATTGCTTACTAACCTTTCCTGTGTAAATTTTAATTTTACCACTTAATTTTCCAATATGACAAATCTGTAAAATGATGGTCAAAACAACAATTTAATAACTTTACATCTCAAATAAAATACACACGTTTTCACAGAAAAATGAAGACTGTAAGTGCTTTTATAAATCTACTGTATAAGCTTCACATTTCTGCATTTGAATCCTCAAACAATCGGCCCCATTCGCCTCCATTATCCAATTTACAGTATATACACATATCTCCAAATTGTTAAATATATAAATGCATATATAATTTATTTATTAACTGTGAATTTATGCCTTCTTATTACTCTCAAACCCTTCTTTACCACTTGCATGAAATAGAATACAGTTGTTAACTAAGGATAAAAAAAAATAAAAAAATTATCAAACTGCTCATATATGAACTTATTAAACAATAATAAAGTGTTTGCTACAGTGTACATACAGTAAATTAACTTTACAACATACTATTTGGATGTAGTCTTTTAATGTATTATAAATGTAGGAAAAATAATTTACAAATGATCAATTAACCATAAACTAATGCTTTACAAATACTTAATACAGTGTAGCTATTATGAAATGTTACCATTTATTCTGGAGCTCGCAGAACACATACTGATCTGAAAACTCATTCATTACTAAATGTCTGGTGTAGTTCAGTTGATGACATTTAATTCAGTCTGAACAAATTGATAGACTACTTTTGACAGATTAATTTCACCATTATGTGAGGATATACGTATAGCCTATAGCTGATTCTTGAGATAAGGGACAAATTTCTGTTAATTCTTAAAATACATTATTTACATTGTTTTTTCTCTTTTCACACAATATTTGAATGGAGAATCATGTAGCCAATGCCATACAAGTAATGACTGGAATAGCATATTGCCAACATAAGGCATGTGTGCCCAGACCAGAATAAATCAGTCTTTACTCCTCTCTTCTAAATCTCTGGAGGCAATGTCTATACCTCTGTAATATCTATAATGTCTATATATCTATAATTCTGTTAATTTATTAAAAACACTACAAAATCAAAATTGGAGTTTTGTGGCTTTTAATGCATGTCATTTAGCTTTGAGGTCATTGATATGCTAGTTTTAGAAAAACAGATACATTTCAAATTTACAGTGGTTCACCTCTGAGAAAATGGGCCAACAATATGACTCAGTATGACAGTATGAGTTATGCTGACTCATCTTGTACTCAGGGGCGGATTCAAATATTTTGTCCAATCAAATGCTCTCTAGATTGAGAATGTCCCCTCGCCCTGCCTCTGATTAGCAATAGAGCGCAATAGTGTCTGCACACTTTTCAGCCATCTTGGTTCTGGAAGTATTTTTCCCATTAATTTCGTAGTTCAGAGGTCAATCACAACATTGCAAACTTTGAATTGATGCAAAAAAAAAAAAAAAAAAAAAATATTGACAAAAAGGCAATGGTACAAGACTGTGCACTGAATGTTTTTAATGAGGGAATAAACTACAATCCCATGATGCACTGTGAATGATGTAATAATTTTTTTTTTTTAAACTATTGATTTAAAGATGTTGATTATAGGTACAGTATATAAACAATATGTTCTAATTTTATTTCAAAATATTGAGATGTAAGAGACCGACTCGATTGCGTTATTCACAGTGCGTCATGAGAGTGGTTGCTGCAGAGCTCTTTTGACATGCTTTGTTCACAGAGATTCTGTGATTGTTGGATCTTTATCTTTGGGATAATGGGTTGTGTAGTTCTTTACTAGAAATTCTTGAAAATGAAGCTGAAATAACAAGGACTGATGACTTCAACCGAAGCATATACTGTATCATCGATTATCAACCTCAGAGCTCACGGTAGCTCTTTCTTTGAATGTTTCTTTTTTTTTTCTTTCCCCTTTTTCTCCCCAATTTGGAATGCCCAATTCCCAATGCGCTCTAAGTCCTTGGGGTGGTGTAGTGACTCGCCTCAATCCGGGTGGTAGAGGACGAATCTCAGTTGCCTCTGCGTCTGAGACCATCAATCCGCACATCTTATCACATGGTTTGTTGAGCACGTTACCACGGAGACATAGCACATGTGGAGGCTTCACGCCATTCTCCACGGCATCCACGCACAACTCACCATGCGCCCCACCGAGAGCGAGAACCACATTATAGCGACCACGAGGAGGTTACCCCATGTGACTCTACCCTCCCTAGCAACTGGGCCAATTTGGTTGCTTAGGAGACCTGGATGGAGTCACTCAGTACACCCTGGATTCGAACCTGCGACTCCAGGGGTGGTAGTCAGCACCTTTACTCACTGACCTACCCAGGCCCCTGTCTTTGAAGGTTTCTAAGTAATTGTTTATAATCAATTCCGCTATGGAAAAAATGAATGTTACTTCCGAAACTAGACTGTTGTGCTCTATCACAAGAAACAAGTCATAGTTCATGGTTGTAATGTAAACAAAAAAACATAAGCCATTTAATAGGTCCCACCCCAACCTTCTGTTGCAAAAGGAAGTTCGTGCTCATCAAGCCATTTCTCTGGTTAGGCTATTTTAAGATTTCAGAACTGTCCATAACAATTTAGGCTGATACTTCACAGGTTTTGTGTGCCTTGGTTTTGTATTACAACCTCTTGGCATCAATCAGATCCTTAAAATCAAGTGACATTCCTTGCAGGTTTAAAGTCTCCTTAACAGTTTCTTAAAGTACCCAAATGAGGAAGAATCCACTTTGCTTTTTTTATAGAGCTTGAGATTGTAAAATTGGCGCTGCCCACCTCACAGCTTGTGCTGCTAATTGCTGTGAACTGGTGAGGTGGGATGTTGTGCTGTCGCCATGGTGACAGGCTCTGACATAGCCGCAGGAAAGATTTTGGAACAGGGGGTGCGAGTATTAGTAATTTAAATAATGCGTAATGTAAAGCATTAATTCTTATATTTAAAATTGCGCTTTAACACCCTATAATGATATTATACCCCTATAAATTTGACAAAAAACATGTCAGTCAAATATACACACTCCAATTATTCACACTTTTCTAACATTTATTGAAACATTTCTACTAATATCAGATTGAGAGTTATGATCATAAAATATATAATTGGCTATATGAAAACTGTCCTTGTGAAAACCTTAGCTCCTGAAATAATAGCACATAAAGATTATTTAAATTAAAGTAGTAGCTAGTATTACTATTACCTTTTTAGAAGTTAGGATGTTGTTAATCGGTTTAGGAACTGTAACTCAATTCTGTGCTTTAGACAGTTGCAAAGCAGCAGGTATTTACGCCAACAGCATTCACAAAGCATTCTGACTGGCACACTTTGTTCAAGACTATTTGCTTAATTGTTTGTGCAGATGTAAATTGTAATACTACGTTTTAGTTGTAGATAAAGCTGATTGATCTCTCACAGCCTATGTGAGTGAGAGAGGTAATTAACCCACAAAATCAATTTACCAGCACGACATTGGTGAACAGCTCAACTCACAAGTGAGGAAATTCTCAACACTATGCCTAGACTATTTTAATACATTCTTTCTTGATTATTCTTCTTGAAAACATTGATAGTGCACTGTAAATGTCTTTCAGTATAATTTTCTTCAGCTCACATTTTCATAAAAAGTATTTTTTTTATATATAAAAATCATTTAATTACCAAAATAATATTTTTGTTATTGCTGATTAAATAAAAATACCCCTTAACATTTTTGTCATTACTTTCATTAACGAGATTAACACAGAATAGGACGGTTTTCAAATAGCATTAATGGCCATTAATTCTTTAACGCATTCGGTATTTTTGACCGCACTTTACAGGGTGTGCTGCAACGCCGACAGGGGGTGCTTGTACTACTTCCAGTGGCTTGTGGGCTCTGACTACATCCAGGTGGCTCTACAGCCATCCAGAAAGAACTCTCATGCACAACTCATTACTGCTTTTCTATATTTTAGATATTTTGGATATACTGTATAATATATTGTAGGTGCTTTTCTAATTGAATATTGTCATGTATTATGGGACATCAATTCAGATTCAAATGAACATTATGATTAAGTATATGATGATAATGCTGATGAAAGAGAAAATGTGAATGACCTGACACATTGAAGAAATATCATGGTAAAACTTTATATTAATCTTCCCTTTGTTAAGGGTTAATAAAGGGGTTCACTAATGACTATTAAGTCATCTAAATGCCTTTATATCATTAACATGTGCTAATAACAACATGCATAAAAAACATGACTTTCATGCAGTCCTTGCCAAATAGTATTTTAACTTGCATGTTATAAATGCCAAAAAATATACTTAGTCATACTAGTATTATTCCAAAAAAAGAAAAGAAAAAAAAAAGAAAAGAAAATGCCCATATTCATAATTTTTAAAACAATATACTGTAGCAAAATAGACTATTGTAGCAGATTAAATGGAGGGATTATGCCATTTTTCTACAGTTGTGTTTATATTCATTTCTGTAATGTTTTGACTCACTTGTGTTGTCACTTTCCTTTTCGCATTGATGTCAAAAGAATGGTTTTACCTAGTCCTAGTTGCATAAAAAAACACGTTTCACAGCATATTTCATATAATAAAGCCTGATGACCATTAAACCATACTGAACTCCATGTACAAGTTCTTCATACATGTCCACATGAAATTAAGGTGCATTTTCAAAGGTTACTATGAAAATGAGTAAGTGTTGAATAAGGGTTATTATGCATTTATCACATATGAGATAAAATGGCTCACTGTTTGACAAGTATTGCATGACAGTCACCTTTGTATTCATGTTGTTACTATCCCATATTAATGATTTATAATGCATTTGTAAATTATTTGTCATTAATGAACTCCCTTAACAAAGTGAACATTAATTTACAGTGTTATCCATATCCTAAATGCTAGTGCAGTACCTCTCAACTTGCTTTGTTTCAGAACCCAAATTTTATGTTGGTTTACCAAAATTATTAATTGTTTTAAAACCATGTATAGCAGCACTTTCCACCATGTCCTCTTGAGCTCTCATTTTCATTTGGTTCATTAAAGCTACTGTGTGTCAGGTTGGGATTTGAACCCCATTCCCCTGCATTTTGAATTAAAAATTCAAAAAGTAATTACAGATATGTATAAATAATTACTTACAAGTTGAAATAAAAATTTTATCTATCAGCTATGTGCTTCTTACTAGTAAAAATGATCCTTTTATATCAATAATTACATTGTTACTAGTGCAAATGCCTATTTATCATATCAACAATTGAACTGCAACTAAAAAAGATGCTATATAACAGATTAATAGCTGAAATTTTATTTTTGATTTCAAGAATAATAATTATTTCTGTGAGTAATGAAATATATACACTGGCGGCCAAAAGTTTGGAATAATGTACAGATTTTGCTGTTTCAGAAGGAAATTGGTACTTTAATTCACCAAAGTACCATTCAGCTGATCACATTATATAGTCAGGACATTACTGATGTAAAAAACAGCACCATCACTATTTGAAAAAAGTCATTTTTGATCAAATCTAGACAGACCCCATTTCCAGCAGCCATCACTCCAACACCTTATCCTTGAGTAATCATGCTAAATTGATCATTTGGTACTAGAAAATCACTTGCCATTACATCAAACACAGTTGAAAGCTATTTGGTTCATTAAATGAAGCTTTCATACAAAGGTGTACACTACAGTCTTCAAAGACAAAGGACAACTGGCTCTAACAAGGACAGAAAGAGATGTGGAATGCCAGATGTACAACTGAACAAGAGGATAAGTACATCAGAGTCTCTAGTTTGAGAAATAGACGCCTCACATATCCTCAGCTGACAGCTTCATTGAATTCTACCCGCTCAACACCAGTTTCATGTACAACAGTAAAGAGAAGACTCAGGGGTGCAGGCCTTATGGGAAGAATTGCAAAGAAAATGCCACTCTTGAAACAGAAAATCAAAAAGAAAAGGTTAGAGTGGGCAAAGAAACACAGACATTGGACAACAGATAATTGGAAAAGAGTGTTACGGATCTTAACCTGGCTGAGACTAAAATACTGCCAAACATCTCCTTTTGTGTTCCACAGAAGAAAGTCAAACATGATTGGAACAACATGAGGGTAAGTAAATGATGACAGAATTTTGACTTTGTGTGAACTATTCCTCCAAATATAGTATTACTGAAGTACAATTACTCAAGTATTTTACATCTGGATGGCACACGAGGAGTATTCAGCATTCAACAGCAGACTGCGCTGCTACATCTTCACTGCTCAAGACACCAACAAGCACTCAGTGCCAGATCACATCAGTGTAGGTATTGCCTCTCTGGGTTCTGCTGCAATGGCATCATGTTAATGGATCTATTTTAAAGCACAACCTGTCCTACTGATGAAATAAAAAGACGGACTTTGGATGTTGAATAAAAACAACAAACCAACTCAGTCCTGCTCATTTTAGTAACCTTGTTGTGCATTCATTTGCATACATTTTCTCTAACAACAACCTACCCCAAAAGAGAGTATACTGCAATGACTGAGTAATGTAAATGGATATGGCTGTAGTCCACAACAATGATTACATTAAAGGAATAAAATAATAATAAATATTTACTCACCTGCATGTCATTCCAAACCTGTGACTTTATTTTTCTGCATGTGGAACACAAAAGATGATTTAAAAAAAAAAAAAAAAATTTCTGGCCGCTCTTTTCCTTATAATGAAAATAAATGTGCACTGGGTCTGTCAAGCCCCAAAATGTCAAAAAAGAATGATGAAAGAATCGTAAAAGTGTCGTAATCGTAAAAAACGTAAAATACATTCCAAGTCTTCTGAAGCCATATGATAACTTTGTGTGATAAACAGACCAGAATTTAAGTCCTTATTCACTGACAATCTTCCCCTCCAATGAAGCTCTGAAATGGACTACAAGCCATATGGTTAATAAAAATGGCACGTCGATGCCATTTGATCCCAAATGTCATTGGTTATCAAATGTTTTGGGGCAAAATGTCAGTGGCCCTTACAAAAGGTTTTATTTGTGACAAAGTGGCAGTTAATATGTGGTATATTTGCAACAAATTATTACCAAAGGTTTGCAGCTCTTCACCGCTAGTGATGAACCTGCAACAAACCTTTGGCAATAATTGACAATTTGGAAGACTTGGAAATAATATGGAATACTTTTATTATACTTTTGTGTTGCTTTTTAGTCATTTTGGAGCTTGACAGACCCAGTCTACTTTCACTTTAATTTTGTGGAAAACAACAGGCAGTATATTCCTAAAAAAAATTATGTTCCACAAGTTATATTGGTTTGGAATGACATGAGGGTGAGTAAATAATCCAAGAATTTTCATTTTTGTGTGAACTATTCCTTTAATATACTGTAGTTCTCTTGTCCTTTCTCTGTAAACAGTTTATTGTGATTTCAGTTCCAGCTGCTGACAGCAAAATACATGATATGCTCTATATCATTAATATAATAATGCATAATGTTCACATAAACCTACGTGTTACCACTAAATGCATAGAATGTATTGAAATCTCTGTTTTGGTTAAGGACTCTTGGCTGTCTGCACACTTGGCTGTGTGATGCTCAACTCAAGTCAATACATTCAAATGCCCATCATCAGTTATAGAGCTCATTACCAAACACTCCAGTTCTGTGAGTACAGCATGTCCCATTTAAAACATTTTAAAACAAAGTCACCAGAGGCAAAAATAGCACTGGCTGAACTGGAGAGTTTGCTGTCTGTTTGACCTGAATTTACAGTAACAGACTGTAACAGTTAAAGGACAGGCAAGGAGGAGGTGGGAACCGGCTGAACAGTCAACATAAAGTTTAATGCAAAACTCAATTTAAAACAACATAAAACATACATATACAAACACATGCAGCATGGCCACGTGCGTCTCTCTCTCTCTCTCGAACTGGCATCTCCGGCTCCCCTTTATCTCGCACTTCCGCTGATCAGCTGATTCAGCGCCGGCCGTGCTCCATCACGGACTGACCTACTCCCCCCATCTCTGGAGGGGAGACACTGCCCTTCCGGCCGTTCTGTCAGCCGGTGGTCTACCCCGTCTCCTGGGAACCTGGGGGAGAGATGAGGGGAGGCATGAGGAGAGGGAAAGGGTGAGCGGGAGACACAAAGTGTGAGAGAGAGAGAGAAAAACTTGCTTGCTGACTCCCGGACACACTGTTGCCCGGTCCTCAACCGCTCCTCCGCTCTCTGGCGGACGACCGCTCGCTCCTCCGCCCTCTGGCAGATGACAGCTCGCTCCTCCCCCGGCGGATGGAACCGCTCCTCCCTTTCTCAGCAGATGGCAGCAGTTCCTCTGGCTCTTGGCGGCCGGCAGCAATCCATTCGGTCCCAGGCAGACGGCAGCGGCTGCTCCTCTGGTGGACGGCAGTGGCGAGGACTTCACGACAGTGCATCCCTCCTCCTTCCGGGTTTTGGCACCACTGTAACAGTTAAAGGACGGGCAAGGAGGAAGCGGGAACTGGCTGAACAGTCAACATAAAGTTTAATGTAAAACTCAACTTAAAACAACATAAAACATACATAAACAAACACACACATATGCAGCATGGCCGCATGCGTCTCTCTCTCTCTCTGAAACTGGCATCACTGGCTCCCCTTTATCTCGCTCTCCCGCTGATCAGCTGACTCAGCGCCGGCCGTGCACCCTCACGGCCTGGCCACGCCCTCCTCCTCGTCACACAGACCAAGATTAAACATCAAAGGGATAGTGCACCTAAAAATAAAAATTCTGTCATCATTTACTCACCCTGAGATCGTTCCAAACCAGGCATGTGATCGGCAACATACAAAAAAAGCAGGAAAATGTTTTGGATTGTGCTTTTTAATTCACAGTTTGTACGGAGAATGGTCTCCAAAAAACTCATGTACATTTATATTATGTCCGTAACCCAAGTTAATTTAATTCTAAATTGGAAAAAACTAGACTGAACATTTTCTAATGTCTGGACTGTATCTACAGGGTTTTATGATTACACATACAGTACAAATGGTTTGATAAACTTGCAACAGGGGTGGAAAGAGTACTGAAAAATCATACTCAAGTAAAAGTACTGTTACTTACCAAAAAATGTAGTGTGAGTAGACTAAAAGTCCCTGTCCTAAAAACTACTCAAGTGAGGGTAATTTAAAAGTACTCATGAGTAGTGAGTATTGAGTATTGGTTTGTGAATGCAATGACCCCTTATAATAAACACTATACGCTGCAATTTAAAAATGTAGCATACTGTACATACTGTAATTCACATTCACTTTAATGGCTGTTTGTCAGAAAGAATGAAAAATATAGGAAGAAAAAGTTATTTTCAATACACTGATCACCATTTTAAAGCTGAAGTATGTAACTTTTTCTGTTATAATATATTCACTTTGAAAATTGCTCTGTTTGTTTTGAGTGACCTGCTTAGACTCGCCCCAGTAACGTTGCTCAAACAATGGTGTGAGCTAGGTGCAGTACTATGTCTTTGTGTGGTCAAAGTTAGACAGGATGCATATTCAGAAAGCTGTTTTTGCAATACTGTTTGGTGGCGCTATGGCGCAGAAATGACATAATGCTGCTTTAAACTGTAATGTATGAAACAATTACATTAAAATCAGTTTATGTGTAGGGTCCAAATTTCCGTTAATGCAGACAGAGTGAGTTATTATTGCGCATTAAACATTGTTCAAAACAATGCAAAGAATGCAAAAAATGCTAAAATAATTAAATAAATAAATAAATAAAAAAATATAAGCAAAAAAAGACTGTCACTTGGCAGTTGGCATGTCACGTCCTGCACAATAGAGACAGTATAGAGCAGGGGTCGGCAAAGTTTTTTGGTACAGAGGCCAGTACATGGGGGGACACATTTAATTCCTTCTGAGATACAATATTTTGCTTTGATTTAGTTCTTGTATCTTTTAAGCCCCAAAATAGTTGTGTTCTCCTTCTAATGTATGATGCACAATTTTCAGAAGTGTATTTGTGACTGATGGAATATTCTGCCTGAAGTATTGCTCTTTAATTTTATCATCTCTACTTTCCTGGTAATTTATTATTCAAATTAACACACTCTTTACCTCAGGGGTCGGTATAATAAAAAAGTAACAATTTTATTAAAAATGACATTGTTTTAATATATATCATTAATACTTTAAAAGCTGCTAAAGTTATTCAGCAAAAGCAGTTAGTGATTTTCTTGTTATTGTTGTTTGATTAATAGCCTTTTAATGACATACTAGACAGTGCTCTATTCGGTTTATGTTCACTTTGGACATAACTTATCATGTTTATTAAGTACCTCGCCAAGACGGTCATTTTGTGGAATTATGAAATGTATTTGACCATTTACGAGCGTATCCAATAGCGTGAGCGCTCTCGGAGTACACACACGTGAAGCGTGCACACATAAGCCACCTGTCAGTGGCAGCAGTGGTGTCATCTGAGGGAATGGTTGAATGACACGTGTTTGGGTGAAAAGTGCTTATCAAGAATGCCAAAGACAGGAAATTTTCATTAAGATATTAACCCCCAATTAAATATTAACATCCCTTTAATTTTTTACGGATTTACATAATTCACGTAAATCACATTTTTAGGTCCGAAAAACTGAATTCCGGATTAATCTGGATGAAACACATTCCAGCAAACCCGTATATCTTTCTTTCTTTCTTACTTTCTTTCATTTTGGGGTGAACAAACCTTAAAGTCAGTCAAAAGATGTGTTTTTAAGACATTATTTCTATTTTAGAGGCTGCATGACATTTTGACATGCTATGCTTGACATGGCTACAGTCCATTCAGTTTTCATAAATCTAAATGTCCAGGTGAACTTAAGAAGTGCAATGTATGAACTTTAAAGGATGGCAGTAAAGATAACTAGCTATCTGAACTTACGCAACTTACAAAAATCAGTGAATAAGTCTGCATGGATGCTTTTTTGGAGATGAAGAACTTCTCCTTGAAGAACTGCTGTAACTCAAAAAGTAATCCAATCCAATATTAGTAATTAGTCATTCTAATTGCTTATATTAAATTGTAACTGGATTACTGTTCAGATAACTTCATAGAGAAAGTAATGACATCACTAATTACTTTAATTTTAAGTTACTTACTAAAACACTTTTCACAGAAAAGTTTTAGATTTTTGCTCAGCGAATTCAAAATAATGTCAATATTTCTTGCTGTTTATTGTCACACTCAAGCCATAAACCCGTTTCTCCCTTTAGGGGGCGAACATCCTTCAGCTCTCACAGAAACACAAACAGATGTATATATATGAACATAATTCAAGTTTTTAAATCTACATAAATAATACTATTTTAGAAATGCGTAACCCAAGTAAAAACTCAAAAGTAATTAACTTAATTAAAAGTCAGTAATCTCACCCCTGCAGTTCGCTAGTTCGCTATTTCGAATCCCAGGGTGTGCTGAGTGACTCCAGCCAGGTCTCCTAAGCAACCAAATTGGCCCGGTTGCTAGGGAGGGTAGAGTCACATGGGGTAACCTCCTCATGGTCGCTATAATGTGGTTCGCTCTCAGTGGGGCGTGTGGTAAGTTGAGCGTGGATGCCGCGGTGGATGGCGTGAAGCCTCCACACGCGCTATGTCTCCGTGGCAACATGCTCAACAAGCCACGTGATAAGATGCACAGGTTGGCGATCTCAGACGTGGAGGCAGCTGGGATTCGTCCTCCGCTACCTGGATTGAGGCGAATCACTACGCGACCACGAGGGCTTAAAAGCGCATAGGGAATTGGGCATTCCAAATTGGGGAGAAAAAGGGGAAAAATCCCCCCCCCCTCCCCAAAAAAAAACAAAAAGTCAGTAATCTGATTACTAGAATTTAAAATGTAATGTGTTACACAACTTTAAACTGAAAAGTAATTTTATTACAGTAACTAATTACTTTCTAATCAGATTACACCCGCCAGAAGAAAAATTACACTGTGAAATGAATGCACAGCACAGAAATTATTCAAGCACATTAAACAAGCATATGGGAGTATAGGAGGTCTCTCATGTAATCTTAAATACAGATCTTAAATATAGAACTTTCTGTGTTTTCAGATAAAAAATACATGCAGATGCTCTTGAGACCCTGTGACATGAGAGAACGAAAGAGACTTAAAGCAACACTAATGCCACAGTTGATGTACATCCTCTCTGACTGAGAGAAAATATTTCTTTAATTTTGTCTCCTGTACCTCAAAAGAGAAAATGACTCAGATAATGTTGTTATCTTCCTTGCCAACACCTTCCCTGCATGCCCTGGGAACAGACAATCCAGTTTAACCTGTTTTACCAGTTTAACCATGAAACTGTAAAATAATAAAATGATGGCAATATATTACATTCTCCCCTGCTTTGCTCATTGGGACAGTATAAACAAATCTATAAACAGCAAGTACAGATGAAGCCGCAGCTGAAATGAGCTGATCTGGGTACTGTAATATGTTTTAAAAAGAAAGTTAGATTCATTTTCCAGAGTGCCAAAACAGTCACACAGGACTATAACAGTTCCTGTAGTATAATCATATACAGTCCTGTTACAGAAAGCTGCATCACTGCTGTTCCCCCTGTGAACCACCTGTGGTACAGCTGTGAGGTTGCCATGGCGATGCAGTCGAGCATTTACAGGACACACTCAAACACACATACACGTTCACACGCTTTTCCGTAGGTTTGTCACAGCTTAGACTCTCAGGAGAGCAAGCTCAATCTTTAGAGTCACGGGCTGTTGTCGTCTCTGTTGGCCGAGGCATGACACCTCTGCCGCCGGGCTGTTTCTGCAGAAGTAGACGTGCCGTACCACAAACATGATGAAATATGAATGAGCTAAAACATAAACAGCACAAAGAAAAGACACACACTGACTGAGATAAGCAGTGTATGAATAATGTATAGTGCTATTAAGCACCTCTGTAGATGATGAGGCCCTGCTCAAGTTCATCATGTATTATTAAAGGGGTGATTGGGAAAGCTTATTCTATGAAGAGAGATTTGGCTGTTTTTATTAATTCAGCAGCTATGAGAATGTTTTATCAAACACATTTAGTCTCATTCCTTGATTGATTATCTTGTGTGGTTGCACCGTAAAGTCCTGAATGCATCATGGAGTAACTAGATTTTATGAAGAAAATGTGAGTGATGAATTCCCATGTCATCATGATGTTAGGATGTTTTGGATGGTTGCTAGGTGGTGTTATTGCTTAGAAATAAGGTTTGAACCATTCGGAACTGCCTCCCTTGCTGGCTGACGCCAGTTCGAATTCCGCTGTGGTCTGAATTACAGTGGTGCCATGACCAATATGGGAATGCAGTTTAGGGGGTGAGTGTAACAGGAGCCAGCTAGTAAGTGATAGCTGGGCATTATATGTAAAACTCTCTCCCCTGGCCTCAAGAGATGCACTAGCGACTGACGCTAGAGGCTGTAGACGGTTCGTTGGTTCGAATCCCGCTCAGAGCGGGTCGAGCTGGACAGATTACATAAACAAGTACTATGGGATGTCATCATGCAATGTAACATATATGAGCCTACAGCTGAAGTCAGTAGTTTACATACACCTTAGCCAAATACATTTAAACTCAGTTTTTCACAATTCCTGATATTTAATCATAAAAAACTTTCCCTGTCTTAGGTCAGTTAGGATCACTACTTTATTTTAAGAATGTGAAATGTCAGAATAATAGTAGAGAGAATTATTTATTTCAGCTTTATTTCTTTCATCACATTTCCAGTGGGTCAGAAGTTTACACACACTTTGTTAGTATTTGGTAGCATTGCCTTTAAATTGTTTAACTTGGGTCAAATGTTTTAGGTAGCCTTCCACAAGCTTCTCACAATAAGTTGCTCGCCCATTCCTCCAGACAGAACTGGTGTAACTGTGTCAGGTCTGTAGGCCTCCTTGTTCGCACATGCTTTTTCAGTTCTTCCCACAAATTTTCTATCAGATTGAGGTCAGTGCATTGTGATGGGCACTCCAATACCTTGACTTTGTTGTCCTTAAGCCATTTTTCCACAACTTTAAGGTATGCTTGGGGTCATTGTCCATTTGGAAGACCCATTTGCGACCAAGCTTTAACTTCCTGGCTGATGTCTTGAGATGTTGCTTCAATATATCCACATAATTTTCCTTCCTTATGATGCCATCTATTTTGTGAAGTGCACCAGTCCCTCCTGCAGCAAAGCACCCCCACAACATGATGCTGCCACCCCCATGCTTCATGGTTGAGATGGTGTTCTTCGGCTTGCAAGCCTCATGCTTTTTCCTCCAAACGTAACAATGATCATTATGGCCAAACAGTTCAATTTTTGTTTCATCAGATCTTAGTCCCATGTGCACTTGCAAACTGTAGTCTGGCTTTTTTTATGGCAGTTTTGGAGCAGTGGTTCTTCCTTACTGAGCAGCCTTTCAGGTTATGTCGATATAGGACTCGTTTTACTGAAGATATAGATACTTGTCTACCTGTTTCCTCCAGCATCTTCACAAGGTCCTTTGCTGTTGTTCTGGGATTGATTTGCACTTTTCACATCAAACTATGTTCATCTCTAGGAGACAGAATACATCTCCTTCCTAAGCGGTATGATGGCTGCGTAGTCCCATGGTGTTTATACTTGCGTACTATTGTTTGTACAGATGAACGTGTTACCTTTAGGTGTTTGGAAATTGTTCCCAAGGATGAACCAGACTTGTGGAGGTCCAAAAAAGAAATCTTGGCTGATTTCTTTTGATTTTCTCATGATGTCATGCAAAGAGGCACTGAGTTTGAAGGTAGGCCTTAAAATACATCCACAGGTACACCTCCAATTCAGTACACCTCCTATCAGAAGGTAATTGGCTAATTGTCTAAAGGCTTTACATCATTTTCTGGAATTTTCCAAGCTGCTTAAAGGCCCAGTTAACTTAGTGTATGTAAACTTCTGACCTACTGGAATTGTGATATAGTCAATTAAAAGTGAAACAATAAGTCAGCAAACAATTGTTGGAAAAAATACTTGTGTCATGCACAAAGAAGATGTCCTAAATGATTTTCCAAAACTATAGTTTGCTAATATGAAATCGGAGGAGTGGATAAAAAAATTAGTTTTAATAACTTCAACCTAAGTGTATGTAAACTTCTGACTTCAACTGTATATGTAACTTTGTTCGGAGAGTCTCCCACTGCTGCAACTGATGAGACCTCCTGGCTGTGAATCAATAAACAAGGAAAATGGGTAAACTGGAGTCTGTCTGAGATATCGCTGTGCAGCAAAAGAGCAGGGTGCATGAGATCCTCAGATAAGAACATAGAGTGTGTGTGCCGGTGCTAAGAGCAGAATATAAATCTCTTAGATTAAAACACAGAGTGAGTATTGGTGCTCAAGTAGGATGTCCACTGGGGTGAGTATGTCTGAAGCATACTCTGGTCAGACGCAAACACAGGGATCTGCGTACAGGACGTGTGACGCAAATTTCATCATCAGCATAGTGCTCGAGCACTGAACTTGTGCAGTATGACTTTTTAAACCACGTATACTCTGAATGCGCACACAGTATGCTAATTTGAGTTATTTGCACTAATTAGTGGGTCCACAAGGTGGCAGCACTCACAATTGAGACTTTGTTGTCATGAAGAAGTGCTAGAAGATGTAATCACACCAAACATCAGGAAACAAAGGTGGAAACAAAAACGGTGGATGTGCAGGTCAAGAGGCCATGGGTTTGGAGGTCAGGAGATACCTGTATTTGTATAACTCAAGCTTTAAGGACTATGGATTTAAACTCCTGGGGCTGGTTGCACCAGCTATACATAAGTTACAACTTAGCCTAGTTGTGGCGTAAATGGGCACTAAGTCACATATTGAGCACTACTAAATATTTGAGCGTTGCACCATTAAACTTAGGTAGAACGTAACCCAACATATGAACTAAATATTTACGGCAGCCTCTGACCAGGAGTAATGGTTGGAATAAAAAAGCAGACTCATTTAATGACATCAATGAGCTCATGTTTTGTGTGACAGGCTTCCATTCGACATACAGTATGATGTTGACATTTACACTCTTTCACATTTACGAGAGAGAGAAAAAACTTTTAAGCGGCTCTACAGCATGAAATCGTTCTGACGGTGCAGTTTTCAGGATGCTTCGCCCAGTGTCAAGTTTCAACATTTTCAAAATGTATATAGGATATTAAAATGAATAAATGTCTATTTTTCCAGCATGTTGTATTAGTATTTCCCCTTATGTCACTCACTCGACGTTGTGTCGATGTAGTGACACTAGGGGTCGCTCTTGGGAGCCCCAAACACCTCTAATCTTTGAGAAAAGGCCAATGAGAATTGGCGAGTGGAATTTGCATGCCACTCCCCAGGGCATACGGGTATAAAAGGAGCTGGCTCGCAACCACTCATTCAGATTTTTTCTTCAGAGCCAAGTGGTTGTGTGTCAGCGAGCTGAATTTCACTGCCGGCCCATTCACCTCAGAAAGAAGCGTATGCTGTTGGATATACTGTGTATTCCAGCGGCTTTCTCTCCTTCTGTGCGCTTAGTGCAGACTACGCCCCTGGGTGCTTCGACTAATTTCTGCAAAGAGTATATTTTCCTCTATCAGAGCAACACATTGACGTGAACGTCTTTTTAAAGAGGCATCTTCTACCTATGGGTACGAGGCTGGCCTGGCTGGCGCTGGAGGTGATTTGGGGATTTCGCTGGGTGCGGTCTCGCCGGGTAATTCCCCGCGGACCTCCCGTTCGCTAGCATGCTTGTCTGCCCCCGTCGAGTTCCGAGATGAGACCAGCTCGCCTCACGGCCAGCTTAACATCTCTTTTAGGGCTCATGAGCAGGATGAGTCCTCGATCGCTGCATCAGAGAGCGCACTGGCGATGTCGGATGCTGAGGACTCGACTGGGCTGCCACCTTCAGGTCTGCCCACCCAGTCTGAGGCCGACACAGAGCTGACCGCCATGCTTGCCCGGGTCAGCACGAGTGTCAGTTTGGACTGGAACCCTCCACCCTCCCCTGAGCCCTTGTGGCTAGATGACTGGTTCCTGGGCTCGGGGCGCCCCGGCCCTTTTCTTCCCGGAAGTGCACGACGAACTGACGAGGTCATGGAGAGCACCTTTTTCTGCCCGAACCCGACTTCCCAGTTCATCCGCTCTCACTACCCTCGATGGCGGGGCAGCCCACGGGTACGCGGCGATCCCTCAGGTGGATAAGGCGATTGTGCATCTCTGCTCGGAAAATACCGCCACCTGGTGGGATCGTCCAGCACTCCCCTCCAGGGCCTGTAGAACTATGACGTCTCTGGCGACTAAAGCCTACAGTGCCACTGGACAGGCTACCTCCACCCTGCATGGCATGGCCCTCCTGCAAGTACACCAGGCCAAGGCACTGAAAGAGCTGTACGTGGGTAGTCCTGATCCCGAGCAGATCGGATTATTCGGCAACAACGTCGAGGTCATTGCCCAGCAGTTCTCGGCAGTGAAGAAGCAGACGGAGGCGATTCAGCACATCTTGCCCTGGCGCGGCTCAAGATCCCGTACCCCGTCTGCTCACCGAGGGCATCCCCTGCAGCAGCGAAAACCCAAGTGGCTCCGCCACAGCCCAAGCCCAGTTCTCGGCCCCAGTGTAGAGCCCAACGCAGGAAGCTGATGTCCCCAGCCTCACGACCTGGTGCAAGGACCCAGAAGGCTCCTAAGCGCCCCTGAGATGGACGACCCAGGGAGGGAGATGTCTGCTGCTACCATGGAGCTGGTACCCAGGCCACTCTGTCCCCAGGTGGAGGGCCGGGCGGTAAATCCTATGTTACCTTTTCTTTTGTGTCCGCCGCACCCCGAACAGGCTGCAGTATCCACATTTTCTAAAAAAGAGTGGCTTCTTCACTCCTTGGGTCACATAATCGTGTTTATGACCGCCGTTATCATGGTGACCGGATACCGAACATTTGCAGCTAGGGCCCTGTGAATGCGGCCCCCCCGCCTTCTGCGCAAGGGCGCGATAGAGCCTGTCCCTCCAGCCGAGATGAGGAAAGGGTTCTACAGCCCATATTTCATCATGCCAAAGAAAGGCGGTGGGTTGTGACCTGCGAGTCTTGAACTGGGCCTTACACTGACTCCCGTTCAAATGCTGACATAGAAGCGCATTTTAGCATGTGTCAGGCATCAAGATTGGTTCGCGGTGGTAGACCTGAAGGATGCATACTTTCACGTCTCAGTTTTACCTCGTCACAGACCCTTCCTATGGTTTACTTTCGACGGCCGGGCGTATCAGTACAAGGTCCTCCCCTTCGGCCTGTCCCTGTCCCCTCGCGTCTTCACGAAGGTCGCAGAGGCAGCTCTTGCCCCGTTAAGGGAAGTGGGCATCCACATACTCAACTACCTCAACGACTGGCTGATTTTAGCACACTATAGAGAGTTTTTGTGCGCACACAGGGACCTGGTGCTCAGTCACCTCAGCTGTCTAGGGCTTCAGGTCAACTGGGAAAAGAGCAAGCTCTCCCCAGTTCAGAGCATCTCTTTTCTCGGCATGGAGTTAGACTCGGTCTTGATGATAGCATGCCTCACAAGTGAGCGCATGCAGTCTTGCTGAACTGCCTGAAGTCATTCAGGCGGAGGACAGCAGTTCCACTGAAACACATTCAGAGGCTCCTGGGGCATATGGCATCCTCGGCGGCAGTCACACCGCTCGGATTGATGCATATGAGACCGCTTCAGCATTTACTTCAGACTCGAGTCCCGAGCATGGCATCGCGGCACACATCGCATGGCTATCACGCCAGTCTGCTGCCATTTATTCAGTCCTTGGACAGACCTTGAGTTTCTGCGGGCAGGAGTCCCCCTTCAGCAAGTGTCCAGATGCATCGTGGTCACCACAGATGCCTCCAAGTTGGGCTGGGGCGCTGTGTGCAACAGGGATGCAGCCACTGGCTCCTGGACAGGACCACGGCTGTGTTGGCACATCAACTGCCTCGAGTTGCTGGCTGTACTGCTCGCCCTGTGGACGCTATTGCCATTGATCCAGGGCAAGCATGTGTTGGTCTGGTCGAACA